>NC_065587.1:86710409-87018066 GCF_024542745.1 Macaca thibetana thibetana | reverse complement strand
GATTCAATCTCCTCAGTAATTATACACTTATTCAAAATTTCAATTTCCTCATGGTTCAGTCTTGATAGGTATTGCATTCTAATAATTTGTCCACTTCATCTAGGTCATCGATTTGTTGGCACACAATTCATAGTACTCTTGTACAATCCTTTTTACTTCTGTAGAAACAATAGTAATGTCCTCACTTTCATTTCTGATTTTAGTAATTTGAGTTTTCTTATTTTCTTAGTCAATAAAGCTAAAGGTTTGTCAATTTATTTAATCTTTTCGAAGAACCAACTTTAAGTTTTGTTGCTTTCTGTTATTGTCCTTCTATTCGCTATTTTATTTGACTCTGCTCTAGTGTTTATTATTTCCTTCCTTCTGCTAGCTTTAGGTTTAGTTTGTTCTTCTTTTTCTAGTTCCCTAAGTTGTAAAATTAGGTTATTCTTTGGAGACTTTGCTTTCTAATGTATTTCAGCTAAAAATTTCCCTCCTAGCACTTTACTTCATCTCATAAGTTTTCCTATGTTGTGTTTTTGTTTTCACTTGACTCTAAGTAAGGTCTAATTTCCCTTATAGTTTCTTCCTCTACCTACTGGTTTAAGAGTATGTTCTTTAATTTTCACGTTTGTGAATTTTAAAATTTTCTTTCAGTTATTCGTTTCAAGCTCGACACTTTTTATGATATCAGTCTTAATTTGTGGCCTAACATGTAGTCTACCCTGCAAAATGCCCCATGTGTACTTGAGAAGAATGTGTATTCTATTTTTGTTGGGTACAATGTTTGGAATATGTCTATTATATCTATTTGATTTATGCCTTGTTCAAATCTTCTATTTCTTTACTTTTTGTCTTTCTTATTGTTCTATCCATTATTTAGAGTGGGGTACTGAAATCTCCAATTATTATTATAAAACTTACTTCTCCCTATAATGCTGTCCATTTTTCTTTATATATTTTATGGCTCTGTTATGAGGTGTATGTGTATAATTTTTATATCTTCTTGCTGTATTAAATCTTTTGTATTAATGTCTTCCTTATCTCTTGTAACCTTTTTCAATTTAAAGTCTATTTTTTCTGGTATTAATGTAGCCACTTCTACTGTCTTTGGTTACTATTTGCATGAAACATCTTTTTCCATTCTTTTACTTTGAAACTATTTGTGCCTGTGGATGTAAAGTGAGTCTCTTGTAGACAGCATACAGTTAGATCTTTTTTTTTTAAATCCACTATGCCAAATTGTTTTAGAGTTTAAAGCATTTACACATAAAATAATTACTGATAAGGAGGTACTGATTTCTGCTATTTTGCTTTTTGTTTTCTACATGTCCTACAGTCTTTTATTCTTCATTTCCTGTATTACTGTCCTTTTTTTTCTTTGTTGATTTTTTTAATGCAACTTTAAAATTCCCATCTCATTTGCATTTCTCTACATCCTACAGCTATTTTCTTTGTGGTAACCAAGGGGATTACATTTAACGTCCTAAACTTTAAAAACTCAAATTTGAACTCATCAGCTTAACTTCAATAGCATATAAAAACTGTGTTCCTATACAGCTCCATCTCCAACTCATTATTGATGTCACAAAATTACATCTTTATGCACTGTGTGGTCAAAAACATAGATTTTTTTTTTAAATGCAGTAGTCTCCTAAGTCTCATATAGAGAACAAAAAGTGAAGTTACAAAGCACAGTCACAGTAATACAAGTTTATATTACTACCTGTGTATTAATTTTTAATGTAGAACTTAATTTTTTCATATGGCTTCATGTAACTGTCTAATGTCCTTTTATTTCAACCTGAAAGACTCTCGTTAATATTTCTTGTAGGGTAGGTCTAGTGGTTGTAATCTCCACCAACTTATCTGAGAATGTCTTAATTTCTGCCTCAGTAATGAAGGGCAGTTTTGCCAGATATAGAATTCTTGGTTGGCAGGCTTTTTTGTTTGTTTGTTTTCTTTTAGCACTTTGAATATATCAACCCACTGCCTTCTGGCCCGAGAGGTTTTTCATAAGAAATTTGCTAATAATCTTATTGAGGATCCCTTGTACGTAGCATTGCTTTTCTCTTGCTGCTTTCAAAAATCCCTCTGTCACCTGTGGCTTTTGGTGCTTTGATTACATTGTTTCTCAGTATGAGTCTTTTTGAGGTTTTCCCACTTGTAGTTCATTGAGCTGCTTGGATGTTTATATTCAAGTCTTTCATCAGACTTGGGAAGTTCTCAGCCATTATTTCTTCAAGCAATCTCTCTGTCCCCTTTTCCTCTTCTCCTTCTGGGAATCCCATAAAGGGGTAGTTGATCCACTTGATAGTATCCCATAGTTCCCTCAAGCTCTGTTCACTTTTCTTTAACCTTTTTGTCTGTGTCCCTTAGACTTGATAATTGTCCTCTCTCTTGGTTTGCTGATTCTTCTGTCTGCTCAAATCCATTTCTGAATCCCTCTAATGAACTTTTATTTTTAGTTGTACTTTTTAGCTCCAAAATTTATTTTTGGTTTATTTTTATGTTTTCTATCTGTTTATTGATATTTCCAGTTTGTTCTTACGTTGTTTTCTTGACTTTCTCCACATCTTCCTTTAACTCTTTAAGATGGCTGTTGTAAAGTCTTTGTTTAGTAAGTCCACTATCTGGCCTTTGTCAGGGATGTTTTCAGTTTATTCATTTTTTTCCCCTTTGAATGGGTCATATTTTTCTCATTCTTTGTATGCCTTATGATTTTTGTCAAAAACTAGACATTTAAATCTTATAAAACAGCAACTCTGTAAGTCAGAGTCTCCCTTCTGTTTGTATTTTCGTTTTTTTTTAATATTGATGTAGGGTGTCCCTATGCTAGGAATTAGTCTGAGGTGTAAGCTTAAAGTCTTCTCAGGTCTTTTCTGAGCCCATGCCTTTCCATGGGTATACCTTCTACATTCCTCCATATGCAGCTGTTTTTCAATACACTAGTCCTCAAATATTTGGCTCTCAAAGGGGAAAAAGAGAACTTCAGTGGGGGAAAATAGACTCTGGCTACTTAAATCCCCTAAAAGCCACTTTAGCCAGTGGGGGTTGCAATTGGCTGAAGTAGCTTTCAGGGGATTTAAATGGACCACCTCTGTGATCAGAAACAGCAATTAACAATTAGAACACACATCCTCAATATTTGGAGTAAAGGGTCCTTATTGTCCACCATGTGTCCCACAAGCCATGTAGAAGCTGATCCAGGAATACAGGATGGCTACCTGCCATAGGGCTGGCAGGGTGGATGATAGGTAGCTGCTACTATACTAGGAGCTAAAATTAGCTGTGACTTACCCTCTATACTTTCTTCCATCTGGGAACTGGAGGCCTTCAACTAGACTCCGGAGTTCCAAAATAGGTACACCTGACAGATTCTGCCAGTATAATCATATGTACTTTCCATTCCATTACTGTGATGTTACTCTCAGGCAGTAGAACTTTTGAAGCTGAACAAAGAAATGCAGACTCTAGCCGGGCGCGGTGGCTCAAGCCTGTAATCCCAGCACTTTGGGAGGCCGAGACGGGCGGATCACGAGGTCAGGAGATCCATACCATCCTGGCGAACACGGTGAAACCCCGTCTCTACTAAAAAATACAAAAAACTAGCCGGGCGAGGTGGCGGGCGCCTGTAGTCCCAGCTACTCCGGAGGCTGAGGCAGGAGAATGGCGTAAACCCGGGAGGCGGAGCTTGCAGTGAGCCGAGATCGCACCACTGCACTCCAGCCCGGGCGACACAGCGAGACTCGGTCTCAAACAAAACAAAACAAAAAATGCAGACTCTATCTCAAACTGTAGAATTGTGTGTTGTTCAGTTAACTACTGGGTGAATAACTGTGTCATGGGTTGTGCAGAAAGCGATGCTGAGGCAGGGAAGCCAGTGAGAGGAATTGGAGCTGAACTCTACTAGGCACCAATAAGGCAGTCAGGGTAAGAGAAGGGGATGTGTCCGTCCTGTTACAGCCAGTAATGGAGACAGGAAACACTCACCATTCCCCCTGGCTCTCCGGGACCCTGTGGCCTTTTTTCCTTGTCTCCCTAAAGAAGGATGATATCTCAGAAGGTAGATCTGGGTAAGGAAAACAGAAATGAGATGGTGTCAGGTGGAAATGCTGTCCTCATGAGTGAAGCAGGGCCTGCTCTTTAACCCCACAACTCGGGGAGCAGTGGCATAATGGGGAATGTATAAAGCAAGGAAACGATACTGCTTGGAAACAGCAAAGGAAAAGAAAAACAAGCAAGAGAGGGTAATCCAGGGTCTTGCAAAACAAAAGAGAAAAACAAAACAACAACAACAAAATCCCAAAGGACGCACCACCTCTCCATCCCCTGCAATCCAGTAAAGAAACTGTACCTTGCTACACTGGCAGAAGCATTTTCCTGAACTACGGAAATCTCAAGAACACTAGAATCTGACAGTTCTGTTTACAGAAATGCAGACATGCAAACAGTTGTAGTCTATTAAAAAATGAAAATAAGAATCTAAACAATTCAGCTAAAGAAAATTCCACCAAAAAAAAAAAAATGAGACAGAAAAAAAATTAACAAAACCGTAACATTAAACTAAATTAAATATCTTCAAACAAACATTTTGGGATATGAGATATCATCATGAATTAAAAATTCAAAAACTAAGAATAGAAATGGACAAAAAAAGTAAAGAAACAAAAAGATTTCAACAAACTTTTGAAAGAAACCAAAGAAAAAGACAATATTATATGAGAAATGAAGACGAACTTATAAGACACTCAAGGAGAATAGATTGAAATGAAAACATAATGAGCACTTAGTAATAGCCAGAAAACAAGAGAATGAAGTGAAATAAGAAGTAAAAAGGATCAGAAAGAAGCTGGATAGGAAACCAGACAAAGAAGTAATATTCATATAATTTGTTCCTAGATACCGAAACAATGGAAATATTTAAAAGTATAATGTAAGAAAACATTTTAAAAATAGATTACCTGAATCTAAATATGAAAGGGCCTATGGGATATGAGGGAAAGGTTGACTCATAACCACCAACTCAAAGACACTAGAAAAACTATTAGACTTTAAAGAACAACAACAGGAATCCAAAGTGACTCTAAGCAAAAAATATGAGTTCTACCAGAGTTTTTGAAATTATCATTCAACCACTGCTCACTGCTGGTGGGAATGTAAAATATGGTATACCCACAAACCAGTATGGTGGTTTCTCAAAACATTTAAAATACAATTATTATGTGATTCATCCAATTCCACTTCTGGCTATATACGCAAAATAACTGAAGGCAAGGACTGGAACAGATACTTGTATGCTCATGTTTATACCAGCATTGTTCACAATAGCCAAATGGTGTAAGCAACTCAAGTGTCCACCAATGGATGAATGAATAACAAAGTGATATGTACATACAATGGAATATTATTCAGACTTAAAATGCAAGGAAATTGACACATGCTACAACATGAACCTAGAAGACATTATGCTAAGTGAAATAAACCAGAAGTAAAAGGACAGTAAGATTCCATTTATATGAGGTAACCAGAACAGTCAAATTGTGGTTCAGGAGAGGTGGTTGGGGAAAGGGAGAATGGGGAGTTATTGTTTAATGGGTATGGAGTTTCAGTTTGGGAAGATGAAAATATTTCTGGAGATAGATAGTGGTGATGGTTGTACAGCAATATGAATGTACTTCATGACATAGACTTGAACATGTTAAAATGGTAAATTTTATGTTATGTGTATTTACCACCAAAAAAAAGGTTTGGCCAAAAATCATCATTCAAAGCAAGACATGACGGGAAACTTAGCAAAAAGACTGATGATGAGCATTTAATATACATAATTGTAAACTTAGCATGAAAAGGGGAGAAGAGACAGGAAGAAAACATATGCTAATGGTATAGGGCAGTGTCCTGATAAGGTAGAAATGCCACTCAAATAGAAGACACAGGGGAAGAAGAAAGCAGAAAAAGGTTGCTGATCATATCATAGGCAATAGGTGGGAATTAAAAGGAATACACAAAATGAAATTATAGAATTGCTTAAAAATAATGTAATAAAAAACACTACATATATACAGGATTTATTTAAAACAGTGAGGTAAGGGAAACTATAGCCTTAAATACTTTTACAAATAGAAAGGAAAGAAAATAATCTAGCCTGGGCAACATGGTGAGACCTCATCTCTACAAAAAATTCAAAAAAATAGCCAGACATGGTGCATACACACACCCCTATGGTCCCAGCTACTCAGGAGATCTAGGAGGGAGGATCACTTGAACCTGGGAGATTGAGGCTGCAGCAAGCCTGATAGCATCACTGCACTCCAGTCTAGGTGACAAAGTGGGACCCTACCTCAAAAAAAAAAAAAAAAAAAAATAAATTAAATTCCAGGCTCAAAAAGCGAATAAAATAAAGTAACCCAAAAGAAAGCACAAATAACAAAGATGAAAGCATACATTAATGAACAGAAAGCAGTAGATCTAATGAGCCAAGTCCTACTTTGTCAAAAAGAGTAGACAAACACTAGCTAACTGAAAGGGAGAAAGCATAAATATTCAAAATAAGAAGTAACATGGCTGTGAGGGCGATCTGGCTGCGACATCTGTCACCACATTGATCACCAGGGTCGATCCAGCTGATCTGGCTGGCTAGGTGTATGTCCCCTTCCTCCCTCACTGCTCCATGTGCATCCCTCCGGAAGCTGCACACTTGGTCAAGGACGACGCCCATCCCTCATAGAGGAGGACCAGTCTTTGGTCAAGGGTATACGAATAGCTGTGCTCCCCTGTTAGAACCTCCCAACAAGATCTCAAAATAAGAAACAACTAAGGGAAAGTCACCAAAAAACATCTTCTTAAAAGTCATGTAAGACTACTTTATAGACCTCTATATAAATAAATGTGTAGATCTAGATGAAGTGAATAACTCCCAAAATTAACTCCAGATGGTCACAAGGAAATTCTATCAAACCTTCAAACCAGGTAGTCCTTATGCTCCAAATACTGTCCCAAAGCACTGAAAACTAAAGGGAAAAGTCCTCATTCATTTTATAAAGCAAAGATACCATGAGGACCTTAACTTGATGACAGTTCAAAAACAGAAAAATTACAGACTAATTATCACTTACAAATATTGAAGCAAAATTCTAATTAAAATATTAGCAATTCGCAATAACAAAATATTTCACCATGGCAAAGAAAAATTTACCCAGGATTGCAAGACTGGTTTAATTTTAGGGGATCTATTGTTATAATACATCATAATAACAGATGTAAGGAGAAGTCACGATTGTCTCTCTACATGGTAAGATACTCTTTACCAAAACTCAACACCTCTTCTTCAAAAAACAAACCAAAAACTCAAGAATATAGAGTTGATGGATTTTTAAAACTTTTTATTTTGTATTAATTTTAGACTTACAAGGAAGTTGCACAAATATCAATTCCCATGCCCTCCACCCAGTTTTCTCTAATGTTAACATCTTAGAAAACCATAGTACAATCATCAAAAGCAGGAAATTAACATTGATGCAATACTATAAACTACAGACCTTAATAATATTTTGCCAGTTTTTCCATGAATGTACTTTTTCTGGTCCGGGATCTAACTGAGGTTTTCACTTTGCCTTTAGTTGTCATGGATCTTTAACCTCCTCCAATCTGTGACAGATTCTCTGTCTTTTCTCGTCTTTCACGAACTTGGCGCTTTTGAAGAGTACCCCTCAGTTTTGGTTTGTCCGATGTTTTTTCATGATTAGAACGAGGTTTTCATTTCTGGTTAGAATACCTCAGATGTGACGCTGTGTCCTTCAGCATATCAATGAGTTCATGATATTGTTATGTCCTTTTACTGGCGATGTTAACCTTGATCACTTGGTTAAGGAGGTGTCTTCTGAGCTTCTCCATTGTAAAGTCACTACGTTTCCCTTTATAATTAATAAATATCTTGAGATACTTTGAGATTGTACAAATATCCTATTTCTCTTCAAACTTTCAGCCACTAATTTTAGCATATATCTGTGGAACCTATCTGCAATAGTTATTACTGTGCTGTTTACCAAATGACAATGTTCTTTTTCCCCCTTTCATTCTAAATCCATTAATTAGAATTCTTCTGTAAGAGCTATTCTGTCTCCCCATTTGTTTGTATTCATTTATTTATTTATATCAATATGGATTTATATCTTATCCTATGGGTTATAATACAATATTATCACTGCTAATATTGCTGTTATAATTATTCCAGCTTTAAACACTGGGAGCTCTTTCACGTTGGCCTTGTTCCTGCTTTAACCAATACATTTGACACAAGTGACACTGTGCCAGTTACAGGCTTAAGTCCTAAGAAGGCCAGACAGCTTTCACTCTTGGGAGCTCTAACATACCATGTAACAAGTTCAGCCCTGCTGGAAGCTCTTACACTAGCTGGAGAGAGGGAGGCCTGCTGTCCCAGCTGACCCCAGCCTTCCAGCTGACCCCAGCCTTCCAGCCAACCCATGAAAATATGTGATGAAACCTATGAAAATATGTCAAATATGTGATGGAACCATCTTGCATGTTCCAACCCAAATGAGTCCCCAAATGACGGCAGCCATAGCAAGATGCATCACTTACATCTCAGCTGATCACATCCGCTTTGGGTAAACCCAAAGAACTGTGAGAGATTAAAACATAGTTGCTCTCCTAAGCCACTCAGTTTTAGAGTGGTTTGTTGTATAGCAGTCAATAACCAGAACCCTTCTCTCTTTCAGCTTACCTAATAACAGAAGCACCTTCCTGTCATCCATGGCGCTTACTCAGTCCCATGACTACTTCCTACCTTCCATATCAAACCAATTATCAAGGCTAATTGATTCCACCTCTGACAACTCTCTCAATTCCTCCCCACCCCTTCACCAGCTGGAGCACTAGGACAATGGCAAAAGCCTCCTAACAGTCTCTGTAGACCATTTCCCAACATCCTAGTCTGCCTCATCCAATACTCCCAGAATTAGCTTTATATATACAGGTTGGATTATTCTTTCATTTGGCAAGTATTTATTAAGCTCCTACTGTGTGATAGGCACTTTTTAAATCCTGGGGATATAGAAGTGAACAAGGCAAAAACACCCTCACTGACATGAAAGTCTAGAGGAGGAAGAGGGACCAATTACACGAATAAATAAAATACACGATGTATCAGAATGTGATGAATGGCATGAAGAGAAATAAAGCAGGGAAGGGGAAAGGATAGTCACAGAAGTGGGGTGAAATTTTAGAATTTTATATAGGGTGATTTGGGAAGGCATCTCTGAGGTGACTGGATAAAAATCTCAAGGATGTGAAGAGCCAAGGGAATAACTTTGAAAAGAACATCTAGGGCAAGAGAACAGCCAGTGCAAAGACCCTGATGCAAGGAAGAGTCAGGCTGGCATGGTGAAGGGATGGACAGTTCACTGTGGCTGGTGTGGCATGACTGAAATAGTGTGGTGCAGATGAAGTCTAAGAGTAAATGTGCGGAGATCAGACCTAGCTTTGTAAGATACTGGTTTTGACTTTGGTTAGGATGAGAAGCCATTGGAAAGTTTTGAGCAAACACATGACACGATTCGATTTACATTTAAAATATCCTTCTAGTTGCTCTACTGATTAATGTACCTTAGCAGGACACAGGCAGAAACAAAGAGACCACTCAAAGGCTATGATCATCCAGATGAGACGGTGGCCTGGACCATGATGGAAGCAGCAGGGCATGGAAATGGTCAGAGTCCAGATTTCCGTAGTGTGGATGAGGGTGTAAGAGCAAGAAAGGATCAAGGATGACTCCTTGATGACTCCAAGCAATCTGAAGGAAGGAGCTGAAATGCCCCTGCTCCAAGATAAACTCTTGAAAGAATGGTCTATATACCACTGGGGTGGAACATGTTCAGGGAAGGTGATCAGAGTTTCTTGTTGCACACATTAGGTTTGGGATGCCCGTAAGATATCCAGGTGGGGTGGCGCACACCTGTAGTCCCAGATACTCAGGAGGCTGAGGCATGAGAACTACTTGAAGCCGGGCAGCAGAGGTTGCAGTGAGCCGAGACTGCACCACTGCACTCCAGCCTGGGCGATAGAGTGAGACTCCTGTCTCACCAAAAAAAAAAAAAAAAAATCCAAGTGGAAATGTGAAGGAGACGGTAGGGGACCAGGATATGGAGTTGCAGGCAGAGCTCTAGGCTGAGCCTCAAACAGATAGCATTTAAAGCTTTGAGAATGAATGGGAGAACCAAGGAGAGAGTATAGCTGAAGAAGACAGGAGGTCTAAGAACTGAAGCAGGGCCTTTTCCACGGTGGAAATTTGGGAGAGAAGGAAGAGCCAGCAAAGGAGACAGAGGAGGAGCAGCCTATGAGTTAGGAGGAAAACCAGGAAGACCCAGTGCCAAGAGCAACTGTGTGAAATTATATTAAGAAGGAGGATGTAAACAACTACATCAAATGTTGCTGAGAACTGATGGTGGCCTGATTGTGACAGGGAGAACACTGGTAACCCTGACAACAATATTTGTTGATGTCACTTGAAAAAGCCTTACTAGAATATTCAAAAGATAACAGAAGGATAGCAATGGAGACAATAAACATAGATAATTCTTTCAAGGAGTTCAGCTCTAAATGGGAGGAAAGACAAGGCAAGAAGGTGAAGAAGAGACAGGAAGCTAGGGCAGTGCAGAAATGGAGACAAAGGGAAAGAAAAGGAATCGAGAAGAATGCACAGGTGGAATGGGAGGATACAACTTTTTAAATTTTGTTTTGAGATGGAGTCTCGCTCTGTTGCCCAGGCGACAGATTCTCCTGCCTCAGCCTCCCGAATAGCTGGGATTACTGGTGTGCGCCACCGCGCCTGGCTAATTTTTGTATTTTTCATAGAGATGGAGTTTCACCATGTTGGCCAGGCTGGTCTCGAACTCCTGACCTCAGATGAACTGCCTGCCCTGGCCTCCCAAAGTGCTGGGATTACAGGTGTGAGCCACTGTGCCTGGCCAGGAGGACACAACTTCTAATGGGAAGTAAGTTTGGAGACGAGGATGCAAGGAAAACTCAGAGGTATAGCTTAGCTTGTATCAAGTTATAAAGCTGTCAGTACAGATCAGCAAGATCAGAAGAAGTAGGAGAAATGAGGCAGAGATAGGGAAAACTGGGATGCTGTTTCCAGATACTTTTCCCTCTCCTGCCTCTGACCAGGGCTGTTCTGACTGGTGGAAAAAAAGATTTTTTTTTTTAACAATGGGGGAAAATTTAATATGAGCTAGATATTAAATGATATTAATAAGTTATTAATTTTGTTGGGTATAACAAAATAAACTGTAACAATGTAACTGTATAACAATGAAATTGTGGTTATGTTAAAAAAAAAAAAGAAGTCCTTATGTGTTAGAGATGCCTCCTGAAGTATTCTCAGGTGAAATGATATAACTGGGATTTGCTGCCAACACTCTAGCAGGGAAAAGAGTAAGTGAGAGTATTGGAAGACAGAAGAACGGAATGTTGACAACTTCACAGCATCTGACAAGCCCTGGGAATGAGCAGTCTGAACAAATACTGAAAGAAGGAATGTAGGGGAAGAATATAGGTGTAATGAATGAGAGCATCAGCTCTGAAAAATATTCCCTGTGAAAATGATCACTGTTAAAACAAGCCTAGTTTCCTGAAGGAACCAGCTGGGGCCCTGATCCCTGGATGGGACACTCTAGAACACAGATGTCAAAGCTAGGCAAAGGAAACCCACTCATAGTTCGAAATGCAAAAGGTAAGTGGCACCCACCTGAAGCTGGGCTCTCAAGAGCTCAGGAGTACCCCCTTTCCCCAGCAGGCAGTCCTCTCTGGGCAGACAGGAGCCGCAGGGAGGCAGAACAAGAACAAAAAGCGATCAAGAAAATCAAGGGAAATCCTCAAACTCCAGTAGGGCAGCGCCTCCTCTTCCTTAGCGGCATCAGGAATGAACCTGCCACAGAAGAAAAGGAGAAAAGAATTGTGGGCAGCTTCCTGGGAACACAGCTGGGATACAGGCTGAAAGCACAACCTGCCCTAACATGCTGTTGATGCTGAGCATGAGGTGACCTCTGTGCCTGTTATTAAAGAAAGGTAATATTCACTGAGTACTTAGTATAAGCCAGAGACTGTTACAGCCACTGTAGGAGTTTCACCTCATTCTATCAACAACCCAATGAGATAGATGCTATTATCCTCTTTAGGTTAAATCGAGAAAATTAAGATACAGTGAAGTCAGCCTCTTGCCCAAGGTGACACAGCTATAAAGTGACAGAGCCCAGAGGAAATGTGGCTGTGGAGACCCTGCTCTTACACAGTAAGGGCGGTGACAGTGAACTCTGTGGGTTGCAAGGATTCTCTGTGTCCGTTCTGAGATGAATCAAGATTGGTCATAAGGTGTTAAGTGTTGAATCTGCGTGATGGAGATCTGGTCTATAGAGTTCTATCTACTTCTGGCTGTTCGAAATTTCTCCGCAATAAAAACTTAAATGGAATGTAAAATCCCAAAGCCTGACCACACCAGGCGCCTGGGAATCCGTAATTCTTGCGATCAGTGACGGTCCCTGGGACCTTTGGAAAAACCCTGTCCTGTGGGTCCCGGCCAGACTTCCTCCAAGGCCTGAATCCGGGGGCGACCAACCCAAGTGAAACCCTAAGATCGAGGCAAAATGGTCACCCCAGATCCAGTCTAACCCTGGCTTGTTTGGTCAAACCAGACCGCTCCTCATTCCACTCCCGCAAAGCCGAAGAACAGTGGGGCCCCAAGAGACTAGCCCTCAACCGACCAAAGCCTGGGGGACACATGGCCCCAGGGATGGTCCCCGCTCCGCCACCTGGGAAATACCAGCTCCCTTAAAAGCTTATTTATTCAACTCCCCCAAAACCGGGGACTTATGGCATGAGCGAGAGACCCCCTTTCCCGATTTCAGCCAAAGCCGAACCAGTCCCCACCCACGAGAACCTAGGAGAGATAGCCCGATCCCCCACCCATCACCATCCAGTTTCTCGGATGGGCTTCACCCAACTCCCCCGGAGATGCACGCCCACACCCCCAAAATAAGACATCTGGGAGAGGACGGCCTGCGCCACGCCAGCGCGTTCCCACCACAATCACCACCCCCGCGCCACCCGCACGGTCCCCAAATTCAGCCCATAGTCCAGCCTTTCGGGACATTCCTTTCCGCACAGAAAAGGGTACGGCTGCGGCAAGGGTCCCGCGGGAGCCTCACTCACCAGCGCCACCAAAGAACAAGGGGTCGCTCCAGCCACCAGCTGGGGAGCTCCTCCAGCGGGGCGCCAGGACTACACTACCCCGAATCCTCGGCACCGCGCCCGGACCACACCTCCCAGGATGCTCGGCGCCACCAGGCGCGCCCTGACGGCCGGCAGCTCCCATTGGCTTCTGACGGATCCGTTTCTGAGTAATACGCTCCGGTCACTGGAGAATGGCCGCTGTGGCACCTGAATTCTCCCTCTTTTTTCTTAACCACGTGCATAAAACACGTAGAAACTCCCGAGAAAAGTGCCTGGCCCTACTGTGACCCTCCCTCTGAGCGCCTCTGCTGGAAAACTACACTTCCCAGTGACCCCTGGAGCGACTTCCGCACCCGGTGCCGGCCCCGCCCCTTGGCGCGCGGAAATGAGGTTTCGGGGCGCATCTGTTCGGCTTCTGGGGTTGGTCGTGGTGTACAGCTGGGTGACCGAACTTCTTCAGGTGCTGGTTCGTGTTGCAGCGTTCTCTGGTCTCCCTGGCTCCAGCCGCCCTCTTGGAAAGTCACACCCCATATTCCTAAGTACCGGGCGAACGTCATCTCGTGTACACTTCAGCTCCATTTAAAGCCTTGGAAAGGCGGAACAGTCTTCCCGAAGTCTCACATCCCGATCGAGGTAGACCCGATTCTGAGCCCACGCCCTCAACCCAAATACACCTTTTCGGGTGCCCTGAGACCTTTTTCTTCTTTTTGAAATCTACGAAGTTATGGGCAAACTCTCATCTCCTGGGAAACAGAAGCCTTATTCTTAGGCCAGAGCTTGGCCTGCCGTACGCTTAAATCTCTAGGCCTTTGTCCGGGATCCTGGTTGAGAACAGGACTGCGCTGGTGCCATCTGGGACGTCCCATCTGGAGAGCTCGAGGGGAAGGCCCACTTCACTCTTGAGAGGGCTTTTCCACGCGTGCACCCTCTCACTGCTCTTCACCTTCCTCAGATAGGCTTTCTGAAACTTAGTCATTCTCTGGGAAGACCAAGGAAATGACCAAGGTCTGAAGGGCCAAGGAGATGAGAATTTCCTAAAATTCTTTTTTAGCTCTCAGAGGGTGAATCCATTGGCTTCTCGTACCCCGAGGCTACATGATTTATTGTGAATGCAGTTCAGTCCTGGCTCCGGAGACATGTCCAGTGTTAATTGGATTCATCCCTCAACATCATTCTCTGCCTCACTCATGAGTCAGTCATCACCAAGAAATTAGTTGTTAATACACATAAAGGTTCAGAACAACAATGCAGGGACGCCCGTGGTCAAGTGTTCACTTGTGCTGGCTGTACAATAAAGACACAAATGGCTGACATCTCTTAAGCTTGGAAATGAAGACTTACAGGATATGCTGCCTGAGGAATTAGGCAAGATGACAAGTTGGAAGAACACAGACGAGTAAGGAAGAGTGTAGGAAGTGTAGACAGAATCTCAGGGTCTGAGCCACTGGGCAGACTGTCATGACCACAGTGAGATTTTCAGTAGTGCATGGTCTTGCATCCAGCTCATTTGCGTATAGACAAGGATGCCGTCTGGATGTCCACCTCTGTCATACAGATACTTGGGTGTGTCCGGCCTGCCTCCTGTTTCATCCTTGAAAGACCTCAGCATTTAATAATTAGGAGTTTCTGTCTAGAAATCTGGATTGCCTGCTTTCTAAAACACTCCTTGCTGCCATGTTCTCTTTTTCTCCTGGCACTTCCCACCCACTCCATGCCATACCTCATCTGGAATACCCTTAGCTCCTCTGAATCCATCCTGTCCTTCAAGACCAAATACCCAACTCTGTTTCATGAAACCTTCCTATAGTGACTTCTTGAGACTTGAGACTCTGCTAACTCTGGCTGTACTTGGGAGCTTTTTAAAATACAATGCCTGAACACCACCCCAATAAATGAGTTTGCAGTGGAGCCTGGGCATCCATTATTCATAACAGAGCTGCTTTCTTCTTAAGAAGGGAAGATACTGTGTAATAATGTAGAAGAGAGATCTTGTTTTGGAAAATCAGAAGTTTAGTTATTGTTTAGTTGTCACTATTTCTGAACCATATACCTCAGTAGATCATTTAACCCAGTGCTCTCAAAAACATGCATACTTGTCACTTGGGATCTTGTAAGCAGCAAATTCTGAATCAGCATGCCTGATGGACCCCAAGCATCAACATTTCTAATAAGCTTCCAGATGATGCTGGTACTGCTTGTCCTCAGACCAGACTGGGTAACAGGGCTTTAACCCAATCAGAGGCTCAGATCCTTAAATTGAATATAAGCAGCTAGATTAAAGAATCTCCAAATTCCTAAATCTCAGAAAGATAATGATTCTATACTTATGTTTTGGTTTAATATGTTGTCTGTTAAATTTAAAGCACCTCAAGGTTAGGAATTGTGTTTTCATTTGTAAACCCCATAATAGCCAGACTAGCATCTCAACAAATGATGCTGGTTGAATAGTGAACAGGGTTAATGGTCCTGGAATCCAAGCTCCAGAGTTACAGTCAAAAGCAGGATCTGGATATTTTACTTATCTTCCCCAAGTAGCCCTCTTGCTCCCTTGTTTTCAACATGGGCACATGTGTCAACAGAGTGAGCAGAGCTGTGTTTGGCATAATGGGTTTTCATGGTATTCAAGGTTTTGGCTGTGGATTTCATCTAAGAGGTATGAAGGTTGTGGAGTCCTACTCAAGGACCTGTACTGGGAGATGGTGCTGGAAAACTATAGCAATCTGGTCTCACTAGGTGATAATGGCTTCTCTTACAGTTTAAAATCTGACCCACTGAGCAGCTTAAATCCCTCGTGCCGAAAAGGCAGTGCATGGAGCAGCTGCCAGATATAGCTGACTTTAGCCTTTTGAACTTGAAAACAAAGACAGGTTATTCATGTTTCCCCAGGGAAGGTCACGTTTGTTTGTTTTGATATAGTTGAGAATGGGTAGATAGGGGTGTGTGTGTGTCGCTCTTGAGAATTTGCTTTGTCTTTGGTTCTCAGCAATTTGACATTGATGTGTCTAAATCATTTATTGTTGTTAGGTATTAATCCAGTTTGAGGTTTACTGAGATTCTCTAATCTGTTAACCAATGTTTTTCATTAAATTTAGGAACTTTAGCTGTCATATCTTTAAATAATTCTCAGTTTCTTCTCATTTTGGATAATTCTCAATTTTAAAATTTAATTCTTTCTCAATTTCTTCTTTTGAGTCTCCACTTATACATATGTTAGACCATTTGATATTGTTCCTGAAACTCTATCCAATCTTCAGTATGTTTTTCTGTTTGACAGATTAGTTTCTATTGACCTGTCTTCAGGTTCACTGAACCTTCCTTTTGCCATCTTCAATCTTTTAAGCCCATCTAGCAAATTTTAAATTTTTATTTATTACGTTTTTAGTTCTAGAATTCCCACTTGTTTCTTTTTAAAATAATTTCCACTGAGATTTCCACCCCCATTTGTTTCTTTGTGATGCATGTATTTTTCTTTAGTATGTTTATACTAGCTTCTGTAAAGTCTATGTGCTGAAACCTCTGGACCATCTCAGGATCTATTTCTGTGACTGCATTTTTTTCTTAACAGTGGTCACACTTCCTGTTTTTCTGCATGTCTAGTAATTTTAAAGTTTTTTATGCTGGACCTTTTTTGTGGCATGATTCTAAATTATTTTATGTTCGTCTGAAAGTGCTTTTTATACCTGTAGGCAGTTTAATTACTGGATGAATGTTTTGAACTTGTACAGGCTTCATTTTATTCTTTGTTAGGCTAGATCTTTGAAAGGTCAAAGTGTTTACCAGGCCCCTCTAACTCACAGGACTCAAACTCCAAGTTCTTTGACCCATGCAGATATTTTTAACGTCCTTATTTTAGTTCCAATTACAATGTATCTAGAGAAGATCTTACTATAAGATGTGGTCCTGGCCGGGCGCGGTGGCTCAAGCCTGTAATCCCAGCACTTTGGGAGGCCGAGACGGGCGGATCACGAGGTCAGGAGATCGAGACCATCCTGGCTAACACAATGAAACCCCGTCTCCACTAAAAATACAAAAAAAATTAGCCGGGCATGGTGGCGGCGCCTGTAGTCCCAGCTACTCGGGAGGCTGAGGCAGGAGAATGGCGGGAACCCGGGAGGCGGAGCTTGCAGTGAGCCGAGATCGCGCCACTGCACTCCAGCCTGGGCGACAGAGCGAGACTCCGCCTCAAAAAAAAAAAAAAAAAAAAAAAAAAAAATGTGGTCCTTATTTTATGGCATGGCCTCTCTAGTTTCACAGCTGAATGATTGAGGTGTTAATGAGGTTTGTTTATTCTGATTGGGCCGGAATGCCTACACTCACCAGCCCTGCTAAACTTCTAGTATTTCCATTCTTCTCTCAAGCAGCTGTTTTCTGGTAATCATTGCATATTTGCGCTGCATAAGCAAAGCTCAACTTCAGCTGAGGTGGGCTTTCCCCACTTTGCACAGCTGCCTCCTTTCTGAGACCTACCCTACCAATGTCATCTACTTCACCATCCCCAAAGTCTTTTTTGCCTCCTCATCTCGGTAAGACTAGTATGCCTTGCCCCCACCATCCTGTATCATGGTCAGGAAATTGTCCCCAAGCAGTTAGCCAGGGCAAATGTAGAACTCATTTTCTGAATTTCCCATCTCTCAGGGATCACAATTTTGTGCAACCTATAGTCCAGGGCCTGAAAATAGTTGCTTTGTACTTTCTCCAGTGTTATGGTTATTTATAATGGGAATGATCATCTGATATGAGTTATTCCATCATGGCCAGCAGAACAAGTTAATTTGATAGCTACTGTAAGTCACAAAATTTATATTTATTTTTCTGACTATCCTAGATCTAGGACAAATCCTAATGAAGGCAGCTAATTTGTTATAATCAATAAGACCACAGTTACATAAGGAAATTTAACTGATTGTTGGGTTTGTAGCCCTTTCTCTGAAATACTAGTGAGGTACCTTTTATTAGAATATCTGACAAAAATATCAGCTGCAAGTTTAATAAGGTTCATCAATTTATGTTTCTGCTTAACTCACAGAAATATACCACAAAGGTTAATGATATTCAGTAACCAGTTTTGAAGTAAAATAAAATTAGTTTAAAGGGTTAAAAAAATTTTAAGGTATGTGATTGGTATTACTATTCTTGGAAATACAACATGAATATTTCAACTACAAGGTCTTTTACCTTTTCTGTAAAGACATGTTGTTCTGATGATTGTGGGACATAATTAATTATACTCTTTATATTCAGTTAGTTAATTGGTGTCCTTGTGCTCGTTGAATAATTACACTTTTAAATTGTAACCGCAGGCATATTTTGTGATGTCAGCTCCCTGCCATCTGAGAAATACACTTAAAGAATGTACCAAATTTACTCTGGTTGTACCCTTCCTTGCTGGAGGTATTCATGTCGAGGTATGATTACCACACAATGTCAGTCTTGGAAAGAAGGAGTCTGCCCCTGAGAAATGGTTTTATGTCAATATTTGATTTAGTGTATCTACACTCCCTAGTGAGATCTCAAATGACTTAATTCTTTCTCATCAATGTGCCTGTTGAAATGCAGACTTCTCAGGAGTAGCTGGAGATATTGATTTTTATTGTTTTGTGTGCGAGTTTCTCCCTTGGTTCTGAGTGCCTGAATTTAGTAGGATGCACTTGTAACACTGATGTACAATGTACAATGTAACACTGATGCAGTACTTTTAATAACCTACCATTGGTATTCTAATTTGACACTTGAAGCCTGTCCATTACAATGGCAATTACTGCCTATGTAATCTGCGTCTGCTATACAAACTCAGCAGAACAGCTTTACATTATTTGCTGCAAAGATGTTATACAAAGGCATTGCCTTGGGATATTTTATGGTTTAAGGAATCTCTGCAAATGTTAGTTATACTATTTTTGTCTTTGTTCCTAATCGTTGCTGCTGTCAAGTATGTTGTTAACAGGGTATTAATACTTCAGCGAAGCTACCAGCTCATCAGTTCTAACCACAGATGATTCTGTATCAAAAAGAAATTGAAGTGACTCTGATAGAAACAAATCCTGTGAGAATGATACAAAAAAACAACATGGAGATATAGAACTGGAAACCTGATAACGTGGCTAATATTTGTGTGATCATCCAAGTGGCTAATATTTGTGTCTTCATCCAATCATTTTAGGGAAAGAAAAGAGCAAAAGAAGAGACAGTAAAGGAAAAGATTCCATTTACAGCAGCACCTGCTTAGAAAATAATAAAACAATGCCATCTCCCTTCACCTATATCTGTTAAGAACTCTAAACTTTGAATGACCCTAGTAGGGCAAATCGACTTGGCTCTAACTCAATATTTTTTCCTGACCTCTGAAAAATAGAACCTTTTAAACCAATTATGTAACAGTACTGTGGATTCACTCTGACCTATCCGGAGTGCTAGCTTTTAATCCATAATGAACACAGCCACGATGAAACTCCACCTCCCAACATTTAAAAACACTGAAATTTCTCCCTCAGTGAACAACTTGTGAAACTTTTTCAGTGATGCCTGTAGTAACTCAACCTTTTCACTTCTTTTCTTAAGTAGTCTTCTTGGTAGTTTTTGTTTTACATTAGAAACAAAACAAGAATACTATATATGAAAACCAAAATTCTGATCATAGCAAATCCATTGTATTTAATGACTTTATCATTGAAAGAAAACATTTGAAAGATAAGGACACAACGTCTTCAACCCAAGCTTGAAAAAATATAGCAAAAAGAAACACAAAGGCATAAATAAATACACTGGAAAACAGTGAAACTGTGATAATACTTGTGAAGCGAGTTGGGGCTCAGTACCTGTGAGCCAGGATTCATGATTGCTGCTTCCTTATTCTCCTCCAATGCACGTTCCATCTCACCTTGTCCCTGGCAGCTTCTCACGAGCTCTATTGCATTTTTTTTTTTTTAAAGACAGAGTTTTGCTGTTATTGCCCAGGCTGGAGTGCAATGGTGCGATCTTGGCTCACTGCAACCTCTGCCACCCAGGTTCAAGCGATTCTCCTGCCTCCGCCTCCCGAGTAACTGGGATTACAGGCACCTACCACCACAGCCTGGCTAATTTTTTTGTATTTTTAGTAGAGACAGGGTTTCACCATGTTGGCCAGGCTGGTCTCAAACTCCTGACCTCAGGTGATCGACCCACCTCAGCTTCCCAAAGTGCTGGGATCACAGGTGTGAGCCACTACACCCAGCTGCTCTATTGTACTTTTTAAAACTGATAGCGTGATTTACCTGTTTAAAGAAACATGCCTTTGTGTAGGTTATTTTTATATTGAGGTATATTTTTATTTTTATATATTGAAATGGTTATTTTTTAATTTAGAAGGAAATACTTTTTTTGTAAATGCCTGATCTTTTATTTGAAAATAATTTCAAACAGAAAGTTGTAGGTGCAGTAAATGTAACACTGATGCAGTACTTTTAATAACTTACCATCGGTATTCTAATTTGACAATTGACTTGATAATGTGTTTTATAACTTTTTTTTTTTTTTTTTTTTGCCTTCTAGTATGGGATCCAGTCTAGGATTAGGTTTAGTTGTCATGATTCTAGTATCCTTTAACCTGGAATATTTTTCTTAGGGTTTTTTTTTCCTTTTCTGTCTTTTAAGAACAGGATCCTCCTTTTTGGTAGCTGAATGTTTCATTCGAGGGTTGTGTGAGGAGTATCACATTTGGTAGTGCCTGATTTCTGCCTTGTACTGTTACCAGTTTTTCGTTGTCTCTGACAATTTAAGACCGTGCATCCGTTAATGATTCTTGTCTAGACTGGTTTTTACCCTAATAGTTACAAAGCTGTAATTTCCAATGCCAACACTCCCTCCACATTTTCCAGTCAGCACTAGGCATTCAGGTAGGATGCTATTTTATGAAAGGAAATACAGTATTCAGGTAGCAGTGAGAGAAGGACAGGCAAATCACTGATCCCATTGTCACCAGAGCTATTCAGAGGTGCAGAGAGCTGTGAGAGCTTGGAGAAGGGAATATGGGGTACAGAGTGGCAAGAGGCAAGGTCAGGGCTACATAAGCTTCCTCGCCTGCCTGGCCAAGGTGTCTTGACTCGATCCTTCATGTGGCTGAGCTTATAAAATCATAATAACATAAAACCTGCCAGCTGAGAAAAGAAACCTTATCAGTTTTTAAAATTTTAAATATGATAATTTCCGCCCCCCTCCCCTCCGCCATCCATGGGGGATATATCCAAGACTGATTGCCTGAAACCTTGGAGCTACCAAATCCCATATACTGTACATACGTTTTTTGCTATACAAAAAAAAACTGAAGATACAATTTAATTTATAAATGAGGCACAGTAAGAGATTCATAACTAATAATAAAATAGAACAACTATAACAATATACTGTAACAAAACTTATGTGGATGTGGTCTCTCAAAATATCTTATTGTACTATGCTCACATGTTTTCAGACTGTGGTTGTCCCTGGGTAACTGAAACCTCAGAAAGTGGAACTGTGAATAAGGAGGACTACAGTACTGCATCCACCTGTCCATATATTTAGTATTTTTAGAATGGATTGTCCCTTAATAAGTTAATTTTTTTACCATATTCATAATTGAGCAAGTCTGAGCATCTCGTTAATATTTTTTAATGACAATAAAACCAGCAGCAGTGAGGGCAGATCCTAAAGAATGAAGAGATTAAGGGCAATAAGGAAGATGAAGAGAGTCAGGGACGACTGTAGCTCTGGTCAAGATGAAAGAAATTTATTATCAGTGGCAATAGGGAACCATTAGAAAACCATCTAATGTAGACCAGAGCTTCTCGAAGTTCAATATTCTGGGGATCTTGTTATGATGCAGATTCTGATTCAGGGGCCCTGAGCTTTCCAGTAAGGAGGATGCTCCTGCCCCAGGACCATGTTTGGAGATGTTGGTCCCCAGGATGTACATTGCAAGTGACGGGTCAGGTGTGGATAAAGCAAACCAAGGCAGCAGCTGAAGGAGGTTTGTGCTAGAAATGCACATCAAGATACTGCAGTCTTGATGAAATGAAATAGCCATCATCTAGTGATTCCTTTGGGAATTTGTCCCCTAATAGTTCTGTGAGGGCCCAAGGATCCCGGTCTGCCTCAGTCTCAGGCACAGGCTACTATTTTTGAAGTTCTTTTCAGGAGCCTGATACTGTGCTTTACTCACATCATCTCACTGAGCCCTCCAGACAGCCAAATGGAGATGAATTCCTCTTCACGGACAGGACATGGAAGCTCTGTTTTAGTGAGTACTTTGCCTGACATCCTGCAGCCGGTAAGTTGTAGAACTCAAATCTGAACCCTTCTGACTCAGAAACTCTGTTCTTGCCACCTCTTAATTAGGTGCCCACCACAAACACATGGCTCATGAAATGAATGCCCCGTGCTCCCTGCCCTCCAGTAGCACTGAGTCTAAAGGGAAGGATGTGTCGCAGGTGATTACCATCCAGCCATGTTGGTGGAGAAGAGTACCACCAAGGTATTAGCTTTCCACTCTGCAGGCTCTTTGGTTAGAACTGTTAAAAATGCCCTTTTGCAAAGCAGAACCTTGAACGTTGAATAAGTTGGTATAACATATTTAAAGGTAATAAATGATTACATCTGCCTTATTTCTTTTCATTCCAACATATTATGACAATTTTCTAATATAAAAGTTGAGAGAATCATGCAGTGAATATCCAGATGCCCACCATAGTTATATTTAACTATATATCTTTTGTTATACTTTTGTCATCCCTCTATCCATCCATCAGTTCATCCACTTTTTTGATGCATTTCAAAGCTGCAGACTTCAGTTCACCGCTAAATCGTTCAGCATACATATCAGTAGAGTTCAATATTTGTTTATGGTTTTTAAAATTCAAAACATGCAACAAAATGTACAGATCTTAGGTGTACTATTCAATGAATCTTGACAAATGCAGACACCCGTGAAATCCAAACCCTTCTCAAGATGAGAATATCCTCGCCATTCTGGAAGGTTTCCTCATGCCTCTTCCCAGTCAAACTCAATTATGTTGCCTCAAAGGCAGTCACCAAATTAGTGATTCCTGTTCTAGAACATCACATAGATGGAATTCGCTTTTTTTTTTTTTCCTTTTAGAAGCCTGAGGTCTTAGCAAAGAGTTGCAAACGTTCGACACATCCTTACTAGGCTCCAGCTATCTATCTGTAAGAATTTGTTGATAGGGTATGTTTGTTTCAGTGGAGTAGCAAGAAGGCTTGAAGGACTGCCAAGGGCATACCCTTCATATCAAGGCACCCACATCAACGCACTAGATGAAAGAGCATCACAATCCCCTGCAAGGGCAGAGTGAGCCCCCCAACCCAGGCTGGGAGATTAGTGGGTTACAGCAGATGGACCCAGCCTAGGGATCTTTGGCTTCCAGGTATCCCCAGAATTACCTTTGAACTCCACTATTATTTTTAGTATTTCAAAATATCAAATTGAAATGAGACATTAATCTCCCATGGGGCTGCACAGACTAACAAAAGTACTTTTTTTCTTTCTACTTTTGATTGTTATTGTAGAATTATAGTAGCGAACATTTCTGGCATATTTATAATGTATCAGTCACTGTTTCAAACATTTCACATTTTAAATTTTAAATTTCATTTGATAATATCAGTAACGTAACATCTCATACATGGTCATTGTTTCTGTACTTTTTAAAATGAGAAAATGCGTTTTTATTCTAAAAGTGTGATTTGCTTGGCAGACTAAAAACCTTCAAATATGAGGCCTGTGGAGAAAAATAATGAAAGGAATGGCTGGACTAAATAGAGGTAAGTCTCTCTTTGATTCTTAAGGAAATCTATGCTTGGGGAACCTTTGTTAACATGTATTGAAAATGTGACTAGTGACATTACAGGAAGTTGAAGGTATAAATCATAAGAAATTGGCACTATAGATTTGTGATTAATTGTTCTTGATTTTTACAAAGGCACAAGAGACTGGAGTTATGAGTTCATTTTCCTCTCGTTACTGAGGGGTCTGGGCCTGGGAGTCCGGTTTCTTCCTCTTTCGAGATTTAACCAATTGTGTGACTGTGGATGAGGCATTTGACCTCTTTGGGCCTCAGTTGCCCACGTGTAATGTGTGGTTTGAACTAGTTGTCTCTAAAGCCCTTTCCAGGAATGAAAAGTCTGTGGTTCTCTGACGTTTGCTCCAAAATGCTCATCCGCTGAAAGCCTTGCCCTGGCTCCTTGGGCTTCAGCCCTTTGAACAGAAGAGGGCGCCCTAAACATGGTGATTCCTTCCTTTCCCTGCGGGCCCTTTTGGCAATTTAGGTAGAGGACCGGTGCAAGTGTTCTCAACAGTCAGGATTCGGTTGTCCAGAGGCCAGCATTTTCCCTGGACAATGGGTAGCTAGGGCCTCAGAGGAAGCCACTGACTTTGCATCTTTCCAAATCTTGTGAGGTTGAAACTTTTAATTATATTTTAACTATGGATATAATTGAAGAAGATGGAAAAAAGACACTACTATAATTCCATAGTCAGTTACTGCTCTAAAATAAAATGCAGATAAGTAATATAGCCATTCTCATTCTTTTTGACTGGAGGGGGTGGGGTATGGACGTGTCACATCTTGTCTTAGGGCTCTCAGGGTATGGCTTCATTTATTCATTCCATATTTTCCGAGGGTCTACTTGGTGCCAACTACTGTTTGTTTATAGCATCAACCAAACAAAGCCCTTGTCCCCATTGAAGCTAATATTGTATGAGCATTTTCAAAATGGTGGGCTGAAATGGATCCTCAGGCCTCGAAATGCATGCATGCAGCCACAGTTGAGCTAACCAAGGGTGTGAAGCTTGCAAACACCAAGTAGTTTCCAAAGGAAACTGCCCAGAGACAGAACATCTTCTTATAAGGAGTTTTGCCACTAGCAAAATGGAGTAATTGGGAAAATGGCTGTTGAACAAGTTAAATGTACAGATACAACATTCTTTCCTTCTTTGTTTTTTTTCCCTGAGACAGAGAGTCTCGCTCTGTCGCCCAGGCTGGAGTACAGTGGCGCAATCTCCGCTCACTGCAACCTCTGCCTCCCAGGTTCAAGCGGTTCTTCTGCCTCCACCTTCCAAGTAGCTGGGACTACAGGTGCATGCCACCACGCCCGGCTAGTTTTTATATTTTTAGTAGAGACGGGGTTCGCCGTGTTGGCCAGGCTGTTCTCAAACTCCTGACCTCAGGTGATCCACCCACCTCTACCTCCCAAAGTGTTGGAATTACAGGCGTGAGTCACTGTGCCTGGCCTAACATTCTTGAAAGAAGGACAAGAAAGCTACCTGCGTTTGTCCACACTGCTCAGTCTCAAGGTAATAAAGGGAATGGAAGGCTTGTTAGCATTCAGGCAAATGCAGCAGCTAAAGCGCCTTTTACAAGCAACAGCACAGGCTGTAGAGTGAGGCTGCCCAAGTTTCAATGCAAGCTCTGCCACTCACTTTCTGGCTGAACTGGGGGAAATTTCTCAACCTGCATGAGGTTCTGTGAGTCATGTGGGGATTCAATGGGTCCACATATTTAAGCCATCAGAATGGTGGCCTGGCACACAGTAACTGCTCAGTAAATGTTCACCATACTTACCAATGTGATCATCAGTACAACCTTAAATTGGTTCAGTTTCTGATTTCTTTTCATCCTGACTAAATTCTTTTAAATCTTAGGTTAAAAGGCTAAATAAATTTGCCTAGTCAGAACAAGAGAAAGGTTTGTTGAGCATCTGCTATTCTGCTCTTCTAGGAACAAGGATTTGACGATAAACGAGATAGAGCCTGTCTTCTCAGGAGCTTACAACAGACAATAAACACATTAAAAAGTAAACAAACAAGTTGAGATGTAGTGGATTTGACTAGTATTTCTCTCTTTGGAATGAATTATAACCACATTAAAATCTTACTTGTGATGTTCTTGATGTTACATGTTCATGTAAGAGAACATCTTCCGCTTAAGGAATTGATGTATGAATCCTAGCAAAAAACTGAGTAAGTCAGGATATCTTCTGACTTTCTTTTCCAGTTCCACAAGATGTAAGCAGAAACTGGAGATGCTACACATTCTCTTTTGGTAGAAGACCATTGCACTTGACTACAACAAGATTTTAAGCCTGATTTTTATATCTCGAATTGTTTTTGTTCACAATTCAAACTGGCTAAAGACTGAATTCCAGGCTAATATTCATAGTGTGGTTCCAGCAACTGGAAAATGGATTGTGTTTCCTTTCAGCCTTCTAATTCCTGGATGAAATGAGTATACAGTCACGTACCACATAATGACATTTCCTGACTGCATATATGACGGTGGTCCCGTAAGATTACAAATACCGTACGTTCACTCTACCTTTTCTGTGTTTAGGTATGTTTAGAAACATGAATGCTGTGTTTGGATACGTTTAGACACACAACCACTTAGCATTATGTTACAGTTGCCTACAGTTTTCAGTATAGTAACAGGCTGTCCAGGTTTGCAGCCCAAGAGCAATAGGCTCTACCATACAGCCTAGGTGTGTAGTAGGCTCTGCCATCTAGGTTCGTGTAAGTCACTCTATGATGTTCGCACAATAAAGTTGCTTAACGATACATTTCTCAGAATGTTTCCCAGTCATTAAGCAACACGTGACTGTATGTTACTGCTGTTATGTTTCGTAGCAGCCAACCATCTTCTGCAGGAAGGAAGTAGCCCAGACAGTATCTTTGTGCGAATTAGAAAAAGATGCCCCCTTCCTTAAGGCATTTTTCTGCCATCTACCTGAAATATTTTATAACACCTATTCATTTCTACAAATATTCAGTGCACACCCTGCTCAACCGTATCAAACGAGCAGCAGAAGAACAATTTATATTACAACTTTATTTTTAATTGCCTTCTCTTTACCCTTTCGCCTTGTGACCAGCGTGACAAAACACATTCTTGTCACCTCCAGGCAGACAAAAAGATGCATACCAGGGATTAGTAAGTCTATACCAGATCCTAGGAATGGAGTACATCCTTGGGAGGGGGAGGAGACAGTCAGTTAATATCTAGATGACCACAACAAACCAGCAAGGAAGTACAATTGCAACTCCCTCCAAAACCCAAAGAACCCCCGAAAACAAAATCAAAAAATGTCTCAGTCTGACCTGGCACAGGGCCATCTTTGTCAGCTGCCAGATTAGCTTTCCTGCTTTTATCCATCAATAGAATGAGTCTCGCTCCATTGTTTTGCAATTACAATGGCCCTGTGATCTCTTGAATCAAAATTGAACTTTGTCTTCTTGTGTGAGAGAATACAAGATCCACCCCATATCCGTTTTCTGGAGCTCCAGATCCATTCTCCAATGCTAGGCAGACGTCTCTGCTAGACGACCATTAGGCACCTTAAGCTCGGCATGCCTCACACTCACCCCATCCTTACCCTTCCCAAACCTCTTTCTCCTCCTGTAGTCCCCACATCTCCATGGACTTCATGACTCTTCTCTCAGTTTCACAAATGATTAAGTACCTCCTTCTTAGAGTTCCTTTCTCTTCACCTGACATCACATCAGTTTCCACCACCTGCTGCGTGCTCTGCATGTGGACATCTGCCGGGATCTCTCTGTTGCCATTGCTTCAGCATTGGATGAAGCCTTGGGCCCTTGTCATTTCTCCCTGGGACTAATGCAGTGGCTTCTCAGCTAGTGTTTTAGCCATTCCCAAGTCTCCTCACCTCTTTTCAATTTTCTGCTCCCCTGTTACCTGAACAGAACTGGGACCATTTACCCGCACTACTTATAAACCTCTAGTGGCTGCCTACTGCCTTCAGGATCAAATCTCCACTCTGTTCCAGTCTACCCCAAGCTGCCACTAGTTTTAACCACTATTCACTGCTCTCTTGTCTGCTTCTCCTCCCTATCCCATGGTATTCCCTGCCACTTTTCACTACTTAGAATTTGAGAATTCCCTCAAAATACTGTGCATCAAGCCTCCTGTACTTCATGGATTGAATACCACCACCTTCTTCCTCCGGCAAAGTTTTTTGTTTGTTTGTTTGTTTTTGTTTTGTTTTTTCACAGGGCTCTCTCTGTTGGCCAGGATGGAGTACAGTAGCTCAATCTTGGCTCACTGCAGCCTCAACCTCCTGGGCTCAAGCATTCCTCCCACCTCAGTCTCCCAGAGCGCTGAGATTACAGATGTGAGCCACCGTGCCAGGCCCGTCTGGCAGCTCTTATTCATCCTTCAGGTTCAGCACAAGTGTCACTTCTTCTTTGAAGTTTCCCCGCCCCCCCACCCTCTTCCTTTGATTTTCCTAGCACAGTCTATAAACTTCTGTCTTGATACTTTTGTCATGATGTGCTGCAACATGTTTCCCCTCCCAGGGGAGGTGCCTGGTCTCATTCTTTCCCTAAGGCACTCAGATCTGACTCGGTAAGGACTGTACTCAAGGGTTGGTTGAAACCTTGAAATGGAAAGATAAGGACAATGAGGCAGGCAGGTGGTTCTGTGGGCTGTTGAGCAACTCTTGATGAGCTTCGGGGACACGAGTGAGGGGACTGCGGGTGCCCTGGTGGCCACTAGTTGTTTAGACAGCTGGAAAACTCAGATTGTTAAAAATCACAGTTTTCATCAGAATGTTTTCGTCTTTGTACACATGACCTTTTGCACTTCTAATGAAACTGGGCCTTTACAAAATGAAATAAAAGGATCTGTGCTATTATTGACTATAAAGTGATCATCTTTAAAAAGACAGACACTAAGAAAAAAATTACTAATTCAGTTAATTGAAAGTTCAGAGTTCTAGAATTGATTTATGGGTTCCAGCAAGGATCAGATACTAAATGATTAGGTCTTTTATCGTCTTCCAACTTATTGTTTAAAATTGTTACAAAGGTGAATTCAGGCTGGGCATGGTGGCTCACACCTGTAATTCCAGCACTTTGGGAGGCCTAGAAGGGTGGATCACTTGAGGTCAGGAGTTTGAGACCAGCCTGGCCAACATGGTGAAACCCTATCTGTACTAAAAATAATAATTAAAAAAATTAGCTGGGTATGGTGGCACATGCCTGTAATCCTAGCTACTCAGGAGGCTGAGGCAGGAGAATTGCTTGAACCTGGGAGGTGGAGGTTGCGGTGAGCCAAGATCGTGCCACTGCACTCCAGCCTGGGTGACAGAGCAAGACTCTGTCTCAAAAAAAAAAAAAAAAGTGAATTCAATCTTGCTTATATATTTTGAGTTCCTTGGAGCTCAACAGTCTACTGAAAATATAAGATAAATGAGTTTCATTATCTTGCCTGCTTAAATTTATTGATGCAGGGGTAGAAGCAGGAGAAGAAAAATAAGAAGAAAAACAATTAATTGATGCGCAATTTTGTGGGGTTTTTTGCCAGGGAACAGATTTTTCCAGAACTGTGTCTTTTTTTTTTTTTTTTTTTAAAGAAACAGGAAGGTTATCTTGGATTATGACTAATTAGATTAATTTTAAAAACAAAATATATATTCATTATAAATATGTTCATTTATATAAGAAATATATTTATATATTTATAAGTTCATTCTGTTATATTAGTGTGACAACATGCCATAATGTACATAGACAGCTAGCAGCCATTTATCAGGGGCTTACAGTGTCCTGCTCAGCTGAGCCCCTGGGATTCAAAGTAGGGGGACCCTGCTCCTGGACCCAAGTTGCTCATAGTCTCATTGGGGAAATGACAAGGTAGAAAAAAATAATCACAAGGCAATGTAGTACGTGTGAAAAGGCCTTTAACATTCTGTTGGCCCACAAAGTTCAGTCAGATATTCTCTGCTGATGCAGAGGCACATGTCACAAAGGGGGACACAAGCTGGCTCCAGGTGTGGCCAAAAAAGTGTGCAGTAATGTCCTCTAGTATATATTTTTTCCCTTTTTCTCTGTTCTAGCTTCTCAATATGATGTCTAGTTTAATCAAGCAAATTCACAATTAAGCAGGTGGAAGTTTAAGATAGGGACCTCAGAAGTCTTCTGGTTTGGGCCGGGCGCGGTGGCTCACGCCTGTAATGCCAGCACTTTGGGAGGCCGAGACGGGTGGATCATGAGGTCAGGAGATCGAAACCATCCTGGCTAACATGGTGAAACCCTGTCTCTACTGAAAATACAAAAAAATTAGCCGGGCGTAGTGGTGGACACCTGTAGTCCCAGCTACTCGGGAGGCCGAGGTAGGAGAATGGCATGAACCCAGGAGGCGGAGCTTGCAGTGAGCCGAGATAGTGCCACTGCACACCAGCCTGGTTGGCTGAGCGTGACTCCATCTCAAAAAAAAAAAAAAAAAAAGAAGTCTTCTGGTTTGGCCCATTCTTTTATGATGAAGGTTCTAGCTATAGGGACTGGGGTTTGTGTGAGGTAACCCAGGTGATTGCACAGTGCCAGCCCTCAAAGCCAGGTCTAGGGCTCCATCCCACTTTCCCAAGATGCCCCGAAGTGTTCAGGTGTCTACTAGAAAAGCTTTGCATTACTGGGACAGGTGGAAACCAAACTCTAAAATCAATGACTAGAGAGATGCTTTCAATTTTATTTTAAAACTGTGTTTTGATTATATTTGTAGTGAACCTTTCAGACTTAGGAAAGAAGCTTCATATTACAACAGGCTGACGTGTTTTCAGCTCAAGAGTAGAGACTTCTGTCAATCATGTGGGATCATGAGTGCCTCAAGTGTTGGAGGTCCATGCATTGACCAAGAAGAACTCCAGCTGCTTCAGACTGCTTGACTGTCACTGAAAAGTACACCCAATATGAAGAAGATTGCAGTTAACTGAATATTAAAATTAGATGTCTTGATGAGGCAAATCATTTCAACATATTTCTTCCCTTTCTCTGATTTCCTCTCATGTGTATTATAACAACTGTAGTAGCAGAGGGCTCCAGAAGGAACTGCTCTCACCCTTACCTGCACTGTTTTGTTGAAAAGGAATGTTTCTGATTTTATCTCCTCATTTTTACTACTTCTTGTTATCTTTTTTTTAAGTTTTATTTTCCTGGTACAACACGTGAAGGACCTCAGGGCTTTTGGCATGTGTGTTAGCCAGAGATGTTCTACAGTTTCTTTAGTGATATGAGACAATCTTCTTTTCTTCTTCTTCTTTTGGAGAGAGCGTTTCAAGCCCTGAGGGCTTAATATTGCCATTTTCACGTTTGGATGGAATTTTTCCAAATGTCTTGTGAGCCTTGCCAGTGGTGGCAAGCTGTAATTGGTCAAAAATGAAAGTGAAAACTTAATGAAAACTAAGTTTCCAGTCTCATCTTTATGGCCAATTTCCCAGGTAACCTTGAGACAGTCCTAATTGCATGAGGCATAGTGGGAATGATAATATCTTACCAATGGATAGGCTTGTTGTATAACTAAATGAAGTCACATCTGCAAATCATCTCAGCTTCTTAGAAAAGGATGGTATTATGGAGCCGTGATGATTACAGCAACCAAGGCTCTAACTATTTGTAGTGATATCTGCTCTGGTCTTGTCTGTTTCATTATAACCAGCAGCTTTTTTTTTTTTTTTTTTTTTTTTTTTTGAGACGGAGTCTCACACTGTTGCCCAGGCTGGAGTGCAGTGGTGCGATCTTGGCTCACTGCAAGCTCCGCCTCCCGGGTTCCCGCCATTCTCCTGCCTCAGCCTCCTGAGTAGCTGGGACTACAGGCGCCCGCCACCGCGCCCGGCTAATTTTTTGTATTTTTAGTAGAGACGGGGTTTCACTGTGGTCTCGATCTCCTGACCTTGTGATCCGCCCGCCTCGGCCTCCCAAAGTGCTTAACCATCAGCTTTTTAAGGGAAGTCACAATGGGGTGCAATGATGCACTGTCCTTACAACTATTCTTTAACATCCTGGTCCTGGCATGTCCTGGTAGGTTCATTCCTGTATTCCACAACGAAACCCTCCACTTCAGAGGGTGCCTCATGACATAGCCTAGGACACTGGTCTAGGCTGATGCATATTTTTAATGTCTTAGAAATGGAAGACAGGATAAGTAAACGTGGGCCACGGAAGCCACATTGTTTGTCCATTTCCATTCTAGGAGATTTTGACTTCAACAACCTGAGCAATCCCGAGGCTTCTGGACAGTTAGTTGGTTTCAGAATCCCCACTATGCTTCCGGATGATTCTAGGTCAAAGGGGCTCAGGCTTCTGCTGCTGCTGCTGCTTCTGCTGCTTCTGCTGCTGCTTCTCCTTCTTCCTTCTTCCTTCGTCGTTCTTCCTTCTTCTTCTTCTTCTTCTTGACAGAATCTCTCTCGTTGCCCAGGCTGGAGTGCAATGGCACAATTTCAGTTCACTCCCAGGGTTTCAAGCGATTCTCCCGCCTCAGCCTCCCAAGTAGCTGGGATTACAGGTGCCTGCCACCATGCCTGGGTAATTATTTTATTTTATTTTTATATTGTTAGTAGAGATGGAGTTTCACCATGTTGGCCAGGCTAATCTCGAACTGCTGACCTCAGGTGATCCACCTGCCTTGGCCTCCTAAAGTGCTGGGATTACAGGCATGAGCCACTGTGCCGGGCTGGGCTCAGGCTTCTTTAAAGGGACCACGTGACAGCTGCATGAGGAAGGGACTTTCGTTGACTGTGCCCTCGACTCCTAGGATTTCCCGGTATTTTTCTGCCAAGACTTCTCCCTGGAGCTTCACCGCCTGGCCTGTGCCTCCAGCGCTCGGCCGTAGGTCCACAGTGGCAGCACTGCCTGGAGGTCATTCTCCATAGAGGCCCCTCTCTGGTGGCAGAGTCACACACCGCATGTATGGCCTGGACTTTCGGGAACACCGCTGCAGGGAGAACACAGTGACACCATCAGAGATGTGTGCAAGCATCTTCTGTTTTTATTTTTTATTTTATTTTATTTATTTATTTTTGAGACGGAGTCTCGCTCTGTCGCCCAGGCTGGAGTACAGTCGCCGGATCTCAGCTCACTGCAAGCTCCGCCTCCTGGGTTCACGCCATTCTCCTGCCTCAGCCTCCCGAATAGCTGGGACTACAGGCGCCCGCCACCTCGCCCGGCTAGTTTTTTTGTATTTTTTAGTAGAGACGGGGTTTCACCGTGTTAGCCAGGATGGTCTCGATCTCCTGACCTCGTGATCCGCCCGCCTCGGCCTCCCAAAGTGCTGGGATTACAGGCGTGAGCCACCGCGCCCGGCCTGTGCAAGCATCTTTAACCTCCCCTAGTAATCTGTGTGTCCCTAAGAGAATGACATGACCATGAACTTGAACTCATCACTAAGCAGACTAGTGACCACGAACTAATCCCCACCGAGTGCAAAACAAGAGGACTCTTATGAGAGAGAAGAAAAACCAAAGTGTTTTTTCCTCCACGCGTATGCACACGTCACTCAACACAACACTTCTGACACCTGGTGTTGGGGGTGGGTTTCCACACACACGAACCAATTCTCTGTGGACTCCAGCTGGGCGTCCTTAATTCAATTTAATTCTGACAGTATTCACCTGGAGAATCAGATCCCACAAGTGGAGGGCTTGGTCCCACCAGATTGCCCCTACTTCAGGTGCCAGTTGCATGTAGTAAGTTGTCACCACTACCTCCACTGGCCAGCTCAGATTTGGATTTGGGGCTCCCACGACGTCCTCCTTGGGTTTGATTGATTTGCTAGAGCAGCTCACAGAACTCAGGGAAACGCTTTCCTTGCGTTCACCCATTTATTATAAGGCTATGGCAAGGATACAGTTGAGTGGCCAGATGAAGAGATGTGTGGGGTGAGGTGTGTGGGAAGGCGCACAAAACTTCCCTGCCCTCCCCGGGTGCACCACCCTCCAGATACCCCAAGTGTATAGCTATCTAGAAGCTCCTCAAATCCAGTCCTTTGGATTTATGGAAGCATCATTACGAAGCTATGACTGATTAAGTCATTGACCACGGGTGATCAACTCAGCCCTCAGCCTCTCCCCGCTTCCTGGAGGTGAGGGGTGAGGCTGAAAGTTTCAACCTTCTAATCACAAGGTTGGTTCCCCTGGCAACCAGCCCCCATCCAGGAGCCCACCAAGCCTCGGGTCATGAGAACAAAAGATGTTCCTGTCACCCAGGAAATTCCAAGGGATTTCGGAACTCTGTGTCAGACGTTATCACTGAGGAAATTACAAAGGTCTTAAGGAGCTCTGTGTTAGGAACCAGGGGTCAAAGACTAAATATTACAACAATAGATTCTCATTGTGTAGATCAATGGATTCTACATATGTTTGTGTGTATTATACATATATATATCTTAATGTATCACTACATCATAATCTTCTCTAACAAAAACTGGCATATTTTCCAGAGAAAGCCAAGGTTCCTCCCATATTGGGTCCTCTTCTTCCATCTATCCCCAGGGAACAGATCTTAATAAACAGTAGCATAGGAAATCCACACCAGCCTCAACATCCTTTACATACTTTGGTTAAGGAAGGGCCTGAGGGTGCTGGGCAGTTGGAACTGAGCTTCATTCAAATGCCATTCTCTGTGTAAAAGTCTTGTAGCTGCATCTTTTTGCTTCCCCAACTAAAATTTTAAGATGAGAGTGAAATCTTTAATTGGAAGCTTGAAATCTAATTATTTGGATATATAATTTGATTTCATTTTAATTTATCCCTAGTTTTTTTAAGGTATAATAGACAAATAAAAATTGTATATATTTATGGTATACAATGTGATGTTTAGATATGTGTATATATACACTGTGAAATGATTAAATCAAGCTAATTAACATATTTGTCATCTCACGTAGTTACCATTTTTTGCTGTGAGAACATTTAGATCTACTCTCTTAGCAATTTCCAAGTATACACTATCATTAGTTATAGTCACCATGCTATACAATAAATGCTTTATACACTTCAACCAATATCTCTCCATCCCTGTCTCCAGCCCCTGGCAACCACCATTCTATTCTCTGCTTCTTTAAGTTCAACTTTTAAAAATCCCATATGTAAGTGAGATTATGCAGTACTTGTCTTTCTGTGCCTGACTTATTTTACTTAGCATCATTTCCTTCATTTGGTATTTTATATCTTGCATTGTTATCTGTCTTTTATCTTTTATCATGCCCTGAGGAAGATATTCTGCCCTAATAGTCATTACATAGAAAAAGAAACTAAGGGATAAGCAATATAATTACTTTAATGTTTTTAATTAGCCCTTTTAATAGGCGCTCAAAAATACTAACATAGCACAATGAGATCATTTACTCTAATTACACTGAAGGATAAGGGCCAAACTTGCATGAGGATTTAGGCTTTTTGGTACCTACATACTAATCATTTCTCTTCTCTATTCTACTTTTATATAGTAGAAACAAGAAGTATATAAATATCTGTTAAATGAGTAATCTTATCTGAAATTAAATACCTGTGTTTGCAATTTATTACGTGAATAAAAAGGAAGGAAGATATAGATACATAGGGAAAAACACTGGGAAATAACTCTGTAACATGAAAGAGTATGGAAAAGAGTACAAGGAATGTTACAAAATACCTGCACTACCAGTGAACCAGTACAGTATCATCTGAAAGTAAACTGACATTAGTTGTAAATGCAAACTCAAGGGCGGTCACAGACTTTTTTTTTTTTTTTTTTTTTAACAAAATCAGTATAATTGGTATGGGAAGAGAAAAAATAAAATGGAACCATATAAGGGGCGCGGTGGCTCATGCCAGTAATCCCAGCACTTTGAGAGGCTGAGGTGGGCAATTACTTGAGGTCAGGAGTTCCAGGCCAGTCTGGCCAACATGGTGAAACCTCGTCTCTACTAAAAATTCAAAAATTAGCCAGGCCAGGCACGGTGGCTCACACCTGTAATCCCAGCACTTTGAGAGGCCAAGTCGGGCAGATCACCTGATGTCAGGAGTTCTAGACCAGCCTGGCCAACATGGTGAAATCCCCCTCTCTACTAAAAATACAAAAATTAGCTGTGTGTGGTAGCAGGTGTCTATAATCCCAAATACTCGGGAGGCTGAGGCAGGAGAATGATTTTGCTGCCCCAGCAGTCATTACATGTGATGGGTCACTTGATGGATCACATTACATGTGAGAGGTCAAAATGCAGGTGTAGGAAAATGATTACTTATTGAGAGCATAGACGTTCACAGTCATGAATGATGGTGATGCCAGGGAACAACAGATTGTCTACATGGGTGGCTGACAAAGTGGCATCTTTGCTTCTGATGGTTCAATGCACACAAACTTAATTTTATGCAAAAGTTATTAAAATATTATATAAAATTACCTTCAGGCTCTATGTATAAAATGTGTCTGAAACATAAGTGAATTTTATGTTTAGGCTTGGATTTGATCTCCAAGGTATCTCATGGTGTATATGCAATATTCCAAAACTCAAAAAAATCTGAATCCAAAGCACTTCCGGTCCCAAGCATTTCTGTTAAGGGATATTCAACCTACATCAGTTTTCCTGTTTGTTTCCTTTGACTTCTCTTCCACGCTGCTGGTTTCATGATACGTCTGGTGAGTCCTCCCTGTCTGTTATGGAAAGAATTCTGTGATCGGTGTGGATTTCCTATGCTTCTGTGTAGGAAGGTCTGTTTCCTGGGGATAGGTGGAAGAAGGCGGTTTGTCCAGGGCTTACTGATAAGATTTCTCTCTAGATCGCTTCTTGGTCTTTTGGCTAAGATCATGTGTAGAATCTGTTCTTACCAGTTTAATATGCTGATATATCCTCTATCTGAGGACAATACAGTAAATGGATTTTTTGAGCAGGGAGATGGAATAGGAGCTTGCTCCATCGACTGCACACATCCACCTGGTATTGCAGTGCCTCCAGGAATGGTGTAACCCTCGGGGGATATTTAAAAAAAAAAAGATTTCCATCTAGATAGGCTGCAGATGCTGCGGGTGCTCAAACGAGGAGAGCTCTGCTGCAAGGCGCCGCATGCCAGAAGCCTTGGCTTTCTCCAGCCACTCGACTTTTTGCTAGAGAAGAATTCCCTGGTTTGTCTGCACTTTTTCCCTCTCCCTGGGAATAAATGAGACTGTGCACTGTTTCTTCACAAGGGGGTAGAAAGAGGACTGAACTGTCAGGGGGCTTCCATACGTAGGACTTTAATTCGATTTCCCGTTTTCAGTATAATTTCTCACTCTTGCTTTCCACTTTACATGCCAGTGTCAGACACAGACTTTTTTTATTTTTTATTTTTATTTTATTATTATTTTTTTTTTCAGGTGGGGTCTCACTCTGTCAAGTAGGCTGGAGTGCAGTGGCACAATCTTGGGTCGCTGCAACCTCTGCCTCCCAGGTTCAAGCGATTCTCCTGCCTCAGCCTCCTGGGTGGCTGGGATGACAGGCATGCGCCACCAAGCCCAACTAATTTTTGTATTTTTAGTAGAGACAGAGTTTCACCATGTTGGCCAGGCTGGTGTCAAACTCCAGGCCTCAAGTGATCCGCCTGCCTCGGTCTCCCGAAGTGCTGGGATTATAGGCATTAGCCACCATGCCCGACCTAAATTACATATTTGATAAGGAATTAATATCAAAAATACATGGAGAACTCCTGAAACTCAACAATATCGTAAGAAACAACCAAATTCAAAAATAAGCAAAGGACATTTCTTCGAAGAGGATATACGAATGGCAAATAAGCATTTGGAAAGATACTCAACATCATTAATCATCAGGGAAATGCAAATCAAAACCACAATGAGACTCTATTCCCACTAGTATGGCCATATTTTAAAAAATAAAAAGGAAAATAACAAATATTGGTGAGGAAGTGGAGAAATTGGAACTCTCATATAGTGCTGGTGGGAATGTAAAATGATGAAGCTGGTGTGGGAAACAGTTTGGCAATTTGGCCGGAAGTAAAACATGGGATTACCACATTACCTGACAATTTCACTCATAGCTATATACCCAATAGAATTAAACACAGTTACATAAATATGTATACACAAGTGTTCATAGCAGCACTATTCACAATAGCCAAAAGATAGAACCAACCCAAATGTACATCAACTGATGAATGGATAAACAAAACGTGGCATATACACACAATGGAATACTATCCGGCCATGAAAAGGAATGAAGTACTGATACCTGCTACCATGTGGATGAGCCTCAAAAACAGTGTGCCTACTTACAAAGGTCAGACATAGAAGGTCACATATTATATAATTCTATTTATATAAAATATCTTCATGAATGGGTAAATTCATGAAGACAGATTGATGGTTGCCAGGGACTAGAGGGAGGGGAGAATGCGGAGTGACTGTTTAATGGGCATGGGTTTGTTTTTGAGAGGAGAGTCATGAAAATGTTTTGGAACTTGAAAGAAGTGGTGGTTGCATAACATTGTAACGTGCTAAATGCCACTAAATTATGTACTTTAAAAAAATGGTTGACTTACGTTATATGCATTTCACCTCCGTAAAACAATAAAGGAGCTTAAAAGAAAAAAAGATGTCAACCAAGGCTGCAGTAGTCTGATGCATCGCTTGGGCCTGGAGGATGCAATTTCAGTGTGGCTCACTCACATGGCTCTTGGCAGGAGGCTTCAGTTCCTTGCTGGGTGTTGGCAGGATGCTCAGTACATTGCCATGTCTGCCTCTCAATAGGGTGCAGGGCTGTGTGAGTGGACTAATTACATATTATTTGCGTTTCCCGGAGATAATAAGGGAAAAAGAGAAGGAGCAAAGAGAAAGCCACAATGCGTTTTGTGACCTACCCTTGGGATCCTAACACTGCCAGTTCCACTGCATTCTTTTCATTAGACATAAGCCACTAAGTTCAGCCCACAATCAAGAGGACAGTTAGGATTCATAGTTTAAAGGGAGCAGTATCAAAGTATTCGTGGTTATTTGTGAAATCACCACAATTTCTTTTTATATGTTCTTGGGTTTCATTTGCTAATATTTTGTTAAGGATTTTGCATCTGTGTTCATGAGAGCTATTTGTTCAGTCTTCTTTTCTTTTTTTTTGAGACAGAGTCTTGCTCTGTCATCCAGGCTGGAGTGCAGAGCCATGCTCTCAGCTCACTGCAACCTCCACTTCCCGGGTTCAACATGATTCTCATGCCTCAGCCTCCCAAGTAGCTGAAATTATAGGCATGTGCCACCACGCCCAGCTAATTTTTTAAATTTTATTATTTTTGTATTTTTAGTAGAGATGAGACATGGTTTTGCCATGTTGGCCAGATTGGTTTCAAATTTCTGGCCTCAAGTGATCCAACCACCTTGACCTCCCAAAGTCCTGTAATTGCAGGCATGAGCCACTGCACCTGGCCCATAGTCTTCTTTTCTTATGATGTCTTTAGCTTTGGTATCAGGGTAATACTGGCTTAATAAAAAGAGTTGGAAATTGTTCTTTACCTTTCTGGAACACTTATTTATAGAATTTGTGTTGGATTGTACTAGTCTGTTCATTTTCATTAAATGTTTGATAGAATTTACCAGGGAATTCATCAAAGGAATTCCAGGGAAAAAATCTGGGCCTGGGATTTCCTTGTGAGAAGATTTTAAATTAGTAATCCGAATGGATAAAAATTACTAACAATAGCTGATGTTAACACATTCAGATTTTATGCTATTTTGAGTCAGTTTTAGTAGTTTCCTGGCTAGGAATTTGGTTCATCTAACTTGTTTAATTTATTGACATAAAGTTGTAATAGTCCTTTTTAATTCTTATGATTTCTGTTGGGCATGTAGTGATGTATCCTCCTTCATCTTGATTATTTTGGAAGTTTATATCTTCATTCTCTTTTTCTTGTCAATCTAGCTAAACATTTAACAATTTTGTTGACTTTTCAAATAACCAAATTTTTATGTTTCATTGATTTTTCTATTGTTTTTATTTTCTGTTTTATTGATTTTGGCTCTGGTGCAATCTCAGCTCACCGCAATCTCCGCCTCCAGGGCTCAAGTGATTCTCCTACCTCAGCCACGTGAGGAGCTGGGACTACAGGCGTGCACCACCACACCCTGCCTCAGCCACATGAGGAGGTGGGACTACAGGCATGCACCACCACACCCAGCTAATTTTTGTATTTTTAGTAGAGATGGGGTTTTACCATGTTGGCCAGGATGGTCTCGATTGCTTGACCTCATGATCCGCCTGCCTCGGCCTCCAAAACTGCTGGAATTACAGGTGTGAGCCACTGTGCCCAGCTGCTCTGATCTTTACTAGTTTCTCTTTCCATTTAGTGTGGGTTCGATTTGTTCTTCTTTTCCTGGGTTCCTGAAGTGGAAGCATAGGTAATTGATTTGAGACCTTTTTTCTTTTAAAATATAGGTGTTTAGTGCTATAAGCACTCCTCTAAGCATTATTTTAGCGCCATTCCATTTGTTTTGACATGTTGTGTTTTAATTTTCTTTCAGTTTCAATATTTTTCTAATTTCCCTTGTGATTTCTTCTTTAATCTATGGGTTATTTAGAAGTGTGTTATTTAATTTCCAAATCTTTGGATATTTCCAAGATTTCTCTATGTTATTGATTTCTACCATATTGTGATGGAAGAAGTAAGTTTACTGTAACAATCCAATTTAAAATAATGTAAATAAACTGAACTGGTGTTTCCTGAAGTTTTTTTTTTTAACTTTTATTTTAGGTTTGGGGGTACATGTGAAGGTTACATAGGTAAGCACGTGTCATGGTTGTTTGTTGTACACATTATTTCATTACCCAGGTATTAAGCCCAGTACCCAATAGTTATCTTTTCTGCTCCTCTCCCTCGTCCCACCCTCCCCCATCAAATAGACTCCTGCCTGTTGTTTCCTCCTTTGTGTTCATAAGTCCTTATCATTTAGCTCCCATCCTAAAGTTTAATGTGCACATAAACACCTAGGCATCTTGTTAAAATGCAGTTGTTGACTCAGCAAGTCTGGGATGAGGCCCGAGAATCTGCATTTCTTTCTTTCTTTCTTTCTTTTTTTCAGACGGAGTTTCACTCTTTTTGCCCAGGCTGGAGTGCAATGGCGCAATCTCGGCTCATCTAACAAGCTCTCAACTGCTGCTGGTCCTGGGAGCATACTGAGTAGCAAGATTTAAAGATGATGATAATTTTCAAAATACATAGTATTTAATTTCTTAACTCCATTTGTCTTGTGATCATTTCCAATTTATTCTTTTTAGTAATTATTACTACACATAAGAGTGTCTATTATTGGCCGGGCGCGGTAGCTCACGCCTGTAATCCCAGCACTTTGGGAGGCCGAGGCGGGCAGACCACCTGAGGTCGGGAGTTCGAGATCAGCCTGACTAACATGAAGAAACCCCGTCTCTAGTAAAAATGCAAAAAAATTAGCCGGACATGGTGGTGCATTCCTGTAATTCTAGCTACTTGGGAGGCTGAGGCAGGAGAATTGCTTGAACCCAGGAGGCGGAGGTTGCGGTGAGTTAAGATCATGCCATTGCACTCCAGCCTGGGCAACAAGAGCAAAACTCTGTCTTTTTGTTAAAAACAAAACAAAAAAAAGAGTGTTTATTATTATAGTGCATTATAGTTTTGAGAGATATTTTTTATGCTTTATCCCACTCATTTTTCACAACCGTTAAGTCAAGCAGGGAAGGCACGCATTGGCCAGTTGCAGTGGTTCGCACCTGTAATCCCAGCACTTTGGAAGGCCGAGGCGGGGGAATCACAAGATCAGGAGCTTGAGACCAGCCTGGCCAACATGGTGAAACCCTGTCTCTACTACAAATACAAAAACCCTGCCAGGCATGGTAGTGGGCACATGTAATCCTAGCTACTCCAGAGACTGAGGCAGGAGAATTGCTTGAACCCGGGAGGCGGAGGTTGCAGTGAGTGGAGATCACCTACTGTACTCCAGCCTGGGCAACAGAGCAAGACTCTGTCTCTGAAGAAAAAAAAAAAAGGCATGCATTTATTTTATTACCTTTCCAGGGCGAGGAAACTGAGCCTTGGAGAGGTTGAGAATGGCTTGACGTATTTCACATTTCATCATTAGACCATGCTCCTTCCTTTTAATGATATTATATATTTGTGAAGCTGACTTTCCAGTGTTTGCTGTGCCAAAAAAATTAAAAAGTACCATTGAAGGCCCGTGGTGGTGTAGGCAGTGAAGGCGTCAGTTCCAACCAGACTCCGTTTTTGAGAAGTTGTGGAGTGCCCAGTAAGCACGTTCATATTTAACTTATTTAAGGATGTTTATTTTAGGAAGAAGTAAGTTTTTTAGGAATTATGTGTATTTTTTCAATGGCTACTAAATACTTGTGTTGTATGAACCTAATAATGGAAGTTTGGGGTATTCTTGTTGGCCTAGGGGTGCTGTGAAAAATTACTGAGATGCTCAGGGCACAGTGAGCTGAGAAAGTTTGGGGAATTCTACTATAAATAAATAATCCCACTATATGTATGGATCCATATATATGTCACATGTACATATCTTTAGTTTTGTATTTAAATATAATATATTTATTGTGTGTCTTTAGCCAGGTTTCACTTTGGAGTGCATAATTTTCTCTGCTCACATGCATTATGAATTAGTGAGTTGTTTTGGAATTGAAGTATGTTAGGGGAGGAATACATGTCTTTTCTAGGTTGTTTACTTTGCAAGTACTTGCTGTAGAGTCTCATATTTTTGTGGGTGTTGTCCTCAGGGATGTGGTGCCTTTTACTAATTACACTGATGCGAAAACAGAAGAAATTGCTAAAAGCCACAGGGGAGCGGGCAGCTGAACCAAGGAGCATATGAAAAGCAGGCTTCTGGCCGGGCGCGGTGGCTCAAGCCTGTAATCCCAGCACTTTGGGAGGCCGAGACGGGCGGATCACGAGGTCAGGAGATCGAGACCATCCTGGCTAACATGGTGAAACCCCGTCTCTACTAAAAAATACAAAAAAAACTAGCCGGGCGAGGTGGCGGGCGCCTGTAGTCCCAGCTACTCGGGAGGCTGAGGCAGGAGAATGGCGTAAACCCGGGAGGCGGAGTTTGCAGTGAGCTGAGATCCGGCCACTGCACTCCAGCCTGGGAGACAGAGCGAAACTCCGCCTCAAAAAAAAAAAAAAAAAAAAAGAAAAGCAGGCTTCTCTAGACTCTGCCACACCCTTTGGGAAACTTATTAGGGGGGAAAAATTCTCTAAGTCCTTTTTTTTCTTTTTCTTTTTTTTTTTTTTGAGTCAGAGTCTTGCTCTGTTGCCCAGGCTGCTGGAATGCAGTAGCGTGATTTTGGCTCATTGCAACCTCCGCCTTCCGGGTTCAAGCAATTCCCCTGCCTCAGTCCCCCAAGTAGCTGAGATTACAGGTGTGCACCACCATGCCTGGCTAATTTTTTTGGTATTTTTAGTAGAGACAGGGTTTCACCGTGTTGGCCAGGCTGGTCTTGAACTCCTGACCTTATGATTCGCCTGCCTTGGCCTTCCAAAGTGCTGGGATTACAGGCGTGAGCCACCGTGCCCAGCCAAAAATCCTCTAGGCCCTTGTAAAGTTTGCTTTATGGCTTACTTTGGGGCAGGGAGAAGATGAAACAAAATTTGTCATGAGAATTTAAGATGTCAACCTAACTAATTTATCAGGGCTTTCAGCTGCGACAGAAAAGATAACAACCAGCCCTTCAAATGCTTGATAATGTACCTAAGTTCGAATCAAGATGGAATCTTCTTGGATATCAATTTTTTCAACTCGAAGCTTCCCTATACTTATAAATCTTGATTGTTTTGTCTGAACATGAACAAGACTTTTGAGCATTGATTTAGTATGATGTGTGAATAAAATGAGGTAACGAAAGTTAGTGATTTTTTTTAGTTTCATTTTATCTATAATTGACACATAATTGTACATATTTATGGGGTACAGTGTGATGTTTTAATACATGGGTACATTGTATAATAATCATATTAGCATAATTAGCATTTATGCTTTATACATTTATACTTTAAGCATTTGTTATTTCTTTGTGGTGATAACATTCAAAATCCTCTCTCCTAGCTATCTTGAAATATATAATACATGATTATTATTCATAGTTATAGTCACTCTATTGTGTAGTAGAACACCAGAACTTATTCTTCTTGTCTAACTGTAACTTTGTGCTGGTTGACCACCCTTCCCCTCCCCAGGCTTTGGTAACCACTATTCTCTCTACTTCCATGAGATCAACTTTCTTAGATTCCACATGTTGCTGGGTGCAGTGGCACATGCCTGTGGTCCCAGTTTCTTGGGAGGCTGAGGCAGGAGGATCGCTTGAGGCTGGGAGTTCTGGGCTGTAGTGTGCAATGCTGACTGGGTGTCCACACTAAGTTTGGCATCATTATGGTGACCTCCTGGGAACAGGGGACCACGAGGTTGCCTAAGGATGGGTGAACCAGTCCAGGTGGGAAACGGAGCAAGTCAAAACTCCCTTGCTGTTTGGAGTGGGATTGGGCCTGTGACTAGCCACCATACTCAAGCCTGGGCAACATAGCAAGACCCCATCTCTAAAAAAGGAAATTTTAAATTTTTTGTATAAACTAATATTTTTTATAAAATAAATTTTTAAAAAAGAAAAAATTTAATAAAAAAACTAAAAAATAGATTCTACATGTGAATGAGATTACTCAGTATTTGCCTGAAAGCTAATGATTTTAAAAGTCCAGAAAAATGGTGCCTGCTGTTCTCATGATGGCATTTTCTGCCAGGGTGTGAGCTAACATCTGGCAGACGGTGCCCTCTAGAGCTGTTGAGCTGTTCCAAGGATGATAACATCAATACACATCCCCGAGCTCTACCCCTCTCAAATCGAATCAAAAGCGCTGGGCATGCAGCCCAGGTTTAAGTATTTTAAAAGGGCCCCCAGATGTTTAAAAGGGCCCCCAGATGCACATCCAGGATTGAGAACCACTGACATAAAGCCCTTTGGTGTTTAATACATTGAGTTTCTCATATTTCTAAATTTTTTCTTGAAATCCTACTACAGAGGACCTTGGTAACAGGCCTTGACTTTTTAAAGTTTTTAATTTGGATTATTGGTGAATCCACACTTGAGTCAACAGGTTGAAGGTTAATCCTACCCCCAAGGAAAGAAATAAAACTTTTTTGGTTCAAGAAGCCCAGCTCTTATCTTACAGGAGAACATGGAGAGAAATGGCATCAGCCTATTCAGAACTCTTCTGCCCACCTGGCCGGAATCAGCAATTTAGCATGCAATCGTAGCTGTAGTTCACATCTATTAATCGGTCAGCACCTGGGGGGCTGTATCTTTGTCTTAGGTCTCCATGTTGCCCTCTGCAAGCCTGTGTATTACACTTGGTCAACAGAGTGGACCCTACAGCCCTCGCCCCCATTGCTGGCGCCTTTGGGAAGCGCCCACTCTGCCCAACCTTACCTTGCAGTTCTCCTAGGCCCAATAAGAGCTCAATTAATATTCATGCATGCACTAATGTATTCAACACATATTTGCTGTCTTTTGAATAAATGGGGCCCCCGATTACATTTTCTGCATTATAAACACCTTCCAAGGCTCGCCTTCTCTCTCTACCCCTGCATTTCTGGTCCTAGCTGAGGTCCTGTCATCTCTTAACCTGGGCACCTGCAGTCACTCCCTAATCAGACTTGCTCCTTCTAGTCTCATCCCCTTCAAACCCAGCCCACACACTGGCCAGAACCATCTATTTAAAACTCCAGGGGCTGGTCTCTGACCTCTTCCTTAGCAGCCACCTTGTTGCTCCCAACCTCAGTGGATCCTTGAGCAATGCCAACTGATGGCTTTGCACACAGATCCCTTACAGGGATTGTTTCAATCACCTCCTATTCATCCTGCGGGTGAGAAAGGGATTCCTGTCCCAGGGTTATGGGAATGGCCAAACACAGGACACCTCACACTGGACGGAGGAGATGGCAGCAGTTTATAACTCACATTCTGGGTCAGAACACAGCAAAGCATGTAGGGCCACAGGGGCTGCGCTTCGGAACAGAGTGAACAGCCAGGGTCTGGAGTCAGGCTTTGTGCTATCAAAAGGGTAGGGTGATTCCTGGTTCCTGCGGGAGAATGTGATGGGCTTGTCTGAGTAATTTCTCGGTCTGACAGGGAATGGACTGACATCCACTGGTCAGAGATAAGCAGGAACTGCACCATGTTTGGCTAGGGGATCTTATCCAGGAGAGCAGAAGGGAGGGGAATTTGTGGTTAGAGCATTCCAGGCTCTCTCAGTTTGACCAGATGTCAAAGCAGCACTTAATATTGAGCCAAATTCTAGGCCTTACATCACAGGCACACAGGTGAGCTCCACCTCTGTGGGCTCCTCCATCTCCCCACTCCCAGTTACTCTCTGGCTAACTCTTATTTTTCTGGTCACCCTTATTTTTTAACTCTGGTCTCCTCTCTGGTAGGCCACTTCCCTGGCCTCTCCTATCTAGCTGGGTTGCTTACCTATCCTAGGTACTCTTGGTGTATTTTTTTTCTCCTTCTTTTTTTGAGACGGAGTCTCACTCTGTCTCCCAGGCTAGAGTGCAGTGGCACTATCTCGGCTGCAAACTCCGTCTCTTGGGTTCAAGTGATTCTCCTGCCTCAGCCTTCTGAGTAGCTGGGATTGCAGGCATGGGCCACCACACCCAGCTAATTTTTGTATTTTTAGTAGAGACAGGGTTTCACCATGTTGGCCAGGCAGATCTTGAACTCCTGACCTCAGGTGATCCACCTACCTCAGCCTCCCAAAGGGCTGGGATTACAGGCATGAGCCACTGCACCCGGCGTGGTACTCTTGTTGCACCCTCTTGCCCATGTCAAAGTCTATATACAAATGTAGAGATGAGTCTCTAAATTTAACGTTTTTTTTGGGATACGAGAATTGCAATTTGGGGCATACACATAGACTAGGTACTCTTTGGTGTGTCTGAAGAACAAAGAGAGAGTTGGGGGTTTTATTTTTAAAAAGAAATGTTACCTGTGGTCTTGAAAGAAAGTTCATGGGTATTAGTAAAGTTTTGGGGAGCTGGCAAGTTCCAATTGGTGAGTCACAGGCCTGCGTAAAATTAGTCTTTGAGTTGTAGCAGCTACTGGGTAAAGCCGGTTCAAGGCTGGTCTTGTTTCAGCAGCTATTGGGTAAAGCTGGTCTTGGGTTACCACAGGTAGCTTTAGCTGCTGGACTGGTAGAGAATTAAATTTTTGGAGCAATACTATATGCCCCAAGTGCTTTTCCCTTCTGGCTTCTCAACTCTGTTTTTGTTGGGTATGACAAAAATGACCCAATTCGTATAATCAACTTTCACACTCAGAAATTAGCAAACTACACTTAACCACACTCTGTCTTCTCCTCTACAATGTGGGCTCCTTGCGGACAGGGGCCTGGCACAGTTTATTTGTTTTCATATCTCTAGTACCTGCCCAAGGAAAAGTGCTACATTTTAAGAATATAACTCAAAAATCCTAATTTACTTTTGCTATGTTTTATACTGCAAGAAAAAGCAAGTCCATTGGAATCCCTCAGACAAAACAGACGACAATAAAAATTTCAAACTCTACAGGGAAATCGTGGGGGAAATTACATTACTTAAAAAATGGTTGGGTGTGTTTGCCCACACCTTAAATCCCAGCACTTTGGGAGGCCAAGGCAGGAGGATTACTTCAAGCCGGGAGTTCAAGACCAGCCTGAGCAACATAGTGAGACCCTATCTGTATAATCTGTATATATTTTCAAATTAGCCAAGCATGGTAACACATGCCGATAGTCTTAGCTACTCGGGAGGCTGAGGTGGGAGGATTGCTGGAGCCCAGGAGTTCGAGGCTGCAGTGAGCCATGATTGCACCATCACACTCCAGCCTGGTGACAGAGTAAGACCTGTCTCTTAAAAAAATTGTTTTGTGAATATATCCTCTCCCTACTCCTTTTCTTCACAATGTTTGGCTGGGTGCACGTGAACACTTGCTCTCAGCATACGTTGGCGATTTTGCTGCCCTCCTCTTAAAATGTTAAGCACGAGGTCAAAGAGAGTTTGTAGTTCTGAAGTACCACTTCAAATCAGTGTGCTGGGAGCTCGTTCTCACAGCCAGGAGCCGAGCTCCGCTTTAGTTTCACACAGAGTTTATTCACATTGGCAATGGATGCTCTGTCCAGGTTTGTGAATCCAGTGGATTTGGATTTGTTTCCTTCAGAGCCTTCTGGTAGGAAACAAATATACTCAGAGACAAAGCTTTTATCATCCCCGACCCATTGCTAGAGAAGAATTCAGCATCTCATGACTACTAAGGAGCAGAGCCAGGATTCAAACCAAGGTGTGTCCAGCTCCCAAGACTACGCAGAGTGGAGTTAGGCCAGAATGTGGAGGGCATTAGCCCTCGCAGAAGACCAGTATGGCAGAGGGGACAAGCTAGCAGCCTCGGACCCCACAGGACCCAAAGACAAATTGTGTTTAAATTGTGCTGTACTTACAATTTTTTTCCCATTTTTTTTTTATTGTGGTAAAATACACGTAACATAGAATTTGCCATTTTATCCATTTTAAGTGTATAGTTGAGTGGCATTAAATACATTCATAGTGTACAACCATCACCACCATCCATCTCCAGGACTCTTTTTATCTTGCAAAACAGAAACTGTATCTGTTAAATGCTAATTCTCCATTCTCTTCTCTCCCAGCTCTCAGCAACCACCATTCTATTTTCCGTCTCTGTGACTTTGACAATTCTAGATGCCTCATAGAAGTGGAATCACGCAGCATTTGTCTTCTTGTGACCGGCTTATATCACTTAGGGTGATGTCTGCCAGACTCATCCACATTGTAACACGTCAGAATTTCCTTCCTTTTTAAGGCTAAATAATGTCTCATTGTATACACTCAAATATATCACATTTTGCTAATCCATTCACTTATTGATGGACACTTGGTTTCCCGGTACAGTTTGGCTATTATGAATAATGCTGCTACAAAGAGAGGTGTGTAAATATCTGTTAGTATCCCTGCTTTCAGTTCTTTGGGAAGTATACCCAGAAGTGGAATTGCTGGATCATATGGTAGTTCTATTTTTAATTTTTTGTGGAACTGCCATACTGTTTTTCACAGTAGCTATATGGTTTTACATTCCTACTGACAAGGCACAAGTGTTTCAGCTTCTCCACATTCTCGCCAACATTTGTTATTTTCTTTTTTAAAAAAAGAATAGCCATCCTAATGGGTGTGAGGTGGTACTTCATTGTAGTTTTGGTATGTTTTTCCCTAATGATTACTGATATTGAGCATCTTTCCATGTGTGTATATAATTTTTTAAAAGAATTAGTTGTCAACATGAAATACCTGTACATTTCACAATAACTCCAAATTCCTGGCTTCTCTTGACAAAACAAGAGATCTGGTTCAGCTGGGCACTTATTTCCACAAGGTGGCAGTCAGCTACTCAGGAGGGTGGCTGCTCTCTAGAAAGGCCACACATTCTCTGGTTTACCACAGTCCCCACCACTCCCTGTTGCCTGACCCCAGGTGGCACGAAGTTCAGGACTCCCTAGGGGATGTTAGCAGTACCTCGACTTGTCCATGTCTTCAGATCTTCAGGCCAATGACTCACCCCGGCCTCATGCACCCCTACCCTGTCCCTGGGCCTTGTGAAAACTGCCAGAACAGCTCCGGAGACCACATCTGACTTTTCCGCGTGCTTCCTGCAATCACCTCTGAACAGGAGCCAAGAAGTATTTGCCAAGCAAATAAGAGAATGGAGCCTTTCTCCATAAATCTTAACAAAGCAGTTAAGAATCTAGGTGTGACCAGGGAATGACATCTTGAGCCCAAATGATTTCGGGAGAGGCTGCCAGAGGCTTTTTTGAATGAAGAGCAGCCCAAGCATGGCTGAGCTGGGCACGCAGCCACATTTCTGGCATTGTGCTTTCACGGCGAAGGTTTGATGAGGCTTTCTTGGGGTGACAGAGTGAGGAGACCAAAGTTGCTGGGCATAACCCTTCTATTGTTGCATTAACTGGACAAATACATGGAGGGCTTTTCTAGGTGACTAAGGCCCTAGCAATGCCCTATGGGGTGGAGCTGGTAGGTGTTCCCCTCTCCCATGGGTGGCAGCCAGTACCCAGGAACTTTGGCTGGGGACGCCAAGACTCAGAAAACAAAACCTGGGACTTCGCGTGTCTGAGAAGATAGGTAGGATCCTCCACGCCTCCACCCAGACTGAACCTGGTGAATCACCCAGTGTATCACACTGTCAGGAAGGCAGGCGCTGAAGTGTCCGGGGCAAACGCAGAGAGAAGAGAAATTTTCCAAGCTGCCTTTGTGGGACCTCCCAGTCTTACCCTTTATGCAAGGACTTAACAACATCAACACAGTGGAAAGCGGCCACTCCTTTCTACCACCGTGAGGATGAGTAGCCATCTCACAGGACAGGAGGATGGAGGTTTGTGTCCCAGTGACACGTGACCCTGGACATGAACTATAAAATCACTGAACTACTAAAGGTCTAGTTGGTCATCTTGAAATTCCAAGTTTCTGGCTAGGTTAGTTAGGTGAATCAATGATGGTTTTAGCAGAAAGATGCTGCAGCTCTCTGGGGCAGCAACTCATCATTTTGCAGACATAGGCCTGGCTCCAGAAATACTTAAGGGGTCCATGGGACATCCGAGTAAACAACCAGCTGCTTCATTATTGTAGTAGTAATCACAAAGTTGATTGTGCACCTGCCTTAAGTGCTTCCTACAAGCCAATCACTCTTCCACACCTTGGCCACACATTGATCCTTTTGATTATCACCACAGGGCTTTGAGGTCTCACTGATTTCCAGGATGAAGGTGTCGTTGGGGCACCGACAGACAGTGCCTATGGCAGAGAGTGCCCATGGCAGACGGCTCCCAAGGGGCAGTGCTGGGAGCCAACCTAAAAGCTTGTTCTTTCAACTCCTACAGGATTAGGGTTGTGATTAGGGTAGTCAGATGTGGTAGCTCCCATAAAAACAGCTACCTGCTTTCCCTGCCCTCAGAACACTATTCCACAAGCAAATCCCTGCCCCATGCCCCTCTTTTTTCCCAAATGAATCAAGAGCACCTGTGTCCATTATGATCTTTACTCCTCACAATACAATAAAATGGGTGTTGCTCTAATGCCATCATGAGCTCCACTGTTCAGAGCAGAAAACAGACCCAGAGAGATTTGGTGGTGTGGTCACTGGCATAGGCTGGGAGGCCGAGGAAGGCACCGCCTAGATCTCCCTGCCCGGCCCGGGGTTTCTGATGCTCTGCCCCCAGTGGGTTACCGGCAAATTCATGGTGCATAAATTAGCTTATTGATAACTTCTAGATGGGCAACTTCAGATAATTGACAATCTCACTCCCTACTCATATCATGTAGCAAAATCTTCTTAAATGATATTTTGGATTGACATTATTATAAAATATATTACTATATTTCCTGCATTTTTTCTTACTTTTTTCTTCCTCAATTGCCATATTTTATTTTGGCAATTTTGAAGGAAATTTTTCTAAAATAGATCACACAATTTTTTATGTCTTTTCTTAAGAGTAACTTTAAAAAATAACTTGATCATGGAAAGTTTTGAAGATACACAGAGATGGTTCAGAGTTGAGTGAATCCACAGTACCCATCGCCCAGCCCCAGTTGCCATCAGTGGTGACTGGTCCTGCCCCCCACAGCCCACTCAGTGACATCCCCCTCCACCCATATAATTCTGAAGCAAATCCCAGATATTGTATCATTTCACTTCTAGATATTTAGACATGTATCTCCAAAAGATACAATTATTTTTCACCACAATCACCCTACTCTTTTTCCTTTTTTTCTTGAGTCTCACTCTGTCACCAGCCCAGAGTGCAGTGGTGTGATCTCAACTCACTGCAACCTCTGCCTCCCGGGTTCAAGCGATTCTCCTGCCTCAGCCTCCCGAGTAACTGGGACTACAGGTGCGTGCCACCAAGCCCAGCTAATTTTTGTATTTTTACTAGAGATGAGGTTTCACCATGTTGGCCAGGATGATCTCGATTTCTTGACCTTGTGATCTGCTCGCCTCAGCCTCCCAAAGTGCTGGGATTACAGGCGTGAGCCACCGTGCCTGACCACCCTGCTCTTTTTACATATGAAAATTTAATAAAAAATTCTTTCTTTCTTTTTTTTTTTTTTTTAAAGAGACAAGGTCTCACCATGTTGCATGGGTTGGTCTCGAACTCCTAATCTCAAGTGATCCGCCAACCTTGGCCTCCCAAAGTGCTGGGATTACAGGTGTGAGCCACCGTGCCTGGTCAAAATTTCTTAATATTTAATATATTCAGTTGTATTCAAATATTCAATTGTATCATACATTTGTACATTTTTAGTAGAATTTTTTTTTTCTTTTTAAAAAACCTTTTATTTCAGGTTCAAAGGTACATGTGAAGGTTTGTTACATAGGTAAACCCATGTCATGGGGTTTCTTGGACAGATGATTTCATCACACAGGTATTAAACCCAGTACCCAATAGTTATCTTTTCTGCTCCTCTCCCTTCTCCCGCCCTCCACCCTCAAATAGACCCCAGTGCACCCTGGATGTTGGCTCCAGAATCCAATGTACGACCCCAGCATGCTGTTAAAATTAGGTAACAGTTTAATACAGGGAAGAGAGATTCAAGGATGCTGACTTCCATTATTCTCTGGGTCTTTGTATGAATCGTTTCCCTTTTACTATTAGCAAGGGGAACAAATTATACTCCTTAAATAGCATTTTACAATTCTCTGTTGAAAATAAAGATGGTTCAGGTTGTTACAAGCCATACCAGGCCTCCTTTGAATTATTCAAATCCCAGAGTTATTTCAATATGAAAGAAATGTTTCTAGTTTTTAAATATGACTAACTCCAGGCAGAAGTGGAAACTGGTACAACTACCTTGGAAACCCGATTGGCACAGTTTCCTAAAGCTAAACACATCCATATCTTTGGATCCAGCAGTTTCACACTTCTGCGTGTATACTGAAGCAAAATGAGTGCATGTAGGACCACCAAAAACACCTGCAGGCATGTTTTCAGGATTTCTTTTTGTAGCATCCTCAAACTGGAAACAACTCAAATGCCCATCAACAGAGGACATACGTCATTAGAGAAATGCAGATTAAAACAGTGGCGGGATACCACTACACACCTATTAAATGACCAAAATCCACAAAATCCGGAACTCTGACAACACCAAATGCTGATGAAGTTGTGGAGTGACAGGAACTCTCATTCATTACAACACAAATGAATTTTTGTGGGAATGCAAAATGATACAGCCACTTTGGAAGACAGTTTGGTAGTTTCTTACAAAATTAAAAATATTCTTACCTTTTTATCCGGCAATCATGCTCCTTGGTATTTACTCAAAGGAGCTGGAAACTTATGTCCACACAAAAACCTGCACACAGATTTTATAGTGGCTTTGTTCATAACTGCCCAAACTTGGAACCAACCAAGACGTCCTTCAGTAGGTGAATGGATAGTTCATCCAGACAACTGTAGTTCATCCAGACAATGAAATATTATTCAGTGCTAAAAAGAAATGAGCTAGCAAGCCGTGAACAGACATGGGGGAAACTTAAATGCATATTACTAAGTGAAAGAAATGAATCCGAAAAAGCTATACGCTATACGATTCCAACTATGTGACATTCTGGAAAAGGCAGCAGTAAAAGGTCAGTAGTTTCCAGGGGTTGGGAGGAGAGGAATAAATAGGAGGAGCACAGAGGATTTTTAGGGTACTTTGTGATCCTGTAATGGTGGGCACGTGTCATTATACATTTGTCCAAACCTGCAGAATGTACAACAACAAGAGAGAACCTTAATGTAAACTATGGCCCATGGGTGATAATGATGGCCAGTGTAGGTTCATTGGTTATAATGAACAAATGTGCCACTCTGGTGGGGGATGTTAATAATGAGGGAGGCTTTGCATGTGCAAGGGCGGTGTGTATAAGGGAAATCTTTGTATCTTTTTCTCAATTTTGCTGTGAGCATAAAACTGCTCTAAAAAAATTAAGGGCCAGGTATGGTAGCTCACGTCTGTAATCCCAACACTGTAGGAGGCAGAAACAGGAGGATCGCTGAAGCCCAGGAGTTCAAGACCAGCCTTCCCAACACAGCAAGACCCCATCTCTACAAATAACAAGAAAATTAGCTGAGTGTGGTGGCACATACCTGTGATCCCAGCTACTCAGGAGGCTGAGGCTAGAGGATTGCTTGAGCCCAGGCACTTGAGGCTGCAGTGAGCCATGATCACGTCACTGCACTCCGGCATGGGCAACAGAGCAAGACCCTGTCCCTGTCTCGAAAATAAATTAACAAATAAAAATTTGAAAAATTAATGACAAAGAGAAAGCTGACATGTCTGGTTTTGGGGGAAGAACGTAAAGAAATTAGAATTAGCACCCAATTCTATGGTGAATTCACTTCACCATAGCATACTAGACTATCAAGCAGAAGCAAGCCCTGGGACTAACTGGCCACAGCAAGGAGGTGAGGGCAGGTAGAGCCCAAGAACCATCTCTTTCCTGATCCCTTTCCAATTTCCAAATAAAATTGACCTCCTTTCTTAATGCTCATAGTATGCCCCATTCGGAAATCTCTAGTTGTATTTTCTTACTTAGCAACATTTAAATAGCGATTACATGTGTATTAATATTTAATTACAATAATTAATAATAATTTAAAATAATGGAAATGTAATCCTCATAACAACCCTCGGGCAGTTATCATTCACATTCCCATTCTACAGCTGCAGAGACTGAGGCACAGACAAGTTAAATTGGTCAGTTGACCAAGGTCTCCCAGCTAGTAAGTGACAGAGTGGTCAGCCTGGGTACAATCAATGAGGGGGACCAATCTAGCCAGTAAGTGACAGAGTGGTCAGGTTGGGTACAATCAATGGAGGGGACCAATCTGGCAGAGGGACCAGCACCCAGGGCATGTTCAAGGGGAAATGGCCAGGGGTGGTGAAGTTCAACTCAATTTCCAGCCCTAGGCTGGAAATGATCCTAGGCTGGCTGGGATCCATGAGCATGGGATGTGTTTCCATTTGTTTGTGTTGTTTATGATTTTTTTCAGTAGTGTTTTGTAGTTTTCCTTGTAGAGGTCTTTCACCTCTTTGGTTAGGTATATCCCAAGTATTTTATTTTATTTTTTTTGCAGCCGTTATAAAAGGGGTTGAGTTCTTGATTTGATTCTCAGCTTGGTTGCTGTTGGTGTGTAACAGAGCTACTGATTTGTGTATACTAATTTTGTACCCGGAAACTTTGCTGAATTCATTTATCAGTTCTGGGAGCTTTTTGGAGAAGTCTTTAGGGTTTTCTAGGTATATGATTGTATCATCAGCAAATACTGACAGTTTGACCTCTTTTTTACCAATTTGGGTGCACTTTATTTCTTTCTCTTGTCTGATTGCTCTGACTAGGACTTCCAGTACTATATTGAATACAAATGGTGAGAGGGGGCATTCCCTGTCTTGTTCCAGTTCTCAGGGAGAATGCTTTCAATTTTCCCCTGTTCAGTATTATGTTGGCTGTGGATTTGTCATAGAAGGCTTTTATGGCCTTAAGATATGTCTCTTCTATGCCAATTTTGCTGAGGGTTTTAATGATAAACGGATGCTGGATTTTGTCAAATAATTTTTCTGTGTCTATTGAGATGACCATATGATTTTTGTTTTTAATTCTGTTTACGTATATCTCATTTATTGACTTGTGTATGTTGAACCAACCCTGCATCCCTGGTATGAAACCCACTTGATCATGGTGGATTATCTTTTTGATATGATGTTGGATTTTGTTGGTTAGTATTTTGTTGAGGATTTTTGCATCTATGTTCATCAGGGATATTGGTCTGTAGTTTTCTTTTTCTTTGTTATGTCCTTTCCTGGTTTTGATATTAGGGTGACACTGGTTTCACAGAACGATTTAGGGAGGATTCCCTCTTTCTCTGTCCTGTGGAATGGTGTCAATAGGACTGGTACCAATTCTTTTCTGAATGTCTGATAGAATTCAGCTGTAAATCTGTCTGGTCCTGAACTTTTTTTTGTTGACAATTTTTAAATTACCATTTCAATATCACTGCTGGTTATTGGTCTGTTCAGAGTTTCTATTTCTTCCTGGTTTAATCTAGGAGAATCATATATTTCCAGGAATTCATCCATCTCATCTAGGTTTTCTAGTTTACGTGCATAAAGGTATTCATAGTAGCCTTGAATGATCTTTTGTATTTCTATGGTATTGGTTGTAATATCTCCTGTTTCATTTCTAATTGAGCTTATTTGGATCTTCTCCTTTTCTTGGTTAATCTTGGTAATGGTCTATCAATTTTATTTATATTTTCAAAGAACCAGCATTTTGTTTCATTTATCTTTTGTGTTTTTTGTTTCAGTTTTATTTAGTTTTGCTCGATCTTTGTTACTTCTTTTCTTCTGTTGGGTTTGAGGTTGGTTTGTTCTTGTTTCTCCAGTTATGTGTGGTGTGACCTCAGATTGTCTGTGTGTTCTCTTTCAGACTTTTTGATATAGGCATTCCAGGCGATGAACTTTCCTCTTAGCACCACCTTTGCTGTATCCCAGAGGCTTTGGTAGGTTATGTCACTATTATGGTTCAGTTCAAATAATTTTTTAACGTCCATCTTGATTTCATTGTTGACCCAATGATCATTCAGGAGCAGGTTATTTAATTTCCATGTCTTGGCATAGTTTTGAAAGTTCCTTTTGGGCTTGATTTCCATTTTTTTTTCACTGTGGTCTGACAGAGTACTTGATATAATTTTGATTTTCTTGGCTGGGCATGGTGGCTCATGCCTGTAATCCCAGCACTTTGGGAGGCTGAGTCAGGCAGATCACTGGAGGTCAGGAGTTCGAGATCAGCCTGGCCAACATGGAGAAACCCCATCTCTACTAAAAATACAAAAATTAGCCAGATGTGGTGGCAGGTGCCTGTAATCCCAGCTACTGGGGAAGCTGAGGCACGAAAATCACTTGAACTCAGGAGGCAGAGGTTGCAGTGAGCCAAGATTGCGCTACTGTACTCCAGCCTAGGCATCAGCCTAGGCATCAGAGTCAGACTCTGTCTCAAAAAAAAAAAGATTTTCTTAAATTTCTTGAGACTTGTTTTGTGGCCTATCATGTGGTCTATCTTAGAGAATGTTCCATGTGCTGATGAATAAAATGTATATTCTGCAGTTGCTGGTAGAATGTTCTGTAAATATCTGTTAAGTCCATTTGTTCTAAGGTATAGTTTTAATCCATTGTTTCTTTGTTGACTTTCTGTCTTGATGACCTGTCTAGCGCTGTCAGTGGAGTATTGAAGTCCCCCACTATTATTGTGTTGCTATCTCATTTCTTAAGTCTAGTAGCAATTGTTTTATAAATGTAAGAGCTCCAGTGTTATTTGCATATATATTTAGGATTGTGATATTTTCTTGTTGGACAAGTCCTTTTATCATTATATAATGATCTTCTTTGTCTTTTTTTAATTGATGTTGCTTTAAAGTTTGTTTTTTCTGATATAAGAATAGCTTATATCTTAAGTGAACTCGTGTTTGCTTTTGGTGTCCATTTGCATGAAATATGTTTTTCCACCACTTTACCTTAAGTTTATGTGAGTTCCTATGTGTTAGGTAAGTCTCTTGAAGACAGCAGATACTTGGTTGGTGAATTCTTATCCATTCTGCCATTCTGTATCTTTTGTTTGTTTTGTTTGTTTGTTTGTTTGTTTCTGTGTCTTTTAACTGGAGCATTTAGGCCATTTACATTCAATGTTAGTATTCAGATGTGAGGTACTATTATATTCATCAAGCAATTTTGTTACCTGAATACATTGGGGTTTTTCTATTGTGTTTTTGTTCTATAGGTCCTGTGAGATTTATGCTTTAAGGAGGCTCTATTTTTGTGTATTTTAAGGATTTGTTTCAAGATTTAGAGCTCCTTTTAGCAGATCTTATAGTGCTGGCTTGGTAATGGTGAATTCTCTCAGCATTTGTTTGTCTGAAAAAAAAGTGTATCTTTTTTTTTTTTTTTTTTTCATTTATGAAGCTTAGTTTCACTGGATACAAAATTCTTGGCTAATAATTGTTTTGTTTAAGGAGGCTAAAGATAGGGCCCCAATTCCTTCTAGCTTGTAGGGTTTCTGCTGAGAAATTTGCTATTAATCTGATAGGTTTTCCTTTATAGGTTACCTGATGCTTTTGCCTCACAGCTCTTAAGATTTTTTCCTTCATCTTGACTTTAGATAACCTGATGACTATGTGCCTAAGTGATGATCTTTCTGCCATAAATCTCCCAGGTGTTCTTTGAGCTTCTTATATTTAGATGTATAGATCTCTAGCAAGGCTAGGGAAGTTTTCCTCAATTATTTCGTCACACATGCTTTCCAGACTTTTAGATTTCTCTTCTTCCTCAGGACCACCAAACTTTTAGGAGGCTTTGTTCATTTTTAAAATTCCGTTTTCTTAGTCTTTGTTAGATTGGGTTAATAAGAAAGCCTTGTCTTCAAGCTCTGAAGTTCTTTCTTCTACTTGTTTGATTCTATTGCTGAGACTTTCCAGTGCATTTTGCATTTCACTGAGTATCTCCTTCATTTTTAGAAGTTGTGACTGTTTTTTATTTATGCTATCTATTTCACTGAAGATTTTTCCCTTCATATCTTGTGTCATGTTTTTTATTTCATTAAGTTAGACTTCACCTTTTTCTGGTGTCTCCTTGATTAGCTTAATAATCAACCTTCTGAATTCTTTTTCTGGCAATTCAGAGATTTCTTCTTGGTTTGAATCCATTGCTTGTGAGCTAGTGTGATCTTTTGAGGGCGTTGAAGAACCTTGTTTTGTCATATTACCAGAACTGTTTTTCTGTTTCATTCTCATTTGGGTAGACTATGTCAGAGGGAAGATTTGGAGTTCAAGGGTTGCTATTCACATTCTTTTGTCCCATGGGGTGCTCCCTTGACATGGTGCTCTCCCCCTTCCCCCAGGGATGTGGCTTCCTGAGAGCCAAACTGCAGTGATTGTTATTTCTCTTCCTGATCTAGACACCCAGTGGAGCCATTGGGCTCCGGACTGGTACTGGAGTGACTGCACAGAGTCCTGTGATGTGATATGTCTTCAGGTCTGTCAGCTGTGGATACCAGCACCTGCTCCAGTGGAGGTAGCACGGTAGTGAAGTGGACTCTGTGAGGGTCTTGGTTGTATTTTTGTGTATTGTGCTGGTTTTGTGCTGGTTGGCCTCAAGCCAGGAGGTGGCACTTTCAAGAGAGCATCAGCTGCAGTAATATAGGCAGGATCAGGAGGTGAGCAGGGCCCTAGAGCTCCCAAGAGATTATGTCCTTTGTCTTCTGAGTTTTTCGGTTGTCTCCAGGGACCTGCAGCAGCAATCAGCTTCCTTCAGAGGGTCTGTGGATTCTCTTGGCTTTTGGGTATGTTCCTGCAGTGGTTCTTGGAGCAAAAGGCCATAATGTGAGTCTCCACATGTTGCTCTGTCCATCTGAATGGGAGCTGTAAGTTAGTCCTGTCTCCTATCCATCATTTTCCTCCAAAAATCAAAATACAATCATTTTTGATGGGCAAAAATCCTGTTAGAAAACACAAAAAAGAAAAATCTTACTCATAATACCCAGAAAAGAAAAAATATCTAGGAATAAACTCAGTTAAAATTAATTTATATAAACCAAAACTTTAAAGCTCTAGCTAGCAAAGAAAAACGCCGAATAAATAGCAATATACACCCGGTTTTTAATAGGAAGAACTAATAATACATTTTCTTTTCAAATTTATCTAAAAATTTAATGCAATTTCAATTAAATACCAACTTTTTAATTAGACAAGCTGATTCTAAAGTTCATAGAAAAAATGGCCAAGAAAACTCTACAGAAGAAGGCTAACAAAGACTACTTTTTCTAAATGATAAAAGGCATTATAAAACTATACTTAATTAAGGAAGCGTGAAATAGTACATGAATGAATGTATAGCTAGATAAATGGAAGAAATTAGAGTGCTAAAAAGTAAATCCAAATACATATGGAAAGATGGCATTTCAAAGCAGTGAAAAAAAAGATGGATTATTCACGAAATGGCTTTGAGACAGCTGACTACCAGCCAGAGCCATCCCTTACTCCATACACCAAAGTCAATGCCAGATGGAATAAAGTACTTTAAAAACATATGAGAACCAAAAGAAAACATGAAGTTTTTAAAAATCATCTTCAAATAGGGAAGAGATTTTCATGTAAGACATAACACCCAGAAGCCATAAAGGAAAAGATTACTATATTCATGTGCATATAACACATTTAGGGTAAATACTGACTTAAACAACGTTTTAAATGACAAATTTGGGAAAAAACATTTGATACTCATATGACAAAGGCTCAGTTTGCCTTAATATGTAAAGAATTGTTATTAGAAACAAAAACAGCTAGTGACTATCAATAATCCAACTGTCGTCAGTGGGCCGGTTCAGGTTCTTGACTTCATCACACAAAAGAAATTGACAATAAATCCAAAGTAAGAGTAAGCAAAAAAGTGTATTGCGAAGCACAGAGTACATTCTGAGAGGCAGAGCAGGCTGCTTAAAAGGAGAGACGGCAACTAGTGCCTTAAGGGAAATTCCCTTTAGGGGAGCAGATCATACCTATTCATAAAATACTGGTGAGGTCAAGTATGCAAAGGAGGACCATCGGTTAGCACATGCACTTGCTGTCTACGTGCTCTAACACTTGTCACATGTATAAAAGCATAAAAGTCTCCACCTAGGGGTGTCTTTTTTACTATTAAATTGAGGAAAAAGTCACTGTAAGCTAAACCTTGAGTCTAGCTGTGCATGTGGGACCCCAGAGAAGTCCCTATCTCCTCAAAGCAGGAATTTGTAGCTAATAGCTTCTTGGGCTTTTGGTGATGATTGGCTGGAGACTGGGGAAGCTACATCATGAGAAAGGGGCTTTTCCCAGCCATATCGGGTATCAGAAATTTGTAATCATCTGGCAGTCAGCTGGTGCCTTGCAAAAGGCTATCACTCTTTTGCTACTTTGCAAAGAGTTAGGTGCTAACACGCGAGGGTGCAAAGGAAAGGAGTCCACCGCAAAAGAAGCCCACAGGGCTTCATGCAAGGAAGCAAGTCAAAGTGGCCTCCTAACCTTACTTATCCTGCCCCACAACCATGTGAAAGAAAAAAGGAGCAAAAAACAGGAACATGTAGATACACCTTTTTATTAAAAGGTGCTCAGTCTAACATACAATTAAATAAATGGGAATTCCAACAATGAGACAGTAAAAGTGTAAAGATCAGTAATTCACACTGTAAGCACATAGGAAAAGCGCTGCTGATGGGAGGAGAATGGCTGTGATTTCTTTCAGGGGCCTTGTGGCATTAACTCTCCAAAATAAAAATGAACGCACCTTTGGATCCAGCAATTTATTCCTCTACTAGGGATTTACCCTACAGATATCCTTGAGGGCAAAATTTGATGAACATTACTAAAATATTGTTTAGAATAGCATGAGATTAGGGCCAGGTGCAGTGGTTCACACCTGTAATCCCAGGACTTTGGGAGGCCAAGGTGGGAGGATCACTTGAGGCCAGGAGTTCGAGACCAGCCTGGTCAATATAGCAAGACCCATCTCTTAAAAAAAAAAAAAAAAAGCCTGAAATTAGAAACAATTCAAATAAACATTCAACAGGAGACTGGCCAAGTATGTTCCAGAATAGGGATTAATATACTTTTGCTTGATGGGCCAATAATAAGTATTTTAGGTTTTGTGGCCAAGAAACAAGATAAAGGTTATGTAGGTACTGCTTAAATGCAACAATTTAAAAATTATAAAACCATTTTCAGCTTAGGTACAAAAACAGGCAATGGGCCAGCTTTGTTCTGTGGGCTGTAGAATGAAGACCAATCTAGAACATCCACATAATAGAATGCTATCCAGGGCACAATGAAGTATGTCAAAATATTGATTGTATGGGAAAATCCCAATACATACATTTTTAAAAGCAAAGGATAAAGTAGGATACGAACTCAACATGCAAAAATCAGTTGTGTTTCTATACATTAACAATGAGCAAGTGTCAGAACACAGTGGCTCACACCTGTAATTCCAGCACTTTTGGAGGCCGAGGGGGGTGGATTAAGATCAGGACTTCAAGACCAGCCTGGTCAACATGGTGAAACCTCTTTATTAAAGATACAAAAAAATTAGCCAGGCGTGGTAGTGCATGCCTATAGCCTCAGCTCGGGACTACTCGAGAGCTGAGTAGTAGCTTCAGGGGACTGAGGCATGAGAATCGCTTGAACCTAAGAGGCAGAGGTTGCAGTCAGCCCAGATCGTGCCACTGCACTCCAGCCTGTGCAACAGAATGAGAATTTGTCTCAAAGGAAAACCAAAACAAAACAAAAACCCAAAAAACCAACAATCTGAAAAGGAAATTTAGAAAACAATTTCATTTATAGCAGTATAAAAAAATAATAAAATGCTTAGGAACTAACCTAATACAAGAGGTGAAAGACTGGTACAATGAAGACTACAAAATATTGTTGGAAGAAATTAAAGAAGACATAAATCAACAGAAAGACAACCCAGGTTCAGAGACTGGAAAATTTAATATTGTGAAGACATCAGTACTTCCAAAAGCAGTCTACAGATTCAATGCAATCCCTGTCGAAATCCCAATGACAGTTTTTGCAGAAATAGAAAAAATCCATCTTTAATTCATATGGAATTTCAAGGGATGTCTAATAGCCAAAATAATCTTCAAAAAGAAGGACCAAAGCTTACTATAAAGTAAAACTTTATATAGTCGTATATACAAAATACACTTTTTTTGGTATAAAACTTACTACAAAGCTATAGTCGTGTGAACAGTAAGGTACCAGCATAAAGACAGATATACAAACCTATAAACCAATGGAACAGAGAGAGCCCAGATTTAAACCCTCACATATATGGTCAATTTTTGACATGGATGCCAAGGCCATTCAATGGAAAAATGCCAGGGAAACCAGATATCCACTTGCAAAAGAATGAAATTAGATCTTTTTCTTACACCATATACAGGCATACCTCATTTTACTGCATTTCACTTTACTGCACTTCACATATATGGCATTCTTTGCAAATTGGAGATTTGTGGCAACTCTATGTTGAGCAAATCTATCAGGGATGTGTCTCAGCAGCATGTGTTCACTTCATGTTTCTGTGTCACATTTTGGCAATTCTTGCAATATTTCAAACTTTTTCATTATTGTTATATCTGTTATGGTGATTTATGATCAATGATGTTTGATGTTACCATTGTTAATTGTTTTGAGGCACCTGATTACTCAACCAACAGGCCATTTCCCATCTCTCTGTACTCACCTCAGGCTTTCTTATTCCCTCAGACACAACAATACTAAAATCAGGCCATTCTGCATGCCATTTAGAACATCTCTGATTCTGGCTGGGCACAGTGGCTCATGCTTGTAATCCCAGCATTTTGGGAGGCCAAGGCGGGCAGATCACTCAAGGTCAGGAGTTCAAGACAAGCTTGGCCAACATGGTGAAACACTGTCTCTTCTAAAAATACAAAAATTAGCCAGGCGTGGTGGTGGGTGCCTGTAATCCCAGCTACTAGGGAGACTGAGGCATGAGAATCCCTTGAACCCAGGAGGCAGAGGCTGCAGTCAGCCAAGATCGCGCCACTGCACTCCAGCCTAGGTGAGACTGAGACTCAAAAAAAAAAAAAAAAAAAAAAAAATCTGTGATTCATGGGAGGAGGTTAAAATATCAACATTCACAGGAGTTTGGAAGAAGTTGATTCCAAGCCTCGTGAATGATTTTGAGGGGTTCAAGACTTCAGTGGGGGAAGTAACTATGCATTTGGTGGAAACAGCAAGAGAACTAGAATTAGAAGAGGAGCCTGAAAATGTGACTGGGTTGCTCTAATTTCATGATAAAATTTGAATAAATGAAAAGTTGCTTCTTATGGATGAGCAAAGAAAGTGTTTTTTCTTGAGATAAGATCTACTCTTGGTGAAGATGCCGTGAACATTGTTGAAATAACAACAAAGGATTTGGAGTCTTACATAAGCTTACTTGGCAAAATAGCAACAGGGTTTGAGAGGACTGATTCCAAAGTTGAAAGAAATTTTACTGTGGGTAAAATGCTGCCGAATGCATTGCATGCTACAGAGAAATCTTTTGTGAAAGGAAGAACCAATTAGTGTGGCAAACTTCACTGTTGTCTTATTTTAAGAGATTGCACAGACACCCCAGCCTTCAGCAACCACCACCCTAATCAGTCAGCAGTCATGAACATTGAGGCAAGACCACCAGCAAAAATAGTACAACTCACTGAAGGCTAAGACAATCATTAGCATTTTTTAGCAATAAGGTATTTTTTCATTAAGGTATTACATTTTCATTATAATGCTATTGCACACTTAATAGACTACAAGGTAGTGTAAACATAAGTTTTATATACACTGGGAAGCCAAAAACTTTTTGTCCTTGGCTTTACTGTAATATTCGCTTTATTAGAGTGGTCTGGAACCTAATCCGCTATATCTCTGAAGTGTACTTGTACAAAAATTAAATCAAATTGATCAAAGGCCTGAATTTAAGAGCTAAAACTCTTAGAATAAAACATAGGGGGAAAGCTTCATGACATTAGATTTGGTAATGATTTAGTTGTTTGTGCTTCTGGACACGACACCGGGCTTCAGCCTCAGAGACAGAAGTTGCAGTGAGCTGAGATCACACCAGTGCACTCTAGCCTGGACAACAAAGTGAGACCCTGTCAGAAAGAAAGAAAGAAAGAAAGAAAAGAAAGAAAGAGAGAGAGAAAAAAAGAAAGAAAGAAAGAAAGAAAGAAAGAAAGAAAGAAAGAAAGAAAGAAAGAAAGAAAGAAAGAGAGAGAGAGAGAGAAGAAAGAAAGAAAGAAAGAAAGAAAGAAAGAAAAAAAGAAAGAAAGAAAGAGAAGGAAGGAAGAGAAAGAAAGAAAGAGAAAGGACGCAAGAAAGAGAAAGGAAGCAAGAAAGAGAAAGAAAGGAAGGAAAGAAGGAAGGAAGGAATGAATGAAAAAAGGAAAAGAAAAAGTAGACAAATTGGGCTTCATCAAAATTAAAAACTTCTTTTTTTAAATTTTTTTAAATTCTTTTTTATTTCTTTTTATAGAGATGGTCATCTCGCTATGTTGACCAAGCTGATCTTGAACTCTTGGCCTCCCATCTTGGCCTCCCAAAGTGCTGGGATTACAGGCATACGCCACTACACCCGGCCCAAAATTTAAAACTTCTGTGCATGAAAGTATACTATCAACAGAGTAAAAAGACAACTGACAGAATGGGAGAAAATATTTGTAAACCATATATCTGATAAGGGATTAATATCCAGAATATATAATAAACTCCTAAAACTCAAAAGTCAACCCAAACAAAAAATAGATAAAAGATTTTAGTAAACATGTCTCTGAAGAAGTTATACAAATAGCCACAATTAATACCTGAAATGATGCTTGACTTGCTAATCATTAGAGAAATTCAAATAAAAACCACAAAGAAACATTACTTCACACCGATTAGGATGACTACTAACAAAAAACAAGCGCTGGTGAAGATGTGAGCAAATTAGATTTGTTCATTGTTGGTTGGTGGAAATGTAAAATGTAAATGTAAAATGCTGTGGAGAACAGTATGGTGGCTCCTGAAAAATTAAAGCTGGAATTACCATATGATTTCTGGATATGTACCCCAAAATTTGAAGCCAGGAACTTGAACAGACATTCATACACCCCTGTTCACAGCACCATTATTCACAATAGTCACAAGGTATAAGCAGCTCAAGTGTTGATTGACAGGTGAATGGATAAATAAAATGTGTTATATACATGCAATAGAATATTATTCAGCCTGAAAAAAAATGAAATTCGGATACATCCCACAACATGAATGAACCTCAAAGACATTATGCTAAGTGAAATAAGGCAGATACAACAGGACGAGTGTTGTGTGATTCTACTTATATGAGGTATGTAGTGGCAGAAAGTAAATTCTACCACTATTTCATAGAGACAGAAAGAAAAACAGTGGTGGATAGGGGTGGGGGGATTAGGAGTTATTGTTTAAGGGTACAGAGTTCAGTTTGGAATGAAAGAGTTCTGGAGATAGACAGTGACGAGAGTTTCACAAATGATGTAAATAAATGTCCTTAAAGCTATTGAATTGTACACTTCAAAAAACGTTAAAATGATACATTTTATGTTATGTATATCTTACCACAATAATAAAAAACTTGAAGTTTTTTAAAAAACAAGGGATAAAATAGCAAACTTCCATTTGCATAAATGAACATGTGTGTAGCTGTGGCTGTATGTGTATACACAAATATATATTTGTGTGTATTCAGGAAATTTCTGAAGAATATGTGAGTAGTGACAGTAGGTTTCTGGGATGGCAGAGAGTATGAATTTTTCAATGAAAACACTAGATTTAGAAAGGAATATTTTTCATAATATGGTAAAGAATTGCAAATAGATCACCACAATGCCTTTTGCTGCACTAAACTTGTATGTCTCTCTCTCAATATGCTGATCCAGTCTATCACACATACACTACACCTATGAGTAGAGCTAACACCCAGTCAGCACGTTTGTGTAATTAGAAAAAGACATGCATTCCTCTGGGTTGTTACAGCGCCACAGGCATGCGGTGTGGGGAGCAGAGAGGAAGACAGATGTCAGCCCCTACTTGTCCCTCAGCTGGGTGCATTTTGCAGTGCACAGTACGCACAAGTATCGATGGTGACCCTGGTTGGAGCCACGTTTTCCCTACACAATAAGGGTTATTATTCATAGATCAAGAAAGAACACAAAGCACATGTTGTTAAAAATACAGCATTTTTTTTTTCTTTTTGAGGCAGAGTGTCACTCCATCACCCAGGCTGGAGTGCAGTAGCACGATCTTAGTTCACTGCAACCTCTGTCTCCTGAGTTCAAGTGATTCTCGTGCCTCTGCCTTCCAAGTAGCTGGGATTCCAAGCATACACCACCATGCCCAGCTAATTTTTGTATTTTTAGTAGAGACAGGGTTTCGCCATGTTGGCCAGGTTAGTCTTGAACTCCTGGCTTCAAGTAATCCACCTGCCTTGGCCTCCCAAAGTGCTAGGGTTACAAACATGAGCCACTGTGCCTGTGCCTGGCCAAGAAATACGGCAATATAGACATACATATATATATATATATATACACACATATATATATTTTTTTTTTTTTGAGACAGAGTCTCGCTCTGTCACCCAGGCTGGAGTGCAATGGTGGTGCGATCTCAGCTCACTGCAACCTCCGCCTCCCAGGTTCAAGTGATTCTCCTGCCTCAGCTTCCCTAACAGCTGGGACTACATGCACATGCCACCACGCCTGGCTACTTTTTGTATTTTTAGTAGAGACGTGGTTTCCCCATGTTGGCTAGGATGGTCTTGATCTCTTGACCTTGTAATCTGCCCCCCTTGGCTTCCCAAAGTGCTGGGATTACAGGTGTGAACCACTGCGCCCGGTCAGAAATACAGCATTCTTAAAAATAAAGGTTTATTTGAACTGTGGTATATATATGTGATGGAATACTACTCAGCCATAAAAAGGAATGAATTAATGGCATTCCCAGCAACTTTGATGGGATTGGAGACTATTATTCTAAGTGAAGTAACTCAGGAATGGAAAACCAAACATTGTATGTTCTCACTCATAAGTGGGAGCTAAGCTATGAGGATGCAAATGCATAATAATGATACAATAGACAGTGGGGACTCTGGGGGGAAAGGGTGGGAAGGGGGTGAAGGATAAAAGACTACAAATTGGGTTCAGCGTATACTGCTCAGGTGATGGGTGCACCAAAATCTCACAAATCACCACTAAAGAACTTACTCATGTAACCAAACACCACCTGTTCCCCCCAAAAAACCTAGGGAAATACAAAAATTTTTTTTAAAAAAAGACTAAAAGGCCAGGCACAGTGGCTCACACCTGTAATCCCAGCACTTCGGGAGGCTGAGGTGGGTGGATCACAAGGTCAGGAGACCGAGACCATCCTGGTTTAGTGAAACCCTGTCTCTACTAAAAATACAAAAAATTAGCCGGGCATGGTGGCTTGTGCCTGTAGTCCCAGCTACTCGAGAGGCTGAAGCAGGGAGAATCGCCTGAACCCGAGAGGGGGAGGTTACAGTGAGCCGAGATTGTGTCACTACACTCCAGCCTGGGTGACAGAGCAAGACTCAGTCTCCAAAAAAAAAAAAAACCAAACTGAAGAAAAAGTTTCTTTGAGAAGTACACAGACAGTAGAAGTAGGCAATATTTAACTCTTTTCAGTAGTTACATGGATAGAATAGAAATGGTGTCATCTACATTTCTGCTTAACTATTGGTTGCTGTGATTTTCATAATCACAGTGACCTTTCTGGTTACCTGAGATTTGATCCTTTCTCTCAGAAGGTCCTAAGAGTTTATTTATAGAAAGAAATCCCTTGTTTCTATTTTGCCCCACCAATTTGGTGCCAGGAATGAAAGCCTGGTATTATGTAAAGTGGCCTCTCCGGACCTGGTCTGACCACATCAATGCGTCAATGTTAGGCCGGAAGAAGTTACGTGATCAACATGACATCTGATTTCACGTAAACAAAATTCACACCAACTGAGTAGTTTTTGTATTACTTTGTTTTTCAGAACAAAATACTGTATAAGCCACATTACCCCATACAAAGAATTGTAATTATCTGTAATACTTATGAACTAGGTATTCATTTGTACAAATCTGGAAAGCCAAGATGACCTGGCAATGCTGAGTCAGAAAGGGGCAAAGCAAGAACAAAGGCTCACTTACCTTGACAGCTGGTTTAGCCTTCCACAGACACACGGGTTTACTCTCTTAAATACACCAAGTCCATGATAAACACATGCTTTATAAAGCCAGACCATTCTGAATTTTTATTTTTTATTTTTTATTTTTTTTCCCGAGATGGAGTCTCTCTCTGTTGCCCAGGCTGGAGTGCGATGGCGTGATCTCGGCTCACTGTAACCTCCTCCTCCCGGGTTCAAGTGATTCTCCTGCCTCAGCCTCCCAAGTAGCTGAGACTACAAGCGCATGCCACCATGCCCGGCTAATTTTTGTATTTTTAGTAGAGACAGGGTTTCACCATGTTGTCCAGGCTGGCCTCGAACTCCTGACCTCAGATGATCCATCACCTCGGCCTCCCAAAGTGCTGGGATTACAGGCGTTAGCCACCGTGCCCAGCCCATTCTGAATCTTTAAAGGTAAATCTTTTTCTATGGAATCTAAAATAGACCTGATTTCAAATGTATTCTTTCTTTTTTTTTTTTTTTTTTTGAGATGGAGTCTCACTCTGCTCCCCAGGTTGGAGTGCAGTGGCATGATCTCGGCTCACTGCAACCTCCATCTCCTGAGTTCAAGGGATTCTCCTGCCTCAGTCTACAGAGTAGCTAGGACTACAGATGCCTGCCACCATGTCCAGCTGGTTTTTATATTTTTAGTAGAGACAGGGTTTCATCATGTTGGCTAGGCTGGTCTTAGACTCCTGACCTCAGGTGATCTGCCTCCCTCAGCCTCCCAAACTGCTGGGATTACAGGTGTGAGACACCGCACCCAACGTCAAATGTATTCTTGCTTTTAAAAAGAACAGTTTTAGGCTCACAGAAAAGTTGTAAAAATAATAGCGTTCTCCTTTACCCCCAATATCAACATTTGGCATAACCACATTAAAATTAAGAAATGTATATTCTTGTTTGGTTATTTACTATTGGACTATAAAAATTTTTTTCTAGGCTGGGCGCGGTGGCTCACGCCTGTAATCCCAGCACTTTGGGACGCCGAGGCGGGCGGATCACAAGGTCAGGAGACTGAGACCATCCTGGCTAACACAGTGAAACCCCGTCTCTACTAAAAATACAAAAACATTAGCCGGGCCTGGTGGCGGATGCCTGTAGTCCCAGTTACTCAGGAGGCTGAGGCAGGAGAATAGCGTGAAGCTAGGAGGTGGAGCTTGCAGTGAGCCGAGATCATGCCACTGCACTCCAGCCTGGGTGACAGAGCGAGACTCAAGTCTCAAAAAAAAAATTTTTTTTCTAAATGGACATAGGTACTCTACTATTAACATAGCTGCAGACTTTATTTGGGCTTCAACAGTTTTCCCACTATTACATATAGATGTCATGTCTCCTTAATCTCCTACAACCTGTAACAGTCCCTCAGTCTTTCTTTGTCGTTCGTGACTTTGCCACTGTTGAAAAGTACTGGTCACTGATTTCGTAGAATATCCCTCAATGTGGGTTTGTCTTGGGGTTAGATGGAGGCTATTCATTTTGGGCAGGAAACCGCAGGTGGCATTGTTCCTTCTCCCTGCATCCTGCTGAGGGAGCATCATGTTGATGTATCTTCTTACTGGTGATGGTATCTTCGATCACCTAGTTAAGGTGGTATCTCTTGGATTTGCCTGCTCTGAAATTACTATATTTCTCTTTGTAATTAATAAACATTTTGGGGAACATCCTTGAGTCTGCAAATATCCTGTTTTTCCTCAAAATTTTGCTGAATACTTTTAGAATTCAGTGGTGAGTCCAACAGTTATTACTGTGCTTTTCTCAGTGATTTTCCATTTTCCTTCTACACATATTAATTATAATGCTTCCATAAGCAAGAGCTGCCCTTTCTTCCTTGTTTATTTACTGATTTTTAAAAACTTACTGGTATCACTATGGACTCATGGATGTTTATTTTATTCTATGGGTTATAATCCAACATTACTTTTTTTTAAGTCTTAAATTGCTTCAGCTTTGGCCGTTAGGAGATCTTTCAGGTTGATTCCTAGGCCCTTTGACTGTCCTCACCCTTTTTTCCTGGCACTTCCCTCCTTACTGGCACCATAAGATGCTTCAGCTCTGGAATAGAAGAATCAATGACATTGCTGTCTAATTAATCATGAACAAAACAAATGATCACTATTGATCTCTATGTGACAGAGCTAAAATAATGTCCCAGTACTCTATGTCACCAACTTTTAGAAACTCTGTAATTAGTTTAGATACTATGGTTTTATTTTACTCTTTTGTCCAGTTAAGTAACATCTAGAACAGTACATCACATGTGCTCAATACATATTTGTGAAATGAATGACTACTTTGTGCCAAACACTGAGCCCAGTACAGGAAAAACCCAGCACAGAGCTTGGCAAAGGAAAAGCACCCTTCTGAGAATGCATAGTTCTTTCTGAAAATGCATAATCCATGCGAGCATTTTTCTTTCTTGGCCTGAGAAGAATTATCCATGTAGCTGGCTTGCGGTTTCTCTTCTTTGAGGATACTGGAGAAAACAGTTGGGGCACACACCTGCGAACCTCAGGTCCTATGTTTACAGCAGCTCTCGATTCCAGACCTTAGTGCAGACCCCAGAATGAGAAAGGTGAGCAAAAGAATGGCAGGACACGGGGATTATGCTGAGAGTCAAACGTCACCACCACCAAAGGGCTGCTGCGCCTGCTGGCCTAGCCAGAGCACCTTGCCTGCTGATTTTCCAGATGGTGGTTCTTGCTGTTCGTCTCTAGATCCGCTCAATCTCAGCCTTGGCACTGTTTAAATCTTGATGAAAAAGACAGCAAAGAAAAATTTAGAGCTTTTTTCTTTTCATTTTTCCTTCACCAGTGTTCCCTGGATAGTTTGGCCCTGGCATTCAGCCAAGAAAAGCATCTGTGATTCAAGAATCATCACACAGCCAGGACCTGCCACCCTGCAGCTCAGGGGCTTTCTTTTCTTGCAGACAAGGGTGAAGAAGTTAGAGGTCAGTATACTCTCAGTCCTCAGGGTCCCCAGCCTGCAGCTCTGTACTGTCAGCTCATCAGAGGCGTGGGACAGGGCATGGCCAGGCACAGTCTCTGTGGGAGCCGACAGGAAAGCCAGGCTATGCTCAACAAGAGAAACAAAGAAAGCATGAGGGCTGAACTGAGGGACGCTGCCATGAGTCAGCCTGGGGCTCTGAAGGGGTATAAGGCCAGGCTGATAGGCAGACACCGCCTACCCGCTGAGTCCCTGAAATGGATTTTTTTGGTCCTGTCAGCCAATAGGAAGTTGCACACCAAGAACGAAATTTCCTAGGATCACCCACCAAATCGAGTTAAACCTGGGGCTTTTGGTATACTGTCTCCCCAGTCACTGAGAGAGATTTCTGTAAAGAAAGCACTGTTTTGTTGTTTTGTTTATTTATTTAGAGAGATGATCTTTTGTGGACAGCTGCCAAGGGTTGAATTGTATTCCTGAAAAAAGATACGTTGAAATCCTATCTCCAGTATCTCAGATTGTGAGCTTACTTGGAAATAGGATCTTTGCAGATTTAACTGAGTTAAGATGGGGTCACTGGTGCTCTTATAAAAAAGGCACATTTGAACATACATGCAGAGGGCAATGGTGTGGAGACACACAGGGAGAATGCTGTGTGATTACAGAGGATCGCATGAAGCAGCTACATCCCTGGAAAGACTAAAGCTTCCAGAAGCCGGGAGAGAGGCCTGGAACCGTTCCTTCCCCAGCACCCTCAGAGGGAGCACGGCTGTGCCAACACCTTGGGTTTTGGACTACTGGCCTCCAGAACTGCGAGACAACAAATTTCCATTGTTTCAGGCCACCCAGTTTGTTGTTTGATATTTTGTTATGGCAGCTCTAGGAAATGAACACAGCAGCAACGGACATAGGTTCCACTGTAGTTTGTTGTAAAATTATATTGAGAAGACAATGTTCAGGGTCTCTGAGGATTTCACAAAGGTTGTCTAGTTCCCAAGCAAGTCCTCAGGAAACAGCCAGGGAGACAGACACACATTTATTATCTACTTGACTTTGGGCAAGATCCTGTCTCTGCAGAACTTTCTTCATCCTTCAAAGACGGCTATGAAACTTTCTTCCCAAGGCAGTCTAAAGAGTGAATGAGGTCGTGTTTTTAAAATTGTTTATGATGTGGCCTCACACATGGTGGCCTGTCAACAAATGTTAGGATTCCTTCCCAACAAACACGAAAGAAGACCCTCCCCTGTAGCAGGCAAGCTGGGCGTTTACTGGGAGTCTTCAACCTAATGTCTATTCAGCATAATAAATATTAATAACTACAGTAGACACTGCCAGGGCTCTGGCCAGACCCTTTCAGATCCCTTTAACTGTTTTGTCTGTACTCCCTTGAGTGTGCACCCCATGACTCACACCAGAGACTCTTCTTGGAGGTCTTTTCTTGGGCTACTGGAGCCATTTTTCCCACACTCAGGTTGCTAGAAGTGCTTGTGAGTTTATATCCTCCATCTGGGGCAATCCATGGCCAAGGTCTGAAGGAGGCAGGAGTGTGACAGGCCTGTTCCTTTGCCTGGAGTCAGGGAAACTCTGAAGCATAACTCACACTCCTGAGTTCCCCCGTACGATCAGGCTGGAGCCACAGGACTTCGCCTGAAAGCGTACATTTGTTTTGCCCATCCCTACTTCCACATCAGCCTTCCTGTGAGCATGTCCGTAATGAGTTGCTTACATTCAGCTCCTCAATTAAGAGTCTGCTTCTGGGGCACCTGACCCAAGGCAATAAGCCACTGAACATCTCCTGCTGAGATGCCACATGATATTGAAGTTCTGATGGTTATAGCTAAAAAAACAACCTGACCAGATTGTACATTCCAATCATTCACTATTTTAACAGCCATAATAATTATACTAGTAACCTCTCGTTCATGTGTCCAATACGTGCATTATGTTCGATTCTAATCCTCATAACCAATGTATACATGGGTAGTTTTATCCTTGAAACAGTATTTTTCAAGGCCACAAATTTTTTTGATTCTCCTGCCACCAAGAGGTAAAGTGTAGGTCCCCTCCCTTGAATCCCTTTACTTTTACAGAAATCTGCTCAATTTTGATAATGCGTCCCTCAGTGCCCAAGATGTGGCCATTCTAGGATATTCTTTCCCAAGTAAGGACATTCAGTCATATGGGTTGGTTAACCTTAAATTGTGTCTCTAATAGACAGTATACAGTTGGCTCTTATTTTTATATCGTTTGATAATCTCTGCCTTTTGACTGAAGTATTTAGTCCATTTATATTTGATATGATTAATATAGTTTGAGTTGCTGCTATTTTGCTATTTGCTTGTTTCATTTGATTTTTGCTCCTCAGTATCCCCTTTTTCTTGCATTCTTATGGTTTCATAAAATATTTGATTAAATTTAGAATTTAGAATCTCATGTTTTCTAGGCAATTGCTGAGGTCAGTGAGCTTCAAACCCGGGACTGTGAAAACACTTTAATTTCTGTAATAGCATGTTTTCTCTACTATCCATGACGATGTTTATGAAGTCAACATCAGGTTGAATTATAGTCAATTGTCAGGTAAGTAAATTCTTTAGAAGTGACTAATTTGGAGTTTACTGAAACAGGAATTTATGATTCCTCACTGTATAGAGATGTTTCCATATAATCTATGTAAAGGAGAAGTTACACAGCATAAAATAAAAAATTGATTAAACTTTAGAGAAGCCAGCCTGCAGGCAAGAAGAAATTCAGTGAGGACGGGAATTATCACTCACCCCATTGGTACTATATTTTTGGGGCTCATAAGTGCTCCATACAATCAGATGGCACGTCTGTGAAACGTTTGATTTGGAGAAAAACCGACAAAAATGTTTGCTGATATTTCTTTAACCTATTTGTTTTATATAAAATAAACCAAACTTTGTAACCACGTCTCCCTGATCTGCTCTATTATATGGTGGCTGGAGCATTGCAAACCTGTAAGTGTCTAACAAGTATTAATTGATTTATATTTACAGCTTTTGTTTCACTGCACAAAATGTCACAGGCGACAGTTTAATTAATGTAGCTTGGCAATTGAAGACATAGGAAAGAAGACAAGAAAAATAAGAGTAATTAATATTTGTTGGTTCCTGCCTATGTTCCCAGCAAGGTCCAATGGATATCTATGAGATGGGGATAGACACATGGGCCCGCACAGGGAGGTTGAGAATATCAAATGGGAAAGTGCATATGAAAGCTTTTTGAAAACTCTTGAGTGGTGTAAATTCTCTGTCTTCAGTGGGGCCACCCAGAGCAGAGCCTGTCAAATCAATCAGATGTACAGGATAGACTGAGGGGATGAACTAAATGCACTCAGGAGAATCAGAGGGAGGGATGTTGTGCATCTTCATTTCCTAACTTGCATTTTGAGGGAAAATATCAAAAGCTATTATGCATTCAACAATCTTTGTTTTGTTTTGTTTTGGCTTTGGGGTTTGTTTTTTTTTTTTTAGAACGGGGTCTCCCTCTGTCGTTCAGGCTGGAGTGCGGTGGTGCATTCATAGCTCACTGCAGCTTTGAATTCCTGAGCTCAAGCCATCCTCCCACCTTAGCCCCCTGAGTACCAGCCCCAAAAGAGCAATTTACCAGTACCATCATCAAGCAAGCTGCAAATCTGTCCTTTGCCAGAACAAGGAAATACTTAAGATCAACTCAAGAGAGTAATAGCTTCAAGTGTTTACCGAAGGGGTACTCACATCCATTTGTCGCACATTCCAGGACCTCATCGCCCTCTTTGTTATTGTTGTTTGTTTGTTTTTGAGATGGAGTCTCACGTCACACAGGCTGGTGTGCAGTGGTACCATCTCAGCTCACTGCAACCTCTGCCTCAAGTGACTTTTCTGCCTCAGCCTCCTGAGTAGCTGGAATTACAGGCATGTGCCACCCCACCCGGCTAATTTTTGTATTTTTCATAGAGATGGAGTTTCACCATGTTGGCCAGGCTGGTCTTGAACTCCTCACCGCAACTGATCTGCCCACCTTAGCCTCCCAAAGTGCTGGGTAATCACCCTCTTTTATAACATTGCCTAACTTTTAACCCAGTTTATTTTATAGTCTGAAAACAAGAATCACCCACATGAGATATTTCTTCAGAGCACTGTTGAAGATGCATCAAACTTGGAGATCCTCCAGATCCCTGTTTTCAAGTGGTAAAAATATTTTATATTAGTATACAGACTATCCTTAGATATATTCTGTTGTGTTCTAATGAGTTGGTGATTCCTTTTTGATGATATCTTCAGTTTCTTCTGAGACCTTTCCTGTATAGTCATTTGGTCCTACAGCTTTTAACTTCTTTTTGTACTACAGGGTAAAACCATTTTCTTTTGCACCTATGCAAATAATCTTTTTATATTGTGGGGATGGGGAGCACTCTCGTAATTTGTCATCAGATAATGCTGACAGGTTATTTCTCTTCCTTCTTGAGTTGAAACATTAACTGCCATGACAACATAAATTCCACCACTCCTTGCCTGCAGGTGGGCCACGCAGAAGAATGCCACCGAGGGGTTTGGGAGGTAGATCTCTCAGTTGGCAGGTTGCTGTCGTAGGGGAAGTACAGAAAACTCTCCTCATCTGGGCCCGAACGTCCTTGCAGCCTGAGTTTGCCATGTCCCGCTAGACGCCTGCACGGGAGTCTGGACCAGGGCTGTGAGGAGCCACCATAGAGCACAGTGCTGCACCTGTGATCCTGGCCAGTGACTGCCATGCCGCTGCCTTGGGGTTAGGGCAGTTTTAAATTTTTTTGTAGAGATGGGGTTCCACTATGTTGCCCACGCTGGTCTCGAACTCCTGGCCTCAATTGATCCTCCCACCTTGACCTCTCAAAGTGAGGAGATTACAGGCCTGAGCCAATGTGCTCAGCTTCAACAACAATCTTTTTTTTTTGAGACAGGTCTTGCTCTGTGGCCCAGGCTGGAGTGCCATGGGTCGATCTGGGTTCACTGGAACCTCTGCCTCCCAGGTTCAAGCAATTATCATGTCTCAGCCTCTGGAGTAGCTGGGACTACAGGTGTATGCCATTGCGCTTGACTAATTGTTGTATTTTTAGTAGAGATGGGGTTTCACCATGTTGGCCAGATTGGTCTTGAACTCCTGACCTGAGGTGCTCTACCCTCCTTGGCCTCCCAAAGTGCTGGGATTACAGATGTGAGCCACCTGCCCAGCCTCAATAATCATTTTTGAACACACTACATGTCAAACATGGTGCTAGGTGCTGGGGATAAAACCAACATAGGCCTCCCAGCCCTTGTGGAGCTGACATTCTAGTGGATTCTATTACTTCAGGGTCCCCTTCCACACCTCTGGGGGTTTGCTGGTTAAAGTACCTTGTTCTAAGGCACTCACCCCTAGAGTGAGGAGAAGAGAGGGACATGGCTTGGACCCAACATCTGAGAGGCCCAGAGTCCCTGCCTGACCTATGTCATTCTCATGGCTTCCCAGGGAGCCACGGAGGGGCAGGCATTATTCCACTTTACAAACAGAAATGCTGGTCCTATGTCCACCCCATGGTCATCCTCAGCATCCGGGAGCAGAAACATACTAAAAGTAACGTTTCCTTTCTACACAACTTTCTTCAGTCTTCCAGCAACCAGCATTTGAAATAAAGATGAATTTAGATTTAACATAAAGATTGGGTCATCAAAATTCTTCCATGACACTTCAGATCCCCGATGACAAACAGGTGAAGCCACCAATTCCATCTTGTCTTGTGTCTCCTTGTGGGCCCCGTCCAGGGCTGGGGTCAAGCTGGCCCCTTAGAGAGTCAGAGGAGCGCACAGAGAGGGTAATGGAGAGTGACAGTCTGACACATGTGGCTACAGCACTCTGTGTGCCCCCTAAACTTTTTGTTTGGTCTAGAAATCAGCTGACTGATGTATTGATTTTTTTTTTTTTTTTGAGATAGAGTCTTGCTCTGTTGCCCAAGCCGGAGTACAGTGGTGCGATCACAGCTCACTGTAGCCTTGATCTCCTGGGCTCAAGAGATCCTCCTGCCTCAGCCTCCTGAGTAGCTGGGACTACAGGTGCATGCCATCACATCTGGCTATAATTATTTTTTACTTTTAGTAGAGATGATGTCTCGCTATGTTGCGCAGGCTGGTCTCCAATGCCTGAGTTCAAGCAATCGCCCACTCCAGCCCCGCAAAGTGTTGGGATTATGGTGTGAACCACCTCACCAGGCCATGATGTATCAATTTTTTAAAGCACCTTTAGGAATTGCAACTGTGCTACTGAAACAAAACATGTAGTGTATACATTGCATGATAATTCTCTGAAACCCAGTATTTCTTATGATCAAAAAGTACAGTTTATGGCATCATTTGGCTGATACTGTCTCTGTGATTCTGATGGCTTGATAGCTAAATCCCTGGACAAATTACCACTTGTGAAGTTTCAAAAAGATAGTGGTAGTTGGCTCCTCAGGTATAGGAAGAACTTGGATGAGCTTTTCCTTCTGAACAAAAAGTTGAGTTTAGATGTTCACTTGCTCTTCAGCATAACCAAGCTAACATGTGGACTCATACGTTGATATTGAATGCATTACATGAATTATAAGAAGTGGGCAAAATAAGTTGTAGAACCCAGTGCTTTGCCTATAAATATTCATAACACTACTGTGGGGTTTGAGCTTTCAGGTATTTCTGGATTTTTCTAAGGTTTCTCATTACATCCCTGTCATTAATAATGTAAAACAACATCAGTATGGTGACCTTCCCCAGGTCAGGGCTTTGGAGACCAGCGAGATTTACATTCGATGTAAATGTTTTTGCTGCAAACTGTTGGAGACCATACACATGTACACATACACACTCCCATGCACACATGTGCACACACACTCACATTCACCTGCCCCCGTGGCTCAACATTTACCCAGGGGACGCATTTTCTTTATATGAATATTTTAAGGCGGGGGGAATGACCACGTTCTGTAGCCCTGCAGCCTGAAAAGAGACTCCTGCTGAGGGAAGTTGGACCGCCAGGGGCAGGGAGAATCTCTGTGACTGAGCAGCTGCTGGATGAAGTAAGTGTAACCAAAAGAGCAAGTCTCTCTGAGGAGCTCAGCCTGGTGCTTTGCCTCTGTCTCTTTCCGGTGAAAGCTTTGTTCAATGCTGTGAAAACTACACTGCCTTTGAATGAAAAACTGTTTGGGAATGGAGTGAATGGCTAGTCAAAGGCTCCCTATTACCTGAGTGGGTCGGGGTGGTCATGAGGAGTGACTGCGAATCTGCTAGTGGGTTCATGGAGGGAAGAAGATGTTCTGAAATTGAATGACAGTGATGGTTGCATGACTCCATAAATACACTTGAAACCACTGACTTCTACACTTAAAATGGGTAAACTTTATGGCTCGTAAATTGTATCTCAGTAAAGCTATTGGAAAAAAAGCTTTATGTTGATTGCCACAAGTTGCTAGTTTTCATAGCAAGAACACTAGGCAGAGAAGTGCACATGAGCCAAGTAACACGACTTAACCATTTGGGCCTATTTCAATTTTAATAAGAGGCTTCTGATTTCTGAATCTGGATTAAAAAACAAACAAAACCAAAAAAATATGGTTACTGTGCCTAATTTAGAGTTTTTATAAATGATGAAATTTTGTTAACTCAGGGCTTTACACTGTCGTGGGACTCCCAAATCCACAGGCCTTGGGATGATAAGAAATGTTTTAATCATGATCTGAGTGGTTAAGATCAATACTAAGGAAGAGGAGCCCCAGTATAACCCTTGTGGAAATATAACCATGAAATATACTGTCCCAGTCTTGGCCCCCTCCTGCCCCATGAACTTCTCTCCCAGCCTTATGATTCCACTCTTCTCTTGCATTTTACTCTGAAAATCTAGGGTGGAAAGTTCTGGAGTATGAGTTGTTCATGTTAACTGTTGTATTAGTCCTTTCTCACACTGCTGATAAAGACATACTTGAGCCTGGGTAATTTATAAAGGAAAGAAGTTTAACTGACTCACAGTTCCACATGGGTGGGGAGACCTCACAATCATGGCAGAAGATGAAGGAGAAGCAAAGTTATGTCTTACATGGAGGCAGGCAAAGAGAGAGCTTGTGTAAGGGAACTCCTCTTTATAAAACCATCAGATCTCGTGAGACTTATTCACTATCACAAGAACAGCATGGGAAAGACCTGCCCCCGTAATTCAATGACCTCCCACCAGGTCCTTTCCATGACACATGGGAATTGTGGGAGCTACAATTCAAGATGAGATTTGGGTGGGGATACAGCCAAAGCATATCAACTGCTTATATCCTACTGACCACATTGTTGAAATTGAAGTTTCTAGTGATCTCTATCACAGGTATCTAACTCCACTGCTTCATGAATTCTTACCAAAACAGACACCTTCGAGGTCTCCACTACAAGATGGACACAGAGAGGTAATGTTTGCTTGTGGGAAAGAGCTGCCCTTCCTTACTTCACTGGCAGTTTCAAGTGTCAGATGAGGAAAACGCAACCCTCAGTCTACTCCTTGGAGGCTCAGCTGTGGATCTGGTTTTTTTTTTTTTTTTTTTTTTTTTTTTGAGACGGAGTCTCACTCTGTCACCAGACTGGAGTACACTGGTGTGATCTCGGCTACTGCAACCTGTGCCTCCCGAGTTCAAGCAATTTTCCTGCCTCAGCCTCCCCAGTAGCTGGGACTACAGGCACGTGCCACCACATCTGCTAATTTTTGTATTTTTAGTAGAGATGAGGTTTCACCGTGTTGGTCAGGGTGGTCTTGATCTTCCGACCTTGTGATCCACCCACCTTGGCCTCCCAAATTGCTGGGATTATAGGTGTGAGCCACTGTGCCTGGCTGTTGTGGATAATTTTATTAGGTAACTCAAGGTGTACTAGGAGAGAATGTACCTTCATCTACCATGATGCTTACCTCTGAACAGGCAGTGTGCGCCGTTTCTACATCTACCAGGAATTCTTCCAAATTCAAGAATCATGCAAGACCAGGGTGTGGCCACTGTACAAAGCCTGCTTTGGAAAGCCCAGTGACAAGGCTGCTCAAATAAACAACTTCAGGTGTGACAATTCTGGTCTGGAGGCACAAGCGTTCTTTTGGGAAACTCTTTCACCTCGTGCCACATCATAGTTGGGTGAGGTCATTTAAGGAGCCCAGTATGCCCTTGGATGTTTAGGGAAACCTGATGTCACAAAAAAAAGTCCTTGCAGAAATCACGTCATTGAGGAAATCAGTTGAGACTGTTAAGTTTGAAGAGTGGAGGCCCTGCTTGACCAGTAGGGAGGGAAGGGGAAGGGACAGTCTTTGGCCTCGGGCTATTTCTCATCAGGAGAAGGGGCAGTCTCTGGTCTCAGGCTGTCTCTCCACAAGGAGAAGGGACAGTGTGTTAATTCCTCAGGACAATTCACTCTGGGAGAGATGAACAGAAGTGATCGAAAGTTATCACGAGAAAGGTGACTTCTGAAGATGATCATTTGAGTTTTTGTCAAAAGAAGAGGGAAGAGACTCTTATGTGGCAACAGAGAACAATTTGGAGGCAGGAGAAAGAAAAATTTGGCAGAAATAATCATGCCTTTATTTTCGTATTGATTGAAGGGTGTGGGGTATTCTTTTAATGCACCTAGGCAAGGAAGATGGGCTGGATCAGTGTTTCTCAGAGTTTAGTGCAAAGGAATCACTGCATCCTGTCAAAGTACAGATTCCGATTCAGAAGGACTGGAGCAGGGCTGATACCCTGCATATCTAAAAAGCCCTCAGGCGATGACCACAGTTTCAATAGTGAGGATCTGGAGATTGGCCTTAATACATGTTGAGCTTTAAAAGAAAACCCAACATGGCCCTTGGTAAGGAACAGCTTCCTAACGCTATTGGACAAGGAGGATTTTTCCCAGTACTTGGCAAGTCAGTTATTAAAATAACAGTAAGGGCTTATGCCTGTAATCCCAGCACTTTGGGAGGCTGAGGCAGGTGGATCACAAGGTCAGAAGTTTGAGAGCAGCCTGGCCAACATGGTGAAACCCTGTCTCTACTAAAAATACAAAAATTACCTGGGTGTGGTGGCACGTGCCTGCAGTCCCAGATACTCAGAAGACTGAGGCAGGAGAATCGCTTGAATCCAGGAGGCAGAGGTTGCAGTGAGCCAAGACTGTGCCTCTGAACTCCAGCCTGGGCAACAGAGTGAAACTCTGTTTTAGATAGATAGATAGATAGATAGATAGATAGATAGATAGATAGATAGATAGATAGATAGATACAGACAGATATAGATATATATGCTTCCTACTGCTACTGTGATAAATTACCACAAACCTAAAGGCTTGACACAACACAAATTCATTATCTTACAGTTCTGGAGGCCTGAAGTCTGAAATGGGGCTCAGTGAGTTCAAATCAAGGTGTGGTCGGGAAGGCTGTGCTCCTTCTGGAGACTGCAGGAAGGACCTTCCCTTTCCAGCCTCTGGAGACTGCCCGCATTCCTCAGCTTCTGGCTGTCATCCTCTATCTTCAAAGCCAGCAGTGGCGGGTGGAATCTTTCTGGGGCTGCCTCCCTCTTTCACTCTCCAATGTGCCTTCTGATAACCCCAGCTGACCTTTGCATCTCACATCGGCTAACAACCTTAATACCTACTTGCCATCCATATAACATAACAGCCACAGGTGCCGGGGATCAGTATGTGAACATCTTTAGGGGGCATTATTATGCATATATAATGTAATGTAATATAATATAATATAATATAATATAATATAATATAATATAATATAATACATCTGCCCTCTTTTAACATAAATGGTAGCAAACCACACACTGTTCTGAATCTTGTTCTTTTGGCTTAATACATAGTATAGGTGGTTCTAGTTAAATACATAAATACTGAGGTTTTTTCCCTTTACATTGAACTCATCAATACTTTTTTTTTTGAGACGAGTCTCACTCTGTCACCCAGGCTGGAGTGCAGTAGCGCAATCTCAGCTCACTGCAAGCTCGGCCTCCAGGGTTCACATCATTCTCCTGCCTCAGTCTCCTAAGTAGCTGGGACTACAGTCGCCCACCACCATGCCCAGCTAATTTTTGTATTTTTAGTAGAGACGGGGTTTCACTGTGTTAGCCAGGATGGTCTCAATCTCCTCACCTCGTGATCCACCCGCCTCGGCCTCCCAAAGGTGCTGGGATTACAGGTTTGAGCCACCGCGCCTGGCCAAACTCATCAGTACTTCTATTGTTACGGTCTATTTCCCAGTAACCCTCGGCCTGCTAAGACCAGCTCTAGAATTAAATAATAATTGGATCTCATCATCGCGTCTCTGGCTCTTTCCTGAGTAATCTTCAACAGCAAGCTTGGTGAAAAGTGTTGGATGAAATGGCAGGCTTACCAGGGCTTGGCCCTGAGGCCAATACTTAATAACCCACTTCAAACAGGACTGCTTTGTGACTGTGCCTGGCTGCATGGCAGGGAGGGATCAGGCAGCTTCTCTCTGTGTGGGCCTTGAATTCCCAGAGGGCCTGTCTGCTCTCATCTCACCTGTCCCTACTCTTAGAGATCAGAAGCTCAAACCCATGCTGCCTCCTCTAAGCAAAGGACTACAAAGACTGGGCCTACAGGGAACACCATGAAGGCCAAGGAAATCTGTGGGAGTCAAGGGGGTTTTCACACAGAGAGGAGGCTAGTCCAGGCATTTAAACACATGACAACCACAGAAACCATTTTTCCCCAGGTAGGGCCGTTTGCATGAAAGGTACAGCACAGCCACATGGATAGAGGCTTTAGGGAACTCAGGGCAGGGCAGGGGGCAGCACATGTATTCTAGAAAGGCCCAGACAGGAATATTTTAGGCTTTGTGGGCCATGTGGTCACTATTGCTACTACTCAACTCTGCCACTGTAGCATGAAAGGAATCAGATGATACATACACCAGTGGGTATGACTGTGTCCCAATAAAACTTTATTAACAAAAGTAGGAGGCAGCAAAGTAAATTACAAAAATGGCCACAAACTTTTTCTCTTCTTTTTTTTTTTGAGACAGAGTTTTGCCCTGTCACCCAGGCTGGAGTGCACTGGCACCATCTTGGCTCACTGCAACCTCCACCTCCCAGGTTCAAGAGGTTCTCGTACCTCAGCCTCCCAAGTAGTTGGGATTACAGGCACCCACCACCATGCCTGGCTAAATTTTGTGTTTTTAGTAGAGATGGGGTTTTACCATCTTGGCCAGGCTGGTCCCGAACTTGAGACCTCAGGCGATCTGCCCTCCTCAGCCTCCCAAAGTGCTGGGATTGCAAGCATGGGCCAGAGCACCTGGCCACTTTTCTTTGTATTCATGCCCTTTGCAGTGTGACTTTTCAGCTCCTCTCAAGATGTGGGGTCTTTATTCCTACTCCTTAAATCTGGGCTGACCTTCTGGTTTGTTCTGGCCAAAAGAATGTGGCAAAGTAATGTGCAATTTTGAGGCAGACCTCCACAAAGCCTTGGCCTTTCTATTGCCTTTCTCTCTGCTCCACCTGTCTCCTACTCTCAACACCACCTCCACCCCACTACATGTAAATAAGCCCAGGCCAGCCTGGTGGAGGCTGAGAGACCACATAGATCAAAAATTCCCATCTCTCCAGCCAACAGCCAGCCAACTCCCAAAAGCCACGGTGCCTCGCTGACCTGTAGCTGGCCACAGACACAAGAGGAAGAAGCCCAGCAGAAATCAGGACTCCCCAGTTGAGCCCAGCCTCAGTTACTCACAGAATCATAAGCAAATAATAGGTGGTAATTTTGAACCACTAAGTTTTGGGGTGTTTTTATACAGAATTATTGTGGTAATAGAAAAGTGATGCAATGGGGTAATACAACTCTTACGCTTCACAGAGTTGTGGAGGAAATTAACTGGGATGGTCTTTTTAAAGTGCTTAATTGGGTTCCTGAATGAGGCAGCTTTCCATAAATGTTCATTATTATTCTTGGCCTGAGGCAATGTGTCCCATGTGAAAATCAAAACCATGATCTCACCCAAATTAATTATGCAAGAAATGGACTCCGCTTGAGCATCCAATCAGCCACTTGTGGACCATATGTGGCCCCCACCTACAGAAGCCTGGGCCCTGCCTAAAATTTCTAACAAAACCTTTTTTTTTTTTTTTGAGACAGAGTCTCGCTCTGTTGCCCAGGCTGGAGTGCAGTGGCATGATCTGGGCTCACTGTAACCTCTGCCTCCTGGGTTCAAGTAATTCTCCTGTCTCAGCCTCCCAAGTAGCTGGGACTACAGGCGCCCACCACCACACCCAGCTAATTTTTGTATTTTTAGTAGAGACAGGGTTTCACCATGTTGGCCAGGCTGGTTTCAAACTCCTGACCTCAGGTAATCTGCCCGCCTTGGTCTCCCAAAATGCTGGGATTACAGGCATGAGCCACCACGCCTGGTCCTAACAAAACCTTTTTAAAGTTATATAATTACCACACACTCATGAGTGAGATGGGAAGGGCTCTGTGAAGTTTGGTGAACATATAGTAATACTGGACTCACCTGCCAAATATGAGGGGCCTACCAAAAGACAGCAGACAGGTTTCAACAGTCTCTTCACGTTCAAGCAGAAACTCAGTGTGCCCGGCTTCTGAGATCTGCTGGCCTTTCCCCAGAAAAATGCCAGGCTTGCATGTACTGGACATAAGGTGTGAACAGCTGGCCTCTGGAGACCAGCCTTAACAGCCACGGTGGAGGAGTGTTGAGCAGAATGGATTTTGGAGGATCTGTGGTGCTACTTGACTCTGATTAAAATTCTAATTTCAGAAGTAGTTCACAGATTTGGCACCAATACAACAAGTTATATGTGCAAGCATACTGTTTGCTGCTTTGTTTGTAGGCAAAAAATTGGAAACTGCCAGAATATCAACCAATAAAGGATGGTTGAAGAAACTGTGATACTTACACACCTATGGAATACTATACAGCTCTATTTAAAAGTAAATTAAATCTATGTCTTTTGGCCTGAAGGAATGTCTATGATGTATTGTGAAGAGAAAAATCGGCCAGGTGTGGTGGCTCATGCCTGTAATCCCAGCACTTTGGGAGGCCAAGGTGGGCAGATTGCTTGAGGTCAGGAGTTCGAGACAGCCTGGCCAAAATGGTGAAACCCTGTCTCTACTAAAAATACAAAAATCAGTTGGTCGTGGTGGTGCACCCCTGTGATCCCAGCTACTCAGGAGGCTGAGGCAGGAGAATCGCTTGAACCTAGGAGGTGGAGGTTGCAGTGAGCTGAGATCATGCCACTTCACTCCAGCCTGGATGACAGAGCAAGATTGAAAAAAAAAAAAAAAAAAAAAGGGGAGAAAAATTAAGCTGCACAATAATGCATAGAGAATGACTCCATTTTAATAAAACAACAAAATCCCATTTTAAGTGTATAAGAATTTGTCTAGATTTGTGTGAATGTGGAGGTGTGAAGGAATTTGTCTAGGTTTGTGTGGGTGTGGAGAAGGTGTGGAAGGAATTTGTCTAGGTTTGTGTGGGTGTGAAGAAGGTGTGGAAGGAATTCATTTAGGTTTGTATGGGTGTGGAGACGGTGTGGAAGGAATTCGTACAGGTTTGTGTGGGTGTGGAGATGGTGTGGAAGGAATTCATTTAGGTTTGTGTGGGTGTGGAAACGGTGTGGAAGGATACACGCCTGGAGGACTGGCGTAGGGCGAGATGATTAGCTTTTCCTTTCTGTTTATTTTTTATTTGGAAATAACTGCAAACACAGAAATGTTGCAAAAATAAAACAGTACAAAGAATACCTATATACCCTTTACTCAGATTGACCTACATTCCCTCCCTACCTACTCCCTTCCTCCTTCCCCTATCCCTTCCTCCATCCCTGTTTCTTTCACTCATAAATTCTGCCCATGTGTGCACATACACACACACAAACACACACACGTACGTGTGGGACAATGTCCCAGTTCCTGACCAAGGCTTTGTGTTTTTCCACTGTCTTGTGCCTCTACTATTGCTGTGGTAAAGCATTCTCCTGGTGCCTGCTGTAGTGCTGCCATGAGACCAGAAGGAACATGTGTGAGGCAAACCTGAGCCCATCAGCACAACATCTAAACCCAGCAGCACACAGATTATGAGTCTTTTTTTGTTTTCTTCTTTCTTAAGACAGGTTCTCACTTTGCCACCCAGGCTGGAGTGCAGTGGCGTGATCATGGCTCACTGCAGCCTTGACCTCCTGGGCTCATATAATCCTCCCACCTTAGCCTCTCAAGTAGCTGGGACTACAGGCACAAACCACCATGCCAGGCTTTTCTTTTTTTTTTTTTTTTTTTTTTTTTTTTTTGGTAGAGATGGGGTTTCACCATGTTACCCAGGATGGTCTCGAACTCCTGGGCTCAAGCAATCCACCCACCTCAGCCTCCCAAAATGCTGGGATTACAGGCATGAGCCACCATACCCAGCCACACATAGATTGAATTAGAGAGGCCCAACCAAGCCCTGCCAACCTGTAGACACATAAGAAAGAAATACCAATTGCTGTAGACTGAGATGTTTGCATTTGCTTGTTATGGAACAATGACTGACCAATACAGTTGCTAACACATAAAACACTTGCTTTATGCTCAGAGTGCTGTAAAAATTTTGCTTATATTAACTAATTTGATAAGCAACAATCCTTCTCACAGATGAGGAAATTGAGGCTCAGTCACTTGCACAAAGCCACATAGCTAATAAGTTAACAAGCTATGTGACTATGGGACACACTGCCTCTGGACATATGCTAGGTGAGACAACAATTGATGGTGGTTTAAGCCAGTTTGAGTTGTCATTTCCATTACTTGCAACCTAAAGCATGCCACCTAATTCAGCTGTACAGCCTTCTTCCTGCCTCACTCCTGCCTTCCTTATCTCTAGCCCCGGGGATTTTGATTACCCTGGGGAGAAGCCTTGCTTTGCCCAAACATTGATTTACACCTGGGCTCCTCCATGTAAACTCCAATGGTTTAGATTTTTAGTGCACAAAATCCAGTGAGTCTGGTCTTCTGTCTATAGTAATTCAGGGAGGAAAAGGATAAGCACCAATATAATACCAAAGAAAAAGTGATTGTGAGAAAAAATGTAACCAACACGGGGTCAGCTTCTACCTACAAGAGATAAAGTGAGTCCTGCTTCATTCTGAGTAGGTCGATTACCAAACGTTCAGACAGGCCTTCCGGCTTGGAGAAAGAAATGCACTTCAGAAAGTGAAATGAGGGCCTGTCCAGCATTGGAGGCACAGTGTGCCTGGGGGCTCTTCAAGACTAGGGTTAAGCAAAGGCATAGGATCTACGGGGTGAGGCGGGTTAGATAAAGTGCACAGATAGACTTCTATCCTTGATTAGTCCCTCACACCTGTCGTTCTCAGTCTTGGCCGTCTGTCAGGATCATCTGGACTGGGAAGCTTTTACAAACCTCTATGCCAGGGCTGCACCCCAGACCAACTACATGAGATTCTCTGAGGAAGGAACCCAGGAACCTGGTGCTTTGTGCAGTGAAGGTTAGGAATTACATGGTTCTAGCCCCACACTGTTTGGGGTACTCTCTACTCCTGAGGATAACCACCATTGTTGTGTACTCACCAGTTATGAGGCACCATGTAGGACTTCACATACCCCTCACAACAAAAGATATATTTTTAACAAGTAGGGAAGCTGAAACACAGGTAGCAAATAGTAGGTACAGGATTCAAACCCAAACAATCCAAAGGCCAAGTTTTTTACAGCGGCTGTAATGCAAATAACCTGAGAATCAGAAGAGAAAATAGAAATTTCTATGAGATTCAAAAGGGAGCAGGGTTAAGTGGGAAGAAAGAGCAATCTGGGGTTGCTGACTGGAGGGAGCCAGAGAAGGAATCCGGGTTCCTGGGATGGTGACACCAGGCCTTCATTGACTAATGGGAGCAGATAGAAGAGTGAATCAGGCTGTGCAACTGGAACAAAGGGCCTCCAGAGAAAGAGAACAGATGACCAGTTTTTCCTTACAGTCCCTCCTCCTAGCATTCAGAGATGAGCACTGGCGGTTGGTTGAGGCCCAGCTGAAAGACTAGAAGATGCAACAATACCTGCCTTTGGGTTGTTTTGCCTTTGTCTTGGTCTCTTTCTTCTCTTGCCCTCCCTCGCTCAACCTCCTCCTCACTCTAATAATTCATGAAATAAGCTTCTGAGGCTTCCCCGTAAATTCTCCAGATGCAATCAGTCCCCTCAGACTCGTGAGGATTACCACCAAAACTGTAGCAAGAACTTATTTAAATAAATGAGAAACACCGAGATTCCCCTAAAATGTTCTGAAAGGTATGTAGTTGTATCTCATTGTTTCAATTTGCAATTCTTTAATGTGATGTTGAGCATCTTTTCATATGCTTATTTGCCATATATATCTTCTTTGTTAAGTTTTAAGGTTATTTGTATATCTTAAATAAGTCTATTACAATTATGTCTTTTAGTCTGTGGCTTGCCTTCTCATTTGTAATGAGAAGGCAACATTTTTAACCTTAGGAAAGTCTAGTTATTTCTTTCATTAATCATACTTTTGGTATTATATCTAAAAAGTCATCATCATACCCAAGGTCATGTAGATTTTCTCCTATGTAATCCTCTAGGACTTTCATAGCTTTGCATTTTACATTTAGATCTCTGATCCATTTTGGGTTAATTTTTATGAAAGGTGTAGGACCTCAAGTTCTTCTAGCATCCTTTGTTGGAAAGACTATCTCTGCTCCATTGTATTGCCTTTGCTGCTTTGTCAAAGATCAGCTGACTATATTCATGTGGGTCTATTTCTGGGCTCACTATTCTGTTTCGTTAATCTATTTCTTTACTCTTTCATCAATACCATTACTTTGTCATGAACGTGGAATAGCTCCCCATTTATTTAGTAACTTGATTTCTTTCATTAGACTTTTACAGTTTTCCTCACATACATCTTATGCATGTTTTATTAGATTTGTACCTAAGTATTTCTTTTTTGGTACTAGTGTTAATGGTACTGTGTTTTTAATTTCAAATTCCACTTGTTCATTGCTGGTATATAAGAAAGTGACTGGCTTTTTTTGTATTAACCTTGTATCCTACAACCTTGTTATAATCACTTATTAGTTTCTGGAGTTTTTTTTTTTCTTTATTATTCATATTTTCAACACAATCATATCATCCGCAAACAAAGATAGCATTATATCTTCCTTCACAGTCTGTATACCTTTAATTTTGTTAGACTTGTACCTAAGTATTTCATTTTAGAGGTTGCTAATATAAATAACATTGTGTTTTTTAAATTTCAAATTCCACTTGTTCATTACTAATATATAGGAAAGTGAATGACTTTTGTATACTAACTTTATATCCTGCAACCTTGCTATAATCACTTGTTAATTCCAGGAGTTTTTTGTTTATTCTTTTGAATTTTCTACATAGGTAATCATGTCATCTGTAAACAGTTTTATTTTCTTATCTTATTGCATGAGCTAGGACTTCTAGTACAATATTGAAAAGAGTGGTGAAAGGAAGAGGACATCCTTGCCTTGTTCCTGATCTTAGTGTATACACTTCTAGCTTTTCACCCTTAGTTATGATTTTAGCTGTAGAGTTTTTGTAGGTGTTCTGTATCAAGTTAAGGAAATTCTCATCTATTCCTACTTTGCTGAGAGTTTTTATCATGCATAGGTATTGAAGTTTGTCAAATGCTTTTTATGCATGTATTGATATAATCATGTGATTTTCCTTCTTTGGTCTGTTGATGAGAATTGCATTAACCGATTTTTGAATGCTGAACCAGCCTTACATTCCTGGATATATCACACTTGGTTGTCTTTTATAATTCTGTTTATACATTGTTGGATTCAACTTGCCAATATTTTGTTGAGAATACCTGCACCTATGTTCATGAGCGATACTAATCTGTAGTTTTCTTGCAGTGTATTTGGTTTTGGTATTAGGGTAATGCTGACCTCAGGAATGAGTTAGGAAGTAGAACCTCTGCTTCTATTTTCTGAAAGATAGATTGGAAAATAATTGCTATAATTTCTTTCCTAAATGTTTGCTAGAATTAACCTATAAGCCCATCTGGGTGGGTGTTTATATCATGGAGTTGTAAGAGTTCTCTATGTACTCTGGATATAAATACCTTATCAGATATATGACTTTGAAAGGTTTTCTTCCAGTCTATGGGCTGTCTTTTCACTTTGTTGATGATGTCTTTTGAAGTTGAATGCTTTTAATTTTTATTAAATATAATTTATCAATGTTTTATCATTTGTGATTTGAGCATCATATTTAAGAAACCACTGATTAACCAAGATCATGAAAATTTACTCCTATGCTTTCTTCTGAGAGTTTTATAGTATTAGTTCTTACATTTAGGTTTATGATACATTTTGTGTTAATTTTTGTATGATGTGAAGTAGGACGTGGTGGGGTGGTCCACATTCATTCATTTGGCATGTGGATATCCAGTTGTCCCAGAACCATTTTCTAAAAAGACTATTCCTTTCTCATTTATCAGCTGATAAGGGTTTATTTTTAGGCTCTTAATTCTATTCTGTTGTTCTGTATGATCTGTCCTTATGCCATCATCACCACACTGCTTTGATCACTGTAGCTTTGCAGTAAGTTTGGAAGTGAGAAGTGTGGCTGGGTGTGGTGGTGCATGTGTGTAATCCCAGCACTTTGGGAGGCCAAGGAGGGTGGATAACCTGAGGTTAGGAGTTTGAGACCAGCCTGACCAACATGGTGAAACCATCTCTACTAAAAATACAAAAAATCAGCCAGGCGTGGTGGCAGGTGCCTGTAATCCCAGCTACTCAGGAGGTTGAGGCAGGAGAATAGCTTGAACCCAGGAGGCGGGGGTTGCAGTGAGCTGAGACCATGCCACTGTAGTCCAGCCTGGAAGACAGAGTAAGACTCTATCTCAAAAAAAAAGAGAAAGTGAGAAGTAAAAGTTCTCCATTCTGTACCTCATAAGTCATCTATTCAATACTTTAAAAAGTAGGAAATTAAATATAATACATTGGGTTGAATTATAACTTTTTTAAAATTTTGTGTGCTAAAAAGGAAAGGTTCTGATGTCTACGGCCCTGCTGACATCCCCTCAGCATGCAGAAGTGTTGTGACACCAACTGGATTCAGCCATGTGGCCATTTTCCTGGGTACCTGAGCCCACACAGTGCACTATATCCTGGGAACAAGCAGTCCAGCACATCAGGGAGGCTGCTCCCAGGATATAGACAGCAGAGGCATGCACTCCCCAGACACTGAGAGCTGCCTGCCCAGGGCCATTGCCACTGGCAGAGACCCAGCTTGTCCGGCAACGGAGCTGCTGTACACCCTTATGCATGCACCACCTGAAAGTCAATGACTGACCTGCCCAGAGTCTGCTGCTGCCATTGCTGGTACCCATGCCACTGTCATGGCTGGTCCCCATGGCCCACCTGGCCCACTGCTGCCACTTCCCTGCTCATGTGCCTGAGGACTGGCTCACCAGGGGCCCATGCTGCCACTACCAGTGCTCACATGTTCCACCAAGGGACTAGCTTGACAGAGGACCCACTGCTGCCCCCACTAGTGGCTGCCCCCTGGGGGTCCAAGGACAAGCCTACCAGGCCTGCTGCCACTGTCATCCATGTTCCCACCACCTGGGGGCCTGATGACTGACCCACCAGGGGCTCTACTGCCCACATGCCCTGCCCAAGGGCCTGAGGACTAGCCAGCCTAGCCACTGGTCATCCCAGTCCCCAGCAAAGTCTCACCACGACCTCCACAAATTGTAGCCAAAGCCACTGAGACATTCACAGATACCACTGGCATTGATACAGTCAAAGAAATCATATAAAGACTACACTATGGTGCCCACCCATAACTAAAGGCAAAGTGCTCTACCCACTGACACTACAGATACATCTACTGGAAAAACTAATTCCCTATGAAAGCTATTCCATAGAAGCGGAAGAAGCATCTGTTACATCAGATGTGCAGATATCAACATAAAAACACAAGAAACATAAAAAAGCAAGGAAACACAACACCTCCAAACAGACACACACACACACATGCACACACACACAAAATAATTCTCTAGTAACAGAACACAAAGAAAATAAAATTTATTAAATGCCTGAAAAGGATTTCAAAATAAAGATCTCAAGGAACACATGGAGATACAAGAGAACACAGGTAACAAAACAAAGATATCAGAAAAGCAACTCACAATCTGAATGGGAAATTAAACAGATAGATATATACATATAAAAAGAAGCAAACATAAATCCTGGAAATGAATAATTCAATAAATGAAATTTAAAAATACAAGATCTTCAAAACTGGACCAGATCAAGCTGAAGAAAGAATTTCTAAACTTGAAGACAAGTCTTTCGAAATAACCCAGTCAGTCAAAAATAAAGAAAAAAAGAGAAATTTTAATGAAGAAAGCTCACATGACATATGGGAAAACATCAAGCAAACAAATATTTGAATTTTGGGAGTTCCAGAAGGAGAGGAAATGAGGAAAGGCAAAGAGAACCAATTTAATGAAATAGTCAAAAACTTCACAAGTCTTGGAAGAGATACAGACATCCAGACACAGGAAGCTCAAAGATCATCAAATAGATTCAACCTAAAAATATCCTCTCTTAGGCACATTATAGTGAAATTATCAAATTTCAAAGACAGAGAAAATGCTAAAAAACAACAAAAAAGCATCAAGTCACATATTAGCCCCTTCAGACTAACAGCAGACTTCTTAGCAGAAACATTACAGTCCAGGAGAGAATGGGATGATATATTCCACGTGCTGAAAGAAAAAACCTGCCAACCAAGGGTACTATACTCAGCAAAGCTATCCTTCAGAAATAAAAGAGTAGTCGTCTTTCCTATACAAGAAAAATGGAGGGTATTCATCACCGCTAGACCAATTCTACAAGGAATGCTTAAAGGAATCCTATATCTGGAAGTGAAAAGACAATACATATCATCATAAAAACACATGAAAGTCCAAAATTTGCTGGTACAGCAGATACACAAGTGAAAGGAAAGTAAAAAAGAATCAAACATGATGACTACAGAAAACCACCAAATCACAAAGATAAGCAACAAGAGAGGGAGAAAGGAACAAAGGATATACAAACCGATCAAGAAACAATTAACAAAATGACAAAAGTAAGTTCTCACCTACTATCAATAATAACCTTGAAGGCAAATGGCTTAAATTCCCTAATTTAAAAATACAGACTGCCCGGGCATGGTGGCTCATGCCTGTAATCCCAGCACTTTGGCAGGCCAAGGCGGGTGGATCACTTGAGGTCAGGAGTTTGAGACCAGCCTGGCCAACATGGTAAAACCCCATCTCTACTAAAAATACAAAATTAGCTGGGTAAGTTGGCACATGCCTGTAATCCCAGCTATTCAGGAGGCTGAGGCAGGAGAATCACTTGAACCTGGGGGGCAGAGTTTACAGTGAGCTGAGATCGTGCCATTGTACTCCAGCCTGGGCAACAAGAGTGAAACTGTGTCTCAAAAATACTACTAATAATAAAACTAACTAACTAACTAACTAAAATATATAGACTGGCTGAATGGGTAAAAAAAAAAAAAAAAAAGTTAAGATTTGACTATATGCTGCCTACAAGAAACTTGCTTCACCTGAAAAGACACACAAAAACTGAATGTGAAGAAATGGAAAGACATTGCACACAAATGGAAACCAAAAGCATGCAAGAGTAGCTATTCATACATCAGACAAAATAAACTTTAAGTCAAAAACCATAAAAGGAGACAAAGAAGGCCATTATATAAATTGATAAAGGGATAAATTCAGCAAGAGGATATAACAATTATAAATATATATGCATCCAACACCAGAGAACCTAGATATATAAAATAAATATTATTAGAACTTAAGAGATAAGTTCCATTGGTCTGAAAAGGCCTTTTTGAGAAAACCAAAAGGAGAGATAGACTCCAACACAATAATAGTTGGGGACTTCACCACCCTACGTTCAGTATTGGAGAGGTCATCTAAAAAGAAAATCAACAAAGAAACTTCAGACTTATACTGCACTCTAGACCAAATGGACTTAACAGATATTTATAAAACATTTCATCTAACTGCGGTAGAATACACATTCTTCACTTCAGTAATATGAACCTTTCTCCAGGATAAATCATATGTTAGGTCACAAAAACAAATTTCAACAAGCATGAGGAAACAGCAAACATACCCAAATTCGGGACATTCTACACATTAGCCAAGTACTCTTCAAAATGTCAGTGTCAAAAGACTCAGGAGCAGTTCCTCGTTATAGATTAAAGAAGCATGGCAACTGAAGGCAACACTGGATCTTGGATATTCTTTTGCTATAGGGGCAGTAGTAGGACAATTAGTGAAATCTGAATTTGATCTATAGATTGGATAACAGCATATTAACACTGATTTCCCTGATTTTGATCATTGTACTGTGGTTAGGTAAGAACATTCCTTGCTTTTAGAAATACACACCAAAACATTAAGGGTAAAATGGGCATGACATCTAACTTTTAACTTGTCCAGAAAAAAAAAAGTGTCTGTGTGTATGAGTGAGTGTGCATGTGTGGGAAAGAGAGGAGGGAGAGGCAAGTGTATAAAATATTAACATTTACAGAACTGCGGTAAAGAATATCTGGAAATTCTCTGTACTCTTTTGCAACTTTTCCTTAAGCCTGATATTATGTCAAAATTTAAAATAAACATTTTAAAGTTACTGTTCGGTGAGTCGTTCCCTTTGTACCTTTATCCCAACTACCCAGCTGGCTCTAGAAAGTTTCTTCCTTGAGTCTGCATCTGTTTTTTGTTTTGTTTTGTTTTGTTTTTTGGAGACAGAGTCTCATTCTGTTGCGCAGGCTGGAGTACAGTGGCACAATCTTGGCTCACTGCAACCTCCGCCTCCCTGGTTCAAACCATTCTCCTGCCTCAGGCTCCCAAGAAGGAGCTTGGATTAGGCACCCACCACCATGCCCGGCAAATTTTTGTATTCTTAGTAGACACGGGGTTTTGCCATATTGGCCAAGCTGGTCTCAAACTCCTGACCTCTGGTGATCTGCCCATCTTGGCCTCCTAAAGTGCTGAGTGGCATGAGCCACCACGCCCGGCCTTGAGTCTGCATCTGAACAGGGCTAATTACTGCTATTTGTCTTACATACCCCTTTGAGGATCTGATAAAGCTTCAGGCCCTCTCCCCAGAAATACATACTCATATATACTTGCCTTTGCATACAACCACCTCAGATTAAGAACCCTGACTTGGGAGACCAGCAAACAAATATCTAAACAAGAGGTTTAGAGGTCCCACCAGCAAAGTGAATGGGAAGTATATGACTGGGCTCCGAATCATGAGTCCCTATTCAATGTTCAAGGGCCTCTTTGGCCTTGGATGATTTCTTCCTACATCCTACACACTTCTGCAGATAGGGAGGGGGCTGGCTGGGAGGTCCATTCTAGCCTGGACTTCGATGCTATCTTCTGCTTACTATCTGTGCATCCTTGGGGAGTTACTTAACCTCTGAAGCCTCAGTTTTCTCTTCATAAAATAGAGGCAATTACAGGACCACCTCATAGAGCTGCTGGAGAAAGAAGAGTTCAGAAATTAGAGCTTCCATTATTTTTGCATTTTTAGCACCTAATATTGTCTGCTTAATGCTTTGTGGCCTTTGCTGTTTTTACCAAGCCCAGCCTTGCATTGGCTCTGCAAGAGCTGAATAGTGTCTACTCCTCAGTGGTAAGCAACTACTGTACTCAGAGGCATGAGGCCACAGCCTAAGGCTTAATCACAAGGGCCCATGTTGCCAACAATCTTTGCTTCCTCAAGACCCTCTAAGATCAGGCTTTTGCTTTTTATCCCACTTGGAGCCTAATGTCCTTCGCTGGACATATCTTTTCATTTAATTGAACCTTTAGCAATATTCAGTTTAACTGGAATACTAGACATTTTGGGCAAATGTGAACATATTAGTACCATGTTTGCTTTTCAACTGTCATTTATCTTCAATTCAAAATTCTCTTTCTCAGAATGAAATGAATTATAAAGTGTCACTCAAAGTGAAAACAGGTCTGTCTTGAACTCCTTGAATATTCATTAGGAGGAAAAAAATGAAATTTCAGATTGGTGGTGCACATTTGTGTGTGTGCATGTGCATACACTCACTCTCTCTCTCTCTCTGGAGGCTCCTAGAGTGTCCCAAACCATAAGCTAAAACTGCCCGTCTTCTTAGGGTTTCAGCTCTACCCAAAGCTTTGGAGTAGAGTTAAAATCCATTTTAATATTAAAACAAATCAGATACACTTAAAGAGCAGAATATAACATACCTGTAATTTTTTGTTTGCTTTTTTGAGACGGAGTCTCACTCTGCTGCCCAGGCTGGGAGTGCAGTGGCACAATCTCGGCTCAGTGCAACCTCCACCTGCTGGGTTCAAGCAACTCTCTTGCCTCAGCCTCCTGAGTAGCTGGAATTACAGGTGCGCACCACCACGCCTAGCTAAGTTTTGCACTTTTAGTAGGGACAGGGTTTCACCATGTTGATCAGACTGGTCTGACTCCTGACGTCAGGTGATCCACCCTCCTCGGCATCCCAAAGTGCTGGGATTACAGGTGTGAGCCAGGGTGCCTGGCCCATAGCTGTAATTTTTAACAATGAAACCTCAAAGGACATAAGTTCTTGCCAGGTCATAGCTGGTGCCTCCTTCTGTGTTGGGGTTTTTGTAGGGCAAGGCTGGTTTAGCTCTCTGGGAAGGGGAGGAAAGCAGTAAGCTATCCAGAGGACTTGTTCTCCAGAGGCAAGCCATCACTGCTTTGGGGATCTTGGCAACTGAGCGTCTCTATGTGCCCAGGCCTCAGTCAAGTGCTGGGGAGGACAAGAGCAGCCTCAGTTCCCAGGGAGCCCAAAACCTGGTTAATACAGACAACAGCACCTACCCCTGCACAGAAGAGCCATTGCAGACACTGATACAAGCTAGCATTTTAGCAAATAAAGGCATTATTATTTGCCGAGTAAAATGTAATGTGGGGAGGCATCAGCACATGGCCTCTCATATAGTTCTCTAAATTTAGTTTATCTAACATTAAACTTCAATGGTTTCAAAAATTTTGTAACAGAATTTTGATCAAGTTGCTTCCATTTTTAAAGCTAGATCTGTCTTTAAAAACAAATAGCTGCCAGGTGTGGAGGCTCATGCCTGTAATTCCAGCACTTTGGGAGGCCGAGGTGGGCGGATCACGAGGTCAGGAGATCGAGACCATCCTGGCTAACACGGTGAAACCCCATCTCTAATAAAAATAGAAAAAAAATAGCCAGGTGTGGTGGTGGGCGCCTGCAGTCCCAGCTACTCGGGAGACTGAGGCAGGAGAATGGAGTGAACCTGGGAGGCAGAGCTTGCAGTGAGCCGAGATCCGGCCACTGCACTCCAGCCTGGGCGACAGAGCGAGACTCCGTCTCAAAAAATAAATAATTAAAAATAAAAATAAATAAATAAAATAAAAACAAACAACTTACAAATGCCATAAACCTTAAAGAACACAGAATAGGCCAGGTGCAGTGGCTCATGTCTGTAATGCCAGCACTTTGGGAGGCTGAGGTGGGCTGATCACCTGAGGTCGTAAGTTTGAGACCAGCCACGGCCAACATGGCAAAACGCCATCTTTACTAAAAATACAAAAAATTAGGCCGAGTGCCGTAGCTCTCGCCTGTAATCCCAGCACTTTGGGAGGCTGAGGCAGGAGAATTGCTTGAACCTGGGAGGCCGAGGCTGCAGTGAGCCGAGATCATGCCACTGCACTCCAGCCTGGGCAACAGTGTGAGACTCCGTCTCAAAAAAAAACAAAAACCAAAAAACAAAAAAATTAGCCGCGTGTGGTGGTGGGAGGCTGTAATCCTAGCTACTTGAGAGGCTGAGGCAGAATTGCTTGAACCTCAGAGGCAGGGGTTGCAGTGGGCCGAGATGGTGCCATTGCACTCCAGCCTGGGCAACAGATCGAGACACTGTCTCAAAAAAAAAAAAAAGGAACACAGAATATTCCCTTGCAATCCCTTCCATCTGTGGCCTAGCCTTGGCATTACTCTCTAACCATTAGCCCTACTTTACTATCTGTGCATCCTTGGGGAGTTTCTTTACCTCTCGAGCCTCACTTTTCTCTTCTATAAAATGGAGGCAATTACAGGACCACCTCATGGAGTTGCTGAGACAATGGCTCTGAGAATGTCCTTCGGCTGTTACTGGATAGCAGAGGTGGCCCATAAGCATTCTCCCCGAGTCATGGGGCACAAATAAAAGAGTATATGTGCCACATACTGGACACGCCAGAGGGATGAACGCACCCACTTAGAGCTTAGTGAAGAAAACCATTTTTACATTCTTAGGAGAAAGTAAAATAATGTACTAAATATTGAATTTATATATCATTTTCAAGTAAAATCTCTTCAAATATTTTCATGAGAAACTTGATCTGGTTTTCATGGACATTTAAAAAGTATCAGATATTACCCTTGAAACGATTGCATACAATTCCTAATCACGAGCTTTTTTTTTTTTTTTTCTTAAGACAGAGTCTCACTCTTTCATCCAGGCTGGAGTGCGGTGGTGTGATCTGGGCTCACTGCAAGCTCCACCTCCTGGGTTCAAGTGATTCTCCTGCCTCAGCCTCCCCAGTAGCTGGTACTATAGGCGCCCGCCACCACGCCCGGCTAACTTTTTGTATTTTTAGTAGAGACGGGGTTTCACCGTGTTAGCCAGGACGGTCTCAATCTCCTAACCTTATGATCCGCCCGCCTCGGCCTCCCAAAGTGCTGGGATTACAGGCGTGAGCCACCACGCCCGGCAATCACAGATGTTAACAATTCTGTCTTCTAGTTCTTGATTGTCACCAATGAGAAACATTGACAAAAGTAGGTGATAAAATATTTAACCCTCCTGGCTGGGCACGGAGGCTCACACCTGTAATCCAGCATTTTGGGAGGCAGAGGTGTGTGGATTACCTGAGGTCGGGAGTTTGAGACCAGCCTGGCCAATATGGTGAACCCTGTCTCTACTAAAAATACAAAAAGATTAGCAAGGTGTGGTGGCATGCACCTGTAATCCCAGCTACTCAGGAGGCTGAGGCACGAAAATGGCTTGCACCTGAAGGAGGAGGCTGCAGTGAGATGGCGCCACTGAAACCCAGACTGGGAGACAAAGACACTGTCTCAAAAATAAAAAATAGATAAATTTTTAAAAATTTAACCTTCCTTTCTTTAGAATCTGAAAATTTCTAAGACTTGAAACTAGAAGTCTTAGCAGTCCATCTCTTTTTCTAATGGACAAATGTAACGTTGATAATTGTGAAAATGTGAATGGTATGAATCCAAAAGACTTTTTTTCAAGTCATGTGTTTTTAAGTGGCAGGAAAGCTCTAAACTAGGGGTTTCAAATCCCCAGACCATGAACCAGTACTGGTCTGTGGCTTGTTAGGAACGGGGCTGCACAGCAGGAGGTGAGCAGTAGACAAGTGAGCAAAGCTTCATCTGTATTTACAGCCGCTCCCCATTGCTCGCATGATCACCTGAGCTCTGCCTCCTGTCAGATCAGCAGTGGCATTAGATTCTCACAGGAGTGTGAACCCTATTGTGGACTGCATATTTAAGGGATCTAGGTTCTCCTTATGAGATTAGATTCTCCTTATGAGAATCTAATGCCCTATGATCTGTACTGTCTCCCATCACCCCTAGATGGGACCATCTAGCTGCAAAAAAGCAAGCTTAGGGCTCCCACTGATTCTACCTTATGGTGACTTTTATAATTATTCCATTATATATTTCAATGTAATAATAATAAAGTGCACAATAAATGTAATGTGCTTGAATCATCCTGAAACCATTCCCCCCTCAACCCCAGTCCATGGAAAAATTGTCTTCCACAAAACTGGTATCTGGTGCCAAAAAGGTTGGGGACCACTGCTTTAAGCCATAGGATGTGTTCAGTAAAGTGGTCTCCCTGCAGCCAGCTTGGAAGCTACAAAAGCCACAGACAATCCAGTGTGTGTGAGGCTGCGACCTGGGCCTCCCAGGGCCTCCAGAAAGCCTCCCTGACCTTCCTAGTCCGCCCCACCAGCCACCCCTGGCCGCACAGGAACTCCTCGGGAGGCAGCTCCATCCTTGCCCAGGCTGACAATGTGGGCCGCATGTGGTGAGCTCCAGGAGCTGCTCACATCTGCTGCTTATGGGACCACCAGGCAAGCCATCAGACCCCATTCTGCCCAGCCCTGAGGCGGCTGCATGCAGGAGCTGGTGGTTAGATTTCCAAAGTCATTATTAAAAGTTAAATTATATACATTTACAATTATATCAATCATATTTAAAATCAATACTCAAAACGTACTAAATGTCAGCCAGGTGCAGTGGCTCATGCCTGTAATCCCAGCACTTTGTGAGGTGGGAGGATTGCTTGAGGCCAGGAGTTTAAGACCACCTTGGCCAACATAGCAAGACCCTATCTCTGGCCGGGCGCGGTGGCTCAAGCCTGTAATCCCAGCACTTTGGGAGGCCGAGGTGGGCGGATCACAAGGTCAGGAGATCGAGACCACAGTGAAACCCCGTCTCTACTAAAAATACAAAAAATTAGCCGAGCGCGGTGGCGGGCGCCTGTAGTCCCAGCTACTCAGGAGGCTGAGGCAGGAGAATGGCGGGAACCCGGGAGGCGGAGCTTGCAGTGAGCCGAGATCGTGCCACTGCACTCCAGCCTGGGCAACAGCGTGAGACTCCGTCTCAAAAAAAAAAAAAAAAAAAAAAGACCCTATCTCTGTAAAATACAAACAAACAAAACAACTTACTACATGACAATTATGTGACTGCTTGTTACTATAACCTGTGCTTCTGAGGTAACTTACATCTATTGTTTCTGTGTGACAGAAATACAATATAATGGTGGCTACTATACACATCTTTCTACCTCTGGGTTTAGTGACATCACATTGGTAGCTTGAAAATTGGCCGTGGTATTGGGTGCGGTGGCTCACGCCTGTAATCCCAGCACTTGGGAAGGCCAAGGTGGGTGGATTACCCGAGGTCGGGAGTCCGAGACCAGTCTGGCCAACATGGTGATATCCCATCTCTACTAAAAATACAAAAATTAGGCTGGGGGCAGTGGCTCACACCTGTAATCCCAGCACTTTCTGAGGCCGAGGCGGGTGGATCATGAGGTCAGGAGATCGAGGCCATCCTGGCTAACATGGTGAAACCCCGTCTCTACTAAAAATACAAAAAATTAGCTGGGTATGGTGGTGGACACCTGTAGTCCCAGCTACTCGGGAGGCTGAGGCAGGGGAATGGCATGAACCTGGAAAGCGGAGCTTGCAGTGAACTGAGATCGTGCCACTGCACTCCAGCCTGGGCAACACTGTGAAACTCTGTCTCAAAAAAAAAATACAAAAATTAGCTGGGTATGGTGGTCGTGGTGGCACACGCCTGTAATCCCAGCTACTTGGGAGGCTGAGGCAGGAGAATCACTTGAACACGGGAGGTGGAGGTTGCCGTGAGCCAAGATCGTGCCATTGCACTCCACCCTGGGTGACAAGAGCAAAACTCTGTCTCAAAAAAAAAAGAAAAAGAAGATTGGCCATAGTAACAGTATTTCACCATGGAAATCAGCAAACACGACAAATCAGGGGCTTGGTTTACTGCTCCCCCTCTCCCCGCCTCACCCCCCGTCTGTGGTCATTTATCAGCACATTACTGACCGCACCCAGTGCGGACAAACCCCGAGGAGCTCTGGCTGTCCCAAGGGCTGAGGGGATTCACACGTGACGCACCTGGAACCTGCTCTGCTGGACAGAATGTTTGTTGGGTCTTCGGCGTTTCTAGGTGGACTTCGTCACCATGCTTGGGCCAATGGCCTTCCAGACCTATGCTCTGATGTCACCTGCAATAAAATTCCACCTTATACAAGCAGCAAAGCTACAGGGGAAGACTGAGCTGCCCTTCACACACGTGGGCTTACCTGGAGCCATGCCATCTGTGACAGCACAAACTGTCCATCTTCCAGCCTGTTAACCTGAGCAGCCATCAGTCTTTTCCTTCAGCTCATAAAACTGAAATTTTACTGCAGTCTTTGGTTACTTTTGTAGAGATTCTTCTGGCATGGGGTAACCTGTATATAATGTTGTAAGGTTCTAAGAGGCTAAGAGCTGCCTTTACCTATCCAGGCAAAGAGAAGGGGCTGAGTGCAATGAGAAACACTTATGATTTGTGATAAACAGAAAGTTTCCATGCCTATAATATTTAAAAAGTGAAAAAAACAAGAGGCATTACTGAGGTCTCTCATCACATTGAACTCCTGGTACACACAGTTCATTTTCTCCCTCCTTCATCCAATGTGTGGAGTACTGGCTCTGTGCTGGGCACCACTCCGGGCACTGGGGGAAGTACTAAGTCACACACACACAGACCCCCTAAACTATCCCCCACACCTCCCAGCCCCCTCCCCAAGGCTTAGCCAGAGCAGTGAAGGCTGCAGGCTGTGGTGCCAGACTGCCTGGCTTTGAATTCAGGGTCCTCCGTTTGTGATTTTCTTGACCTTGTTGTTCCTATTACTACAAATGTATGAGGTGGGTCTCATCAACCCTGTTTTACAGATGAGGAAGCTGAAGCATGACATTCACTAAGACTGTGAACTTGTTTCTAATAAATAACTATAATACGTTTCTCAGAGTCAAGTATGTACTAACGAACTCACAAGTATGTGAGTTAGGTATGTATTAAGGAAGAGTCTCATGACCCCATGGCCATTCCCAGTTCTGAGGTACATAATGTTTTTACTGCAACTTCCTGCTGTTAGATACCTGGAGGATATCCTTAACCACACTGTGTAATGCAACCCCACATTGTGGGGTCAACTTGGATGCTTCTCTCCAGGGCTGTAGTGAAGACACCAAGCCACTTGCAGGAGACAGTTCCAGGAAAGGTCCCAAGGCAATGTGGCTTTCAGGTGATGAAAACTTTATGTAAAATATGTTAACTGTCGTTAGAAAATTTAAAATTATGTTTCTGGTTCTTAAACATCCTGCTGTAAATAGAGCTCAACCTCCCTAGAAAAAGACTGGGTAAATACGGACAATAACTAATCAGAATTCCTACACCTCCCTACGGATCCCAAAGGCCCACCTGGCTACTCCAGGCCACCTCCCAAGGGGACAATCCAGACTCTCTCATGAACACACAATTGAAGGCAGAGTTCTTCAGCTTGTCAGAACTCATTCAGAACTCATTCTCGCTTTTGTGGCATGAAAAAGCAAGGCTTCCTCCTTACTTGATATTCTGAAACTTCACAGTAAATTTTGACTGTAAATCCACCAAAACATGGCTCTTCTGCAACCCAGCCCCAAGTCTGGCACTGTGGAGACTCACTTCTAGAGGACTAGCTAAGGGTTTACTACAGGGCTAGCTCAGAAGGGCCAGAGAGAAAGGCAGATCAAAACCAACAGCTGCCCCACGCACAGGGGCCACCAAGCCCATCCCTGGGAAATGGCCCTGCCCCAACACCCAAGCAGGGACTGGAGTGGGGCAGGGAGTCAGCTGTCCCTACTCTCTGCTAAAGAGACAAGCACAAGTCCACTCCTCACTGTCCAGTCAGTCCTGCCCCATGAAAGACACAACAAGGATGCAACAGACAACCCCTATGTGGGACACACCACGGGACAACTGATGTTGTTGGTGGCAGCGCAGTCATAGGGCGGCGGCACTCTAGATGAACAGGCAGTGGAGACAGGACAGTAAGTCACTTATGTGGACCCTGCTTGGCCGCTGATCCAACAAACCAACTGTAAAACGAATTTCTAAGACAATTCGAAAGGTGTGACTACAGGTTGACTGCTAGATAATTCCAAACGTGTTCATCTTGTTAGAGGACTGATAATGAACATGAAATTATATAAGAAAATATCCTTATTTTTTAGAAATACCTATCTGAGTAAGTAGTGGTAAAATTATATGATATCTAGAATTTACCTTAAGATATTTTAGCAAAAAAAAAAAAAAAGGATAAATGAAGCAAATGAGACAGAATTTCAACAATTATTGAATATGGGTGATGGGGTTTGTGGCATCATTCTCTTTGTGTATGATTAAAATATCTCATAGGCCAGGTGTGGTGGCTCATGCCTGTAATCTCAGCAATTTGGGAGGCCAAGGTGGGCAGATCACTTGAGCTCAGGAGTTCAAGACCGGCCTGGAAAACATGGTGAAACCCCATCTCTACCAAAAACACAAAAAATTAGCCAGGCGTGGTGGCGTGTTCCTGTGGTCCCAGCTATTCAAGAGGCTGAAGCAGAAGAATCGCTTGAACCTGGGAGGTGGAGGCTGCAGTGAACCAAGATCGCACCAGTGCCACTTCACTGCAGCCTGGGCGACAAAGTGAGACCCTCTCAAAATTAAAAAAAGAAAAAAGAGATGAAAAGGGTTTCTAAAAATTTCTCAAAATTAAAAAAAAAATGTGAAACAGTCAGTAAAAGCAATCACAGCCTTCCTCAGCTCCTTGAAGTTATAGAGACAATTATTTGAGCCCCCCTTTGCAACAACAAATGCCTGACATTCACATACAACAATCACAAGCTGGTTTACATATGAGGAAATGCTGTCTCCTCAATTTTACTTCGTGGTGTTACAATCCATTCTGTCAGCAAAAACCTTTCAAAGAGGCAGAAAACTCTTGGGAGGCAGGGTGGGAGGTAAAGAAAAGGAAAGAAATATCGATAAGACAGTGCTGCTACAGTTCCTCTCACAAATGAAATGGAGCCTCGACTGTTTCCCCAGATGACTGAACAGCTTCCAGATTGGCTTAATGTGGGAGCTCAACACATTCTCTCTCACACAAAGGAATTCGAGCTGGCTGCAAGTACAGCTTCTAGAACAGATGTTCTTAACTTGCGGTCGACAGATCCCTGATACAAAATTTTAAATGTGCATGACAGTTTTCTAGAGAGTACTCAGCTTTCTTTGGATTCTCAAAGTGATCCATGTCCCAAAAAGTTAAGAACCACCGATCTTAATTAAAGAGGGTTTGAAAGCAAACTGACTAGATCGAAGCTCTGGCCATGGGTTGTGCAAAGAAAGCTTTTTATTTGAGAACACCTGATACTTTTGGAAATGTTCTTGGATCACAAACAACCTGATTGACAGTCTATCTCCAACAGCCACAAACAAGGCAAACAGTCTAGTCCTGCAGACCATACAGGGTACATCTACAGAGGGTTCTACTTGCATCACCCACACTTCCACTCCTGTGAAACAACTGTCTTGGGTATGAGAAGTGCCAGGATAGGCCAGGTGAATGGCAGGCTGCCCAACAACCCCAATCCCAAACCAACCTCCCAGGCCATGGGTCCAAGTCCCTGCAGGAAGACGCTAATAGGCAGAACAGGTAGAACATGTAGACACAAACATCTAGTTTATTTTTTCTGACTGTAACCAAAGTCAGCAAAAGAAACAATGAAACTTCAGTGCCCTAGAAATCCCCCTGGATTCAATGACAACACATCAATGGCTGGGCACAGGGTTGGATTCCTTTTATGAAATCATCTCATAATCTCTCATCATCCCAGGACAGGACAGTGCCTCTTGGGACTGCATGAATCTTTAATAGCTACACCACATTTTCTCATCCTTTAAGTTACGACAGACAGGTTCTCTCTCTCCAAGAGCATCAGGTTAGATGCTCTTTCACTCTTACAACCATCAGGTGGAGAGAGGACCATGACATGGTTCATTTAACTGTGGAGTCTGGGATGCTGGATGAAGGCATCTCCAGGCAGGACTGGAGGGTGATTTTGCTAAAGGCTGCTCACTGCTCATTTCACTGCATGCTGCTTTTCTCACTTCGGCTGGGAGTTTGAAGGACCATGTAATCACAGAGAAGATTAGGACTCCCTGTGAAATCAATCACTGCCTTTAGTGATTGTTCCACGATCTGTTCTCCAATAGTGCATGCATTTCTCTTTGAGTGTATTCACATCAGCGCCGGAGCCTCAGAAAGAATGCGTGTTTACACTCTGTACTCTCCAACGGGTAATATTTATCATAGAAATCTAATACATATTCTTCAGTCTTGAATCCAAACTTCTGGTACAGTAGCATAGCGGGGTTGCTTGCTGAGACGTGAAGGGTTACGTCCTTGCCCATGCAGGTCTGCCAAAAGAGTGGAAAAATACAAGATAAAAATGGAAAGGCCTGAGGGAAAATGAGTAGGTGAAGAAACGCTTTTATGTGTAGGCAGTTAGTTATGGAAACTGGAGAAATCAGAGACTGAGGCTGAGACATTGCAACACCTAGCAACAGCTGGAAACAGAATGACATTTTGCTGCTGATCAAAACATTCACAAGACCAAGGAAATCGATAGTATTTTGGGCGTTTTTTATTTTTCTTTGAAGCAAAGGGTCAATGGGGATACTACTATTGTCAGCTTTATTATTTATAACTCGCTTACCTTTAAGTATGTCAAACATTTCAATACCCAACACTATGATAACCTTGAATAAATACAGAACAAAATAAATTTTGTTTTTAAAACTAGATGTTATCTTGTACCTCCCCAAAACCTGTAAAAATTCCTTACTAAGCCTGCTAAATTACGTGTACAAACATGAAATATTAAGAATGTAATGATAAAAAACCTGAGGCCCTTGTATAGACCTTCTGAATCCCAAAGTCCACCTTCTGTCTCTCTAAAACTGGCAGAATTAGCTTCTTAGAACTGAGATTTCTACATTCAGCTTTGACCTAATCTTAGGGGAAAAGAGTAACAATCATTCTATCAACACAAGGCAAGTCCTTAGATTATTTAATCAGCTACACAGAGTAAGGTGTCCCAAAAGTCATATCATTTAAGAACTTACTTTTTAATAAAGAAGGCACTGAAATACTGAAGTTGATAGAGTCCTTGAGATTTATAACCCATGGTTCTCTCAGGCCTCTAAGAACTCCTCTGTTGACCGTCATCTGATAGCTACCTGCTTTCTCTGCTTAACTTCCATGTGTATCCATAGGAATTTTTAGGTCAAGAGAGCACTTACTAGTATGCCAGGGACAAGAGCACCTTGTAAATTTTTAAAGCAAATTTTGAGGGGTCATGTTAGTGTTTGCAAGATTGCAAATATACGTGATCTCACCGTGGCCATCATTGAGTATCAGCGACTGTGCGCCACCTATGTTTGGGCCCTCAGGTGTATGGTCTGGCTGGAGGGGAAGATGCCCACCTGCAAAGATGAACCACTCCTCCACTGGCCTCGCAAACACTCAGCAGGGACTGACTCTGTACAGCCCTCATGCTGGGCACCAAGGACACACACACACAAGGACAAAGTACTACTGCTGCCCTGTCTTCAGGCCCTTACCAGTGACAGATAAGGCAGCAAATCCTCTAAGTGCTCTCCTAGGTTAAAAAGACGCATACTGAGAGATCTCAACTCTTGGGTGGGATGGGGCAGAGAAAGGGAGTGCTGTAGAAATAACTGAGAAACTCTCAAGAGAAAACCACCACCCAAAGTAGCACGTATTAATTACTCAGTGAGTGATTTACACAGTCACCGCCTAAGGAGAGAAGGAAAGCAATTTCTAGGAAAATGGTTCTCAAGGTTCCTGCCAACATTTGGGAATTATTAAGCAAGTTTCATTAAAAATTGGAGAAACGGCCGGGCGCGGTGGCTCAAGCCTGTAATCCCAGCACTTTGGGAGGCCGAGACGTGTGGATCACGAGGTCAGGAGATCGAGACCATCCTGGCTAACACGGTGAAACCTCATCTCTACTAAAAAATACAAAAAACTAGCCGGGCGATGTGGCGGACGCCTGTAGTCCCAGCTACTCGGGAGGCTGAGGCAGGAGAAGGGTGTGAACCCGGGAGGCGGAGCTTGCAGTGAGCTGAGATCTGGCCACTGCACTCCGGCCGGGGCGACAGAGCGAGACTCCGTCTCAAAAAAAAAAAAAAAAAAAAAAAAAAAAAATTGGAGAAACAACTTTTATCATCTTCATCTCCTCTTTAAAAGGAATCTTGCCTGCATAACATATAATCCTCCATACCAAACGGTTTCTAAGTAAAAGTTAACTAAAAAAACTCTAGGGGAAAAAAATCCTTGCATGTTTTTTGATGTTGGTGTATGGTGTGTTTTCTTCAAAGGTGATACAAATATATCAAAGGATGAATTATAATTCAATACTAGAATCAAATCTTAGAAGGTTCATATCAGCCTTATACAGTGATAGTAAAATTAAAAACTATCAGCAATAAAATATGTAGCTAGGCGTGGTGGCTCATGCCCATAATCCTAGCACTTGGGAGGCTGAGGTGGGAGGATTGCTTGAACCCAGGAGTTCAAGTACAGACCAGGCAACACAGTGAGACCCTGTCTCTACAAAAACTCAGCCAGGCATGGTAGTGTGCGCCTGTGGTCCTGGCTACCCAGAAGGCTGAGGCGGGAAAATCACTTGAGCCCAGGAGGTTGAGGCTGCAGTGAGCTATGATTGTGCCACTCCAGCCTGGGTGACAGAATGAGACCGTGTCTCAAAATATATATATATATTCTTATTGATACAGTTGTGCTAAAATGTTTACAAATATTTTAAAAAATAAAAATAATAGTCCTACCCTCACTTCTCTGAGTTGCGAAGGTGATGATCCTAAGAGCAGTAGCTATTACTAATATGAATAGTCTACCCTAAAGCTCTTGCTTTTGGTGTTTTCTCATTGTATTTACTACACATGTTCACAAACTGGTTTCTATGAAAGCTGGGTCTAAATAATAATCTTATTTTACAGGGTCGGAGATTTTTGTCTGTGTGCTTTGACAACCTCATGAATGCTGTTGACTGGCTTTCTTCACTTGGTTTCCAAGGAAACCATTCCATTGGGCCATGCTGGGAAGGGCTAGCTTAGCTTCATTCCTCCTCCAGGTTGTTCAGGGGAGCCCAGACACAGGTGATAAATCACAAACATAGACAACTTACCTGAATCAGATGATAGATCATGAAAGTTGCAATTCCTGCTCTTCTCCATTCAGGGTGGACAAAGAGAAATGAAATGTAAGCTTCATTGTATTTCACGTCGGGAACCATGAAGCCAAAGGCAATGATGACTTTCTTATAAAGAACAACAACACTGAAGTCTGGGTACTGCAGACACTCAGACAGGTCAATGCCTAAGAAAAGAAACCATCAGAGACTCAAACCACATGCCTTTGAGAATTAAGGAACACCAAGCTGTTCAGCATGTACATATGGCTACACCTGCATGCTAAAAAAAAAAAAAAAAACACCAAAACTGGAGGTAACATAGATACCACACGTCCAGATCATAAAAATAAGAATGAATTTTAGAAAACATTGAAATTAACACAGTATTTTCTAAGTACATATATTAAAAGAAGAGTGGCAGAATAGGGTAGGTAGCAGTGCACAGGTTCAGAATTGGACACAGCTGGCTTTGAACTCAGCCTCCTCTACCATGTGTGGCTTGGCACATTTCAAAATGTCTCAGAGACTCCGTTCCTGCAATGCGTAACATGAAGAGCACACCTAGACCTGACAGGGTTGAATAAAGATCCCCCCGAGCGTGTTCTATCACATCCTTTACGCCACACACATATAATTTATAAGCTCTTTTGTACAAACGATACCTTTCACAAAAAAATAAGTAAAATATGGTTCTATGCATAATGTATGGAAGGCACCTAACATAAGGGCAGGAAGCAGAAGATGATCCCAGAATGTTACTTTTGGCTCAATATGACTCCCAAAAGAGTGAGTGCAGCTCTGCCACCACATGCACGGTTATGTGATTATGTGACAATAAAGACGACACAGCTCTAATCTTGATGAAATCGTATCTAACACCTGAAAGGTACGTATTATTTCCTTTAGGTTTCAAGGCAGCATGGGAAAGCAGATCCACAAAGAACAGTTTATATTTAGCAATGAAAATGTGTTCCTTTAATTAATGACTTTGGTCTTCAGAGGCAATTTTGTTAAGGCTGATAAAATGACAAATTATACTGGGCCTACCCTTATTCTCAAAGTCTGTGATCAGGGTATTTGGCTTTTAAAAAACACCTTCTGGCTGTACTAACACTCTCTAAGGAACAGCTAAATAAACATAAAGAATTATTAAGCCAAAAACAAAAGTGTCCAAACACGCCCAAGCTACCAGTCTGTGTATCTTTGATAGACATTACCTGGTATCTAAATATATGCAGAAGCAAAACAGGATGAATCTTTTACTCTGGAAGCAGAGACAAACAGGGAAGAGAAACAAACAAAAACACTGTTTATTGCTGGCTTCTTCTAGATTTTAGGAAAATAAGAGGTATTTGTATTTTAGTATTTCTATATTAGCAGAGACAAACTAAATGAAATCATAAATAAAAATCTTAAGGCTATCACATAAACTAATTTTAAAAATTGCTAGAATGGACTGTACAGAAAAATGACCCGCCTGGTTTGGGAGGGGGAACATACCAGGCCAAAAAAACTCCTGACACATGGAGTTGATCGTTGGGATGTGATTTGGCCGCACGTAACAGTAATCGAGAGGCGCGTCGGGCTCCGGCGTCCAGTGAGGGTCACTCCTGTGCAGGTGGGAACGAATCTGTGACAGGAGCTGCAGTTTGGGTGGCTTTGTTTCATAATCACGCCTCCGGTACCACAGAAGATAAACAAATTCAAGTCAAGAAAAATACCTGGTATTATTCCTAGCTTTTTGACTCATGTAAACTCTTCGATCTGCTTGAAACTTTAAAGTAACCTGCACTGTTTTACACGAAGCTGGCTTGATTACAGCTATACTTTTATGTATGAAACCTAAAATTCACTCTGAACATTCATCAGGCTAAAGCCCTCTGTACCCACCAGGGACTGTGCCAGGTGCCTTCATGAACAAAGTGAGGAAACAGAAACAGCATCAGATTCACCCCGAGGAGTCAGACATGAGGATGCATCTCCAGTGCCTTGGAGGCCAGAAGAGGGAACATTCAACTTTGTGGGGCATTTGGGGAACACCAGAGACAAAGTGAGCTTGGAGCAGGCTCATAAACAGCTTCTCACTGCGCCTGCCCAGGAATGTGGTGCTGGCATGGAGGGTGAGGGTGATCATGGAGCTGCAGGGCAGTTGGAGTGCAATGAGTGCAATAATGTGCTCTCATTTACAGTGCCAGACACTGCTGGGACCTCTCTAGCAAGCTCAGCTTCCATTTCATTGCCTGGACAATGAGATTCATTATTGGAAACTGTTTCATATACATCCAGTCTAGATGGAGGCTCAACTGAGACGTCTTTCACATTTTTTCACTTCAGACTACTAAAAATATACAACTTTAGTATTTAAAATAACATAATGAGGGCTGGGCCCAGTGGCTCACGCCTGTGATCCCAGCACTTTGGGAGGCCAAGACGGGCAGATCACTTGAGGTCAGGAGTTCAAGACCAGCTTGGCCAACATGGTGAAACCCTGTCTCTGCTAAAAATACAAAAATTACCTGGGCTTTGTGGTGCATGCCTATAATCCCAGCTACTCAGAAGGCTGAGGCAAGAGAATTCCCTGAACCCCGGAGGCGGAGGTTACAGTGAGCCAAGATTGCACCACTGCACCCCAGCCTGGGTGACAGGGCGAGAGTCTGTCTCAAAAAATAATAATAATAATAAAATAATGATTATGATAATCACAAAGCAATCTTTCAGTTAATTTATTCTTCCTTTTTAAGTTTCTTTCAAAGGACCATGTTCTCTGTAAAAAAGTAGAGTTGAGACAAGCAAAGGACAAAACTGGAGGTGAAGCACAGAACTCAGTCCTTGCCAATGCTGCTCACAGTTTGTGATCTTTATTCTCTCCAACAGGAGAATAGGGCACAGAAACCACAATCATTATCTCTTATGACACACCTGACATCACATCTCTAGTTCTCCATTTACCTGATATAAGGTTTTAAGATCCGAGAGGTATAAGGGCTGACAATACTCTGGTCCACAGCCATATCTTCTGATCCGACCAAGCGATACAAAAACTTGGTGGTCTGGTGTCGAAATCCCTTCCTGGATGGCAAGGAAGTCTATGAGAAAGAAACACTGGTTATACAGAAATAAAATTACTCAGGCCGGGCGTAGTGGCTCACGCCTGCAATCCCAGCACTTTGGGAGGCCAAGGCGGGCAGATCACAAGGTCAGAAGATCGAGACCATCCTGGCTAACACGGTAAAACCTCGTCTCTACTAAAAATACAAAAATTAGCTGGCCGTGGTGGCAGGTGTGCCTGCAGTCCCAGCTACTTGGGAGGCTGAGGCAAGAGAATGGCATGAACCCAGGAGGTGGAGCTTGCAGTGAGCCGAGATCTCGCCACTGCACTCCAGCATGGGCGACAGAGAGAGACTCCGTCTCAAAAAAAAAAAGAAAAAAAAAAAGAAACAAAATTACTCTGAGGATTGGTTAATTTCCATATAATTAGTATCGTATTTTTATGTGTCAAAAAGTAGGTCTTTTTGTATTACTTATTTGGAAAGTTCAAACTTCAATACAAAGTTTGTAGACACCTTTGCATAAAACTAGACATAAAAAACTAACCCCAGCTGTTTAAAATCAAAATAGTAATTTTAAAATTACGAAATCATTAAAAAAAATTTTTAACTCATTACAGTGAGAGAGATACAGGATTGAACACTGGATTTCCAGCTTCTCTAGGCTTCACTTTGTCTATATTATGCCTTCAACCCATTCACTAAATATTAACCAGCACTACTATCAAGTAGGTAACACACACGGGTCATATTATATGATCACTCTGTTATCCAAAGAGCCACTGGGGCCAACTACTACTGTATATAGAATTTTTGAAATACATTTCTGATATGGTTTGGCTCTGTGTTCCCAGACAAATCTCATCTTGAATTGCACTCCCTTAATTTCTTTGTGTTGTGGGAGGGACCTGGTGGGAGATAATTTGAATCATGGGGGCAGTTTCCACCATACTGTTCTCGTGATAGTGAATAAGCCTCACGAGATCTGAGGGTTTATCAGGGGTTTCTGCTTTTGCATCTTCCTCATTTGTTTCTTGCCACTGCACTCTAAGAAGTGTCTTTTGCCTCCTGCCATGATGCTGAGGCCTACCCAGCCATGTGGAACTGTAAGTCCAATTAAACTTCTTTTTCTTTCCAGTCTTGGGTATGTCTTTATCAGCAGCATGAAAACGGACTAATATAATAAATTGGTACCAGGAGTGGGGTGTTGCCAAAAAAATATCTGAAAATGTGGAAATGACTTTGGAACTGGGTATAAGGCAGAGGCTGAAACAGTTTGGAGGGCTCATAAGAAGACAGGAAAATGTGGGAAAGTTTGGAACTTCCTAGAGATTTGTTGAATGGCTTTGACAAAAATGCTGACAGTGATATGAACAATAAGGTCCAGGCTGAGGTGGTCTCAGATAGAGATAAGGAACTTGTTGGGAATTGGAGCAAAGGTGACTCTTATTATGTTTTAGCAAAGAGACTGGCGGCATTTTGTCCCTGCCCTAGAGATCTGTGGAACTCTGAATTTGAGAGAGATGATTTAGGGTATCTGGTGGAAGAAATTTCTAAGCAGCAGAGCATTCAAGAGGTGACTTGAAGGACAAGCATGGTGGCTCATGCCTGTAATCCTAGCACTATGGGAGACTGAGGTGGGCGGATCACCTGGGGTCAGGAGTTCAAGACCAGCTTGGCCAACATAGTGAAACCCTGTCTCTACTAAAAATACAAAAATTAGCCGGGCATAGTGGCACACACCTGTAATCCCAGCTACTTGGGAGGCTGAGGCAGGAGAATCACTTGAACCTGGGAGGCAGAGGTTGCAGTGAGCCGAGATCGCACCACTGTACTCCAGCCTGGACAACAGAGCAAGACTCTGTCTCAAAAAAAAAAAAAAGTGATTTGGGTGCTGTTAAAAGCATCCATTTTAAAAGGGAAACAAGACATGAAAGTTCAGAAAATGTGCAGCCTGACAATGCAATAGAAAAGAAAAACTCATTTTTTGAGGAGAAATTCAAGCTGGCTGCAGAAATTTCCATAAGTAACAAGGAGCCCAATGTTAATCCCCAAGACAATCTCCAGGGCATGCCATAGGTATTCATGGCAGCCCCTCCCATCATAGACCTGGAAGCCTAGAAGGCAGCCTGGGGACTTGCTGCCCTGCACCCCAGCCGCTCCAGTCATTGCTAAAAGGGGCCAAGAAACAGCTCGGCCCATGGTTTCAGAGGGTGCAAGCCTCAAACCTTGGCAGCTTCCACTTCGTGTTGAGCCCGAGAGCGCACAGAAGTCAAGAATTGAGGTTTGGGAACCTCCACCTAGATTTCAGAAGATGGATGGATACACCTGGATGCCCAGGCAAAAGTTTGCTGCCGGGGCAGGGTCCTTATAGAAAATCTCTGCTAGGGCAGTGCAGAGCCCTCCACAGAGTCCCTACTGGGGCACTGCCAGTGGAGCTATGAGAAGAGGGCCACTGTCCTCCAGACCCAAGAATGGCAGATCCACCGACAGCTTGCACTGTGCAATTAGAAAAGTTGCAGACACTCAATGCCAGCCCATGAAAGCAGCCAGGGGGAGGGCTATACCCTGCAAAGCCACAGGGGTGGAGCTGCCTAAGACTTTGGGAACCTACCTCTTGCATCAGTGTGACCTGGATGTAAGATAAGGAGTTGAAGGAGATCATTTTAGATCATTTAGAATTTGCCCTGCTGTAATTCAAGCTTGCATGGGCCCTGTAACCCCTTTGTTTTGGCCTCCCATGTAGAACTGCTGTATTTACCCAATACCTGTACCCCTATTGTATCTAGGAAGTAACTAGCTTGCTTTTGATTTTACAGGCTCATAGGCGGAAGGGACTTGCCTTGTCTCAGATAAGACTTGGGACTGTGGACATTTGGGTTACTGCTGAAATGAGTTAAGACTTTGGGGGACTGTTGGGAAGGCATGATTGGTTTTGAAATGTGAAGACATGAGATTTGGAGAGGCCAGGGGTGGAATGATATGGTTTGGCTCTGTGTCTCCACTCAAATCTCATCTTGAATTGTATTCCCATAATTCCCACATGGTGTGGGAAAGACCCGGTGGGAGATAATTTGAATCATGGGGGCAGTTTCCACCATACTGTTCTCATGGTAGTGAATAAGTCTCACGAGATCCGATGGTTTTATCAGGGGTTTCCGCTTTTGCATCTTTCTCATTTTTCTTTTGCCACCACGATGTAAGAAGTGCCTTTTGCCTCCCACCATGATTCTGAGGCCTCCCTAGCCAGGTGGGACTCTAAGTCCAATTAAACTTCTTTTTCTTCCCAATCTCAGGTATGTCTTTATCAGCAGTGTGAAAATAGACTAATATAATCTCTTTTCTAGTGAATATATTCGACAAAAATGGGAGTGATGTAGAATATCATCCCTAAAATAAATTTCAGTAGCACAGAGGTCCTATCAGGGGTTCAGTGAGGAAGAGGTCTCTATTCCCTAGGAAGGTATTCTAACAGACTTGGTGGATTTTATGTATTTCCTTTCAAACCCCAAGAGCTGGACTGGAAATATGTTGTTCTTCAGTGACTGCCGCTCCAGGGCTCTCAGTCATGTACTAACAGAACATGTGCAATTAGGGCTTCATAGCAAAGAAATCAGATGGAAGATTAAAAGGCACATTTATAAAGTTGTTTGCGAAGGGTTGGATGAAGTTTAAAAACCTGAGCTGTTTTTGTAGAATCAGTTTGCTCTTAACCTAGAAAATAACTTTGTTAAAAGAAAAGAGCAAGATTCCTTCCATTATAATTTGCTTTCATACCTTCCCAAACTGGACACCAAAATTTTCAAAGGCCAAGTTTGAATTCTTCCAAGGCTTAAAGTCAGTTTCAAGGTAAAACTGAAAAGTGTGGTATGTAATTTCTAAATACAGCCACTAACAATTCCTCCATCCCTACAGGTGTTAAGTGGCTCCTCATACCAAAAGGCAGGATAAATTTCCCCTCCCCCTGAAGCTGGGTGGACCTTGTGAATGGCTCTAACCAATCAGAAAGTAGCAGAAATAACTTTCTGGGACTTTTGAGTCTAGGTCTTAAGACAACTGGTGGCTTGCTTCCACTTTCTTCCTCCTGGAGTCAGCTAGACCAGTTAATGACTAGAGGCCACAGGGAGATGGACTCTGGAGGAAGAGAGGTTCTCCTGGTCATTCCAATCCCAAACTAGCTCCCAGGTTAATGCAGCACGAGTGACCCCAGCCTTCAGCCTACTAAGTAAAGAACCACCCAGTAGTACCCAGTCAATCCACAGGATCAGAAAAAAGACACAGGTATCAAAAGCCACTAAGTTTTGGAGTGGTTTATAATGCAGCAACAGATAACTGAAACACCAGCCACTGAACTACTTACTGCACTGCACAGAATACTCTCATTATCTGGTTAATGTCTCAAGGTAAGTTCTGGGGAGCTCCATCCAAGTTATACAGCCCCCTAACTTCTTCCCACTCTAGTGTAAACCACTCCCAAAGCTGCCTGGATCCACTGCCTCCCATTGGTCTCTCTGCTCCCACTCTTACACCCATACTATCCACTCTTGACACAGAGGCCAGAGTCTTCTAAAAACACAAATTCACTTCCCTTGAGCAAAACTCCAACATGGCTTCCTACCACATGTTCAGAATGCAGTTCAAACTCCTTACTTATGACCTGCAGGATCCTGCAGGATCTGGCCCCTGTCACCCCAGTGGCCTCATTAGCCACCAGCCTGTTCCCTCTGCCATCACTAGGTTCCAGCCACATACACCAACCCAACTCCTGCTTCAGGGCCTGTGCCTGGGCCTTCCACCCTGACCCTTCATCACCCTGGCTCCTCCTTGTGGACTTAGTTCAAGTGCTGCCTCCTCAGAGAGGCTGTCCTGAACCCCCATAGAGCAGTGCTCCTGCCCACTACTCCTCCACTGGCCCTGCGTTCACTCTGCATGATGTAATCTTATTTGCCTGGCGAGCTAGTTAATGTCAGCTCCCTGCTCAAGGATGTCCCCTGCCTAAGGACAGGGACTTACTCTGTCTTAGTTCACAGCAGATCCCCTGCTAGAATAGCACTTGGCACTTTTTGGTTTTTTTTTTTTTTTTGAAACGAAGTCTCACTCTGTTGCCCAAGCTAGAATGCAGTGGCATCATCTCCGCTCACTGCAACCTCCACCTCCCGGATTCAAGCGATTCTCCTGCCTCAGTCTCCTGAACTGCTGAGACTATAGGCACATACCACTAAGCCTGGCTAATTTTTGTATTTTTAGTAGAGACGGGGTTTCATTATGTTGGCCAGGCTGGTCTTGAACTCCTGACATCATGATCTGCCCACCTCAGTCTCCCAAAGTGTGGGGATTACAGGCGTGAGCCACCACACCCTGCTTTTTTTTTTTTTTTTTTTCTTTTTTTTTTTTTTTTGAGACAGTCTCATTCAGTTGCCCAGGCTGGAGTGCAGTGGCATGATCATGGCTCACTACAGCCTTGACCTCCTAGGCTCAAGCAATCCTCCCACCTCAGCCTCCTGAGTAGCACATGTCACCACACCTGGCTAATTTTTGTGTTTTTCTGGTAGAGACGAGGTTTCCTCATGTTGCCCAGGCTGGTCTCAAACTCCTGAGCTCAAGTGATCTGCCTGCCTTGGTCTCCCAAAGTGCTGGGATTACAGGTTTGACCCATGTTACGGCTCTTGGCGTATGTTATGTACTTGACTTACATTTGCTGAATGGCAAAGTGTGGGGGGAAGAAAGCATCCCAATGTCAAGTAAGTATGAAAAAATGTTAAATGAGTTTCTTTAAACTTCTAGTTCTCAACAAAATGGAGAGCTAGGTGGGCTGCTTGGTCCCCTTCCAAGCCCATCTGAGAGACGCTCCAGACATGAGAGGGAAGGCAAAACACAAGGCTGGGAGAAAGCCAGGGGAGGTGACGGGTGGCTGAGGCAGCAGAGTAGAGAGGGCAGAAAAAGGCTCTGCCCCACAGATGGGTCAGGGGCTGCTTGGTTAAGCCATGTCCTCCCCCGAGCACTTCTCTGAGAGAGGTAGATCACTGCCAATCAACTTTGCCAGCCACATATCGGCTGGAAGGTAACACCAGAGCGGCACTAGAGCCTTCCTGGGTGGAGGGTGGCCACCACTCTGGGCAGCCCCTGAGCATCCCACAGTCCTAGGAAGCAACACCAAGGGGAGATCAAAAGCAGCACCTGGGCGAGAGGTCCTGGGAGGTTCCCTGAGAGAAGACGGTGGCTGATTGTGGGAGAAAGAGAGGATGAGAAGTGGTTTTGCCCAGAACCTCCCATTTTACTAAACTTGCCGACAGGGTCAAAAGCTAGGAACCAGGCTTTTGCTCTCTCCCCCAGATGTAAACTGCCAGCAAAGGTGCTGAAAACACTAAGGGGGTATGAGGTCACAGAGGAAAAAAAAATCAAGACTTGTAAATAAAAAGTGCAAGAAAATCGCCAGGTGCGGTGGCTCATGCCTATAATCCCAACACTCTGGGAGGCTGAGGTGGGTGGATCACCTGAGGTCAGGAGTTCGAGATGATGAAACCCCATCTCTAATAAAAATACAAAAATTAGCTGGGTGTGGTGGCGGGCGCCTGTAATCCCAGCTACTTGGGTGGCTGAGGCAGAACTGCTTGAACCCAGGAGGCAGAGGTTGCAGTAAGCCGAGACCACATCACTGTACTTCAGCCTGGGCAACAACAGTGAAAATCCACCTCAAAAAAAAAAAAGGTGCAAGAAAACAAAAGGATAACAAACTAAACAAGCTATTACAGGAAAAGGCACACTTAATTTACCAAACAGACAAGAATTTTAAAGTATAACAGTCATCAAAGAAATGCAAATCACGGCCGGGCGCGGTGGCTCAAGCCTGTAATCCCAGCACTTTGGGAGGCCGAGGCGGGCGGATCACAAGGTCAGGAGATCGAGACCATCCTGGCTAACACGGTGAAACCCCGTCTCTACTAAAAAATACAAAAAACTAGCCGGGCGAGGTGGCGGGCGCCTGTAGTCCCAGCTACTCGGGAGGCTGAGGCAGGAGAATGGCGTGAACCCGGGAGGCAGAGGCTGCAGTGAGCTGAGATCCGGCCACTGCACTCCAGCCTGGGTGACAGAGCAAGACTCTGTCTCAAAAAAAAAAAAAAAAAAAAAAGAAATGCAAATCACAACTGTAATGAGATACTACACTTCATACTCACTAGGATGGCTACAATAAAAAAGACAGACAACAACAACATGGCAAGGATGTGTGGCGAAATCAGAATCTTCATACCCTGCTTGGTGGGAATGTAAAATGGCACAGCCACTTCGGAAGACAGTCTAGCAATTCTTCAAAAAGTTAAACATAGAGTCACATTTGACCCAGCAATTCCACTCCTAGATCTACACCCAGAGAAATAAAAACGTGTGTCCACACAAAAACTTGTATACATATGTTTAAAGCAGTATTTAAGTTCATAGTCAAAAGGTAGAAACAACCCAAAAGTCCATCAACTGATGAATGGATAAACTAAATGTCTATCCATACAATGGAATATTAAGCCATATTTAGGAATACTAATATATGTTACAATATGGATGAATCTTGAAAACATTATGCTAAGTGAAAGAAAGTGTTCACCAAAGGCCACATATTATATGACTCCATTTACGTGAAATGTCCAGAGTACGTAAATCTACAGAGGCAGAAGTCAATTCATGGGCAGTAGGAATAGGGAGTTTTGGGTAGTAACAGCTAAAGGGTTCAGGGCTTCTTTCTGGGTTAACGAAATGTTCTAAAATTGATTATGGCTCAACTCTGTGAATATATTAGGAACCTGTGAATTGTACACTTTAAATAGGTGAATTGTAAGGTATATGAACTGTATCTTAATAAAGCTGTTACGGAAGAAAAAGCATAAGAAATAGCCTCCAAGGTAATGGAGGAGCCTGGAAGCTGGAATGAGTAGTTATGAAGCATCTCTTATTCATTACCAGATATTAAACACATGATCACTGAAATAAAGCACTCAACAAATGATGTCAGGGACTGGTTAAGGATTTCATTAAAGAAGCAAAAGAAAAAAAAAAAGAAGTAATGGTGTTAACATCCATACTCAGAGTCCAGAAGAGGAAAAGATAAAGGAGGAACATATTTAAAGAAGCAATAATGGGGAATTTCCTAGATCACAGCAGCATATCCAAGGACTTCTGGTTTCCAGTCTGGCAGGTAAGAAGCTTAGAAGTCATTCCTCCAGACTAACAAGTAAACCATTGAACAAACTGAAAAATCAAGAACTCTTGTAGATCTGTAAAAGACATGAGATAACAAGGCAAACCACTGCCCTCAAATTTGAAGAGTAAGAGAATCACAGCACACGGGAGCAGAGCCTTTGCAGGAACCAGCGTCAGGCGGAAAAGCCCTGAAGAACTGAAGAACTGCTGAAGGCTCAATGAGGACAAATGGATAAAAACTCCACTCTACAAGGTTTACCTCCAGAAGTTGGACCAGGTTCTCATAGTGAATTTCAAAGAAAACTCCCCTCTTGATTCCAGCTGGAGGAGGGGAAAAGGAACCATCTTAAAATAAAACAAGCATTGTGTTCTTAGTAAACACCTGCCCTCAGGAGAAGTTATTTTTTATCAGAGCCTAACCTATTGGGATTTAATCAGAGCCTAACTCACCCGGGGGAAGAGAAATACCTTACTTCATACCCTCTAGCCATCCTGTCCCAGCTGACTGGGGAGGAAACTGAGAAGCACTTTTGGTTCCCAGCCCAGAGCACAGGCTCAAAAAAGACTGAGAACTACTCACAGAGCTATAGAGGGCTTTCCCTGCCCACACCTCCCACATTTCCAACGGCCTACTTATCATAGCTCCTCTTACCCAGAACATCATCTTCCGCTTTCAACAAAAAATTACAAGGTATACTACAGGTAAAAAAACACAGCTTGAAGAAACAGAACAAACATCAGAACCAGACTGAGATATGACAAAGACGTTACAACTACTGGACTGGGAATTTAAAATACAGGCATACCTCAGAGACATTGCAGGATCCATGCCAGATCACTGCAATAAAGTGAATGTCATAATAAAGCAAGCTACACAAATTTTTGGTGTCCCAGTGCATATAAAAATTATGTTTAAGGCCAGGTGTGGTGGCTCATGCCTGTAATCCCAGCACATTGGGAGGCTGAAGTGGGAGGACTGCATGAGTCCAGGAAGTCAACTGACAGTTACAGTGAGCCATGATTGTGCCACTACACTCCAGCCTAGGTGACAGCGTGAGACTCTATCTCAAAACAAAAAAAAAAAGTTGACACTATATTGCTGTGCGCAACAACAGCATTATGTCTAAAAAAAAAAGTATGACTTAATTTTAAATATTTTATTGCTAAAAAATGCCAATGATCATCTGAGCCTTCAGTGAGTCCATCATTTTACTGGTAGAGGCTCTTGCCTCAATATTGATGGTTGCCAACTGATCAGTGTGGTGGTGGCTGCTGAAGGTTGGGATGGCTGGGGTAATTTCTTAAAATAAGACAATGAAGTATGCCACATTAACCTGCTCTTCCTTTCATAAAATATATATATATACACACACACACGTGTATATATATATATATATATATATATATTTTTTTTTTTTTTTTTTTTTTTTTTTTTTTTTTTTTTTTGAGACAGAGTCTTGCCCTGTCGCCTAGGCTGGAGTGCAGGGGTGTGGTCTCAGCTTACTGAAATCTCCACCTCCCAGGTTCCAGCAATTCTCCTGCCTCAGCCTCCCAAGTAGCTGGGACTACAGGTGTATACCACCACGCCTGGCTAATTTTTGCATTTTTAGTAGAGACAGGGTTTCACCATGTTGGCCAGGCTGGTCTCAAACTCCTGACCTCAGGTGATCTGCCTGCCTCGGCCTCCCAAAGTGCTGGGATTACAGGCATGAGCCACTGCACCCGGCCATGTGATGCTGCTTGATAGCATTTCACCCACAACGTAACTTCTTTCAAAATTTGAGTCAAACTGTGCCACTAACTTATCAACTAAGCTTATGCAACATTCTAAATCTTTTGTTGTGAAATTTCAACAATGTTCATAGCATCTTTCCCAGGAGTAGATAGCATCTCAAAAAACCACTTTCTTTGCTCATTCATAAGAAGCAACCCTTATCCATTCAAGTTTTATCATGGCATTTATCGGTCACATCTTCAGGCTCTACTTCTAATTCTAGTTCTCTTGCTCTTTCCACTACATCCACAGTGAATTCTTCCACTGAAGTCTTGAACCCCTCAAAAGTCATCCATGAGGCTTGGAATCAACTTCTTCCAAACTCCTGTGAATGCTGAAATTTTGACTCCTCCCATGAATCACAAATGTTCTCAATGGCATCTAGAATGGTGAATCCTTTCCAGAAGGTTTCAGTGTCTTTGCCCAGATCCATCAGAGAAATCACTATCTACAATAGCTATAGCCTTACAAAAAGTCTTAAATGATAAGACTTGAAAGTCAAAATTACTCCTTGATCTACAGGTTACAGAATGGATGTTGTTTTAGCAAGCATAAAAATAATACTAATCTTAAACCTCTCCATCAGAACTCTTGGGTGACCAGGTACATTGACAATGAGCAGTAATTGTTTGAAAACAATCTTTTTCTCTGAGTAGTAGCTTTCAACAGTGGGCTTAGAATATTTAGTAAACCATGCTGTAAACAGATACGCTGTCATCCAAGCTTTGTTGCTGTATTTATAGAGCACAGCCAGGGTAGATTCAGGATAATTTATAAGGGCCCTAAGATTTTTGGAAGAGCAAATGATCATTGGCTCCAACTGAAAGTCACCAGTTGCATTAGCCCCTAACAAGACAGTTGGCTTGTCTTTTGAAGCTCTGAAGCTAGGCACTGACTTCTCTCTAACTATGAAAGTCCTAGATGGCATCTTCTTCAAATAGAAGGCTGTTTCATCTACAGTGAATATCTTGCTTAGTGCAGCCACTTCCATCAATGATCTTAGCTAGGTCTTCTAGATAACGTGTTGCTGCTTCTACATTAGCAATTGGTGCTTTATCTTACGCTCTTTTGTGTTAGAGTCAACTTCTTTCCTAAACCTCATGAACCAACCTCTGCTAGCTTCCAACTTTTCTTCTGTAGATTCCTCCCTTCTCTAAGCCTTTACGGAATTAAAGAGTTAAGACCTTACTCTGGATTAGGCTTTAGCTTAAGGGAATATTGTGGCTGGTTTGATCTTCTATCCAGACCACTCAAACTCTCTCCATATCAGCAATAAGGCTACTTTGATTTTTTATCAGTCGTGCACTCACTGGAGTAGCACCTTTAAGGACCTTCAAGAACTTTTCCTTTGCATTCACACCTTGGCTAATTGTTTCGCACAAGAGGCCTAGTTTTCGGCCTATCTCTGCTTTTGAAATGCTTTCCTCACTAAACTTAATCATTTCTAGTTTTTTATTTAAAGTGAGAGAAGTATAACTCTTCCTTTTACTTGAACACTTAGAGGCCATTGTAGGGTTAACTGACCTAATTCCAATATTTTTGTCTCAGGGAATAGGGAGCCTCAAGGAGAGGGGGAAACATGGGGAACAGGTGGTTAGTGGAACAGTCAGAAAACACACATTAACCAATTAAGTTCATTGTCTCATATGGGTGTGATTCATGGTGCTCCAAAACAATTACAATAAGTAACATCAAAGATCACTGATCACAGATCACCATAAAAGATATAATAATAATGAAAAAAGTTGGAAATAATGCAAAAACTACCAAAACATGAGACACAGAGACACAAAGTAAGCACACACTACTAGAAAAATGGTGCCAACAGACTTGCTCGACATAAGATTGTCACAAACCTCCCATTTGTACAAAATGCAGTATCTGTGAAGTACAATACAGCAATGTGAATAAAACAAGGTATGCCTATAATATGTTTAATATGTTAAGGGCTTAATGGACAAAGTATACAACATGCAAGAACAGATGGGCAATTAAAACAAAGAGATGAAAACTCTGAAAATGAATCAAAAAGAAATGCTAGAGATAAAAAACACTGTAACCAAAATGAAGGTTGCCTTTGATGATGGGCTCATTTGTAGACTGACACAGGTGAGTACAGAATCTCTGAACTTGAGGATTTGTCAGTAAAAACTTCCAAAACTGAAAAGCAAAGACAGACAAGATAAAAAAAAAAGAACAAAACAGACTATCCGAGAACTGTGGAAAATTACGAAAGGTGTAATAAACACACAATGGGAATACTAGAAGACAGAAAGGAATAGAAGAAATATTTGAAGCGATAATGACTGAGAATATCCCCAATTTAATGTCAGACACCAAACCACACATTCAGGAAGCTCAGCAAACACCAAGCAGGATAAATGCCAAGAAGCATATAAAATACCGCTGACCAAAAAAACAGAGTTGTCAAGTAAGACAAATGAGAACAAACACAATTTCTGTGTTTTGGATGTGCTGGAAAATAAAAAAATAGAAAAAAGAGTATAAAGCTTTAAAAAGAGAAAATAAAAGACACTTAACATGCACTAATTAAAGATCAAAAACAAAGAGAAAAATTTTAAAGTTTTAGGAGATGGGAGAATAAAACAAGGAGTCCACTTAATTGATAAGAAACAAAAAAAATTTTTTTTTTGAGAGAGAGTCTCGCCCAATCACCCAGGCTGGAGTACAGTGGCATGATCTCGGCTCACTGCAACCTTTGCCTCCCTGGTTCAAATGATTCTCAAGCCTCAGCCTCCCAAGCAGCTGCGATGATACACATGCACCACCAGGCCTGGCTAATTTTTTTATTTTTAGTAGAGACAGGGTTTCACCATGTTGTCCAGGCTGGTTTCAAATTCCTGGCCTCAAGTGATCTGCCTGCCTCGGCCTCCCAAAGTGCTGGGATTACAGGCATGAGCCACTGCGCCCAGTCAAAAATGTCTATTTCTTATCAATACCAGAGTTCTTAGGAGTGACACTGTATGTAAGATGATAATGAAGTCATAATTTCAAAATATCAATGGAAAAAACAAAGTAACAATTTTATATGACTGCTATCATTTAAATTAAAAAGTGAAATGAAGATATTCTTAGTCATGTAAGTTTTCAAAATTAACCTCAAAAAGCCCATATTTTTAAAGAACTGTTACAGAAAGCAGTCCAGCAAGAAATTAATCTAGAAAGAAACAATGGGATGAGTGAATAATTTAGTAAAGATTTATGTCATTTAAGTAAGCAACACAAAAGAAAAAAGAGATGAATGCATGAAAATGTACTTTTTTGTTTAGGGGGACAACCACATGATATTAAAAAAAAGAATAAGGAAAAATAAATGTATCTTAAGTTAGGACCTGTAAAAAGAATAAAAATAGAATGTATAACTTTCTTTATGGTACAGAATCAACATCACATAGACTATTTTCTCTGATCATAATACAACATTACAAATCAAATCAATTACCAAAACATAGCTTAAAATTCTCATGTATCTGAAAACTAAAAAACAGAACTAAATAACCTTTGGGTTAAAGAGGAAATAATGAGAAAAATTACAAAATGCCAAGTACTGATTGGAAATAAAATAACATTATTTCAAAAGTCAAGAATCACAGCTAAAGCAGCACTTATTGAGAAATTCATAGCTACGAATATATTCAAAGAATAAATACAAAACAAGAGTATAGATTGAATAAATGCATTTATAGCCACCCCCTGTGTAAATACATTAAAATTTATACTAAAATTCCAAGTTAAGACCAGGTTAAAACACAAGCATATAAAGCTTTACTACTTCCCAAAATCCCACTGAAACTACAGAAGCTGACTTAATTACAACAGTAACTGGTAAGCAGATGGACAAATAGTAACTGATTTAACACCAAAATCCTGAAGTGGCTTTGAGTAAGTTAAATGAGAACTAACCCAATCTATACTGCAGAACCTGCTAAAATCTAGGCGGCAGCAGCAGATTCCTCTGGAACTGGGACCAAATGGGACAACAGAATAAATAAGGAGCAGGCAAACGCCATGTGGAAAGCAGTATAATCCCCAGATCCCTCTACTCCCTCTTGCCGGGTGGCCGCCCTCCCCCAGAAGCCAGGAGGTCTGATCTCTAGAGAAGGCCTAACAGGGGCTCCAGATGGAGGGCGGAGGTGTGAGTACCTGACAAGCTGAATGCTAAGGTCCGTCTTCCCCGACTTGGCAACCAGCATCCTGAGCCCAGAAGATTCTTCCCCGGGACTTTGACTAGATTCAAAGGAAAGACCTAAAGGAAGTGCAGTGGTCCTCAACAGAGGTCTCACCTAGACAATGTGGCTGTGTATGGAATTCCCCGTTCAACCTCATTTAGCCAGGGTCTTTTCAGTATGTAGGTCTCAAATTCTACTTCCCATGCAGCTTTTCTCTGGAAGCCATTAAGAACAAGGGAATAAACCTATAACAAGGTAATGATGGGCCACAGGAAACAGGAGATCAAATACAGAGGATGGCAAAAGAATCTCTAGTGAGGGGAAATCCCAGCACCCCTGCTGAGTTTCACAACAAACAGTGAACAAGTATGACCCATGGGCAGACATACTGTAGAATGTAGAAAGTTTCCTCTTCAAAGTTTTCCTTCTTGTTCAAGAATAAATCCTAAGTGTTAGAAATAATAGTTTCTTTTAAAGACTAGCTTTCTTCAAGCCTCCTTGCCTTGTGCTAATAACTCTTTGTTAAGACCTATCCTATTTAACCACCGGACATGCTCACCAGCACGTTCCACAATCCATGTCCCTTCCTTATTTGGAAATGTTATTGCTTCCTTAAACCTTTTGTAAGCAACTTCTTTGCTCTTCTCTGCACTTACCTATTTAGGAAAGTTTTAGGCTATTAGCAAATCAGGTATCAGTTTAAGATTGTGAGGTCCCGCTCCAGCCAATGGATGCAGGACACAGCAGTAAGGACGACCCAAATGCGTTAAGGGATAAATATGTCTGCTTTTCCTTTGTTCAAGTGTGCTCTTGCTTTTGTTCTATCTGCGATTGAGCACCCTTTCTACAGAAAGTAAAGATGGCTTTGCTGAGAGATCTTTTGTCTCTGTGCTGACTTTTCTTCGCAGCACCGATTATCTATTTCTAACAATTTTGGTATTTCTAATACATACTGAGGCTATCATACTTAAGTCCTTGCTGCCACTGACCATCTTTTAACCCTACAGCATCGTGGCCCAGAAATCTTATCTATGCTCAGCTTGTCTTCACCACGTACGGGTGAGCCTCCTGTACACCACCATGCCCACTCCAAGGACAAGCTGATGACGCTCACTCCCCAAATAACTGCTTTGACCTTCTGCAAGCTGGAAGAAAGCTGTCAGCTCAGGCAGGAAATACACAGGATCCCACTTCCTCTGCCCAGATTTCTGCCGTATCTCTGGTATACATCACAGCAAAGTGCATACACTATGCATCGTGTTTCCCAGGACTCCCTAGTGACCTTGGCCAGTGACTTCCCCAGAAGGCGTTCATGGAAGCTGAAGCCAGAACATCTCTGTATTAGTTTCCTGGGGCTATAGGAACAAAGCACCACAAACTGGGTGGCTTAAAACAACAGGAATTTATTGTCTCACAGTTCCAGAGGCCAAATGTCAGAAGTCACAGTGTGGGCAGGGCTATGCTCTCCTGGCTATGCACTAGGGGAGAATTTGTTCCGTGCCTTTCTCTTAGCTCCTGGTGCTGCCAGCAATCCTTGGTGGTCTTGGCTAATTATATCTGCAAAGGGCCTATTTCCAGATAAGGTTGCATTCATAGGTACCCCAGGGTTGGGACTTCAACATATCCTTTAGGAAGACACAATTCAGTCCACAACAATGACCCAGAATGACTATTTAGCTGATCTTCTCCAGGAAACTTCATCGAATAGTGGCAATTTCCTTACACAGCTAGATTTGTGCTTGCTACTCAGTATTTTTTTAAACTAAAAGTATATCTTTTAGAGACATACACATTTAAAAAGCAAATGAATAATTAACACTATAAGTCAAAGTGGCTTCCTCTCAGGGGAAGAGAAAGTACACAGAAGACTTCTAAGGTGTTTACAACACTCTTTATCCAGAAGATGAATACATGGGCATTTATTTTATTAATATCTAAACTATCCCATATTTCTATGCCACCTTCTATCTGTATGACACATCTTTTTTTTTTTTTTTTTTTTTTTTTTTTTTTTTTTTTTTTGAGACGGAGTCTCGCTGTGTCACCCAGGCTGGAGTGCAGTGGCCCGATCTCGGCTCACTGCAAGCTCCGCCTCCCGGGTTTACGCCGTTCTCCTGCCTCAGCCTCCGAGTAGCTGGGACTACAGGCGCCCGCCACCACGCCCGGCTAGTTTTTTGTATTTTTAGTAGAGACGGGGTTTCACCATGTTAGCCAGGATGGTCTCGATCTCCTGACTTCGTGATCCACCCGCCTCGGCCTCCCAAAGTACTGGGATTACAGGCTTGAGCCACCGCGCCCGGCCTGTATGACACATCTTAAACAATTTAAAAAATTAAGTATAGGCACGAAACAGGCCCACAAGAACAAAGAACAGGTGAATATTGGCCAGGCACAGTGGCTCATGCCTGTAATCCCAGCACTTTGGGAGGTTGAGGCGATCACCTGAGCCCAGGAGTTCGAGACCAGTCTGGGCAAGATGGTAAGACCCTGTCTCTACTAAAAATAAAAATAAAAATAAAATTAGCTGAGTGTGGGAATGTGTGCCTATAATACCAGCTACTTGGGAAGCTGAGGTGGAAGAACTGCTTGAGCCTGGAGTTCGGGGCTGCAATGAGCTGTGGTTGTGCTGCTACATTACAATCTGGGTGACAGAGGGAGACCATGTCTCAAAAAAAAAAAAAAAAGAACAAGTGAATAGATGACTAACAAAAGCATATGAACAAGCAGCAAATGACTTAACAACCAAAGGAAGTCAATGCCTAAGCCAGTGGTGAAGCTAAGCAGGGTGATTTACAAAACACAGCCTCAAGGAAGTGCAGTCATCCAAGGCACCAGGCTTAGAGCCTGGGGGTATGACTATGATTAAGAGGTTCTTTAGGAGGTTAAAGCCTCCAATTATACCCCTATAGTAATTATACTGCCCACATCTAGGAAATGATCTTTCTCTCCACAGGCAGAAGACTGGAGAGGCTCAAGAGGGAGATCCTGGACACAGGAAGCCAAGGGTGGGAGCGCTGTACCGAATACAGGGAGAGTCAGTTTGATGGGCTCCTGGGCTCTCCCCACTTGGCCAGTTAATACTGTGCTTCCCAGGAAAGATGGGAATTGGGAGAAAAAAGAAGAGAGGATCTATCTGGAGTAGGAATCTTGGTAGACTACAGCCCACAGGCTAAATCCAGCCCACTGCCCATTTTAGTAAAGTTTTACTGGAACACAGCCACAGTCATTCACTATAGCTCTCCAATCACAACAGCAGAGTTGAGGAGTTGCGAATGAGATTTTGTGGCCGGCAAAGCCTAAAGTAATTACTATCTGGCAGAAATACTTATTTCTTCACAGACAAAGTTTGTCAACTTTTTATCTACAGGGTCCAATATCCAAATAATGGGGAGTTCTAAAATGAGAGAACAGAAAAAATAGAAGATAGGAAATCAAGACTTTTCCATACTCAGGAAAGAAAGTTTCAAATTGAAAGGGCCCACACACCACATGTCCAGCATAAGCCCTACATAAGCCCTACATATGGCACATCACTGAATAATACCAGAACACCAGCAATGAAGAGCAGATCCCACTAGCTTCCAGAGAATAAGAGAGAAAAACGTGCAAACTCCAAACAGGCAATTCACAGACAAAGAAACAACCAGGAAATTTAGCCTCACCTGTAACCAAAGAAATGTAAATAAAAAACAAGATTTCACTTTACAGCCAGCCAATTAGCAAAACGTAAAGGCTGGTTGGTGTTGAGTGCTAGCAAAGATATAGGGAAATAAGGCCTCTTGTTCCTCCCAGTGCGAGAGTATATGCAGGTAGTTCTAAGTGGAATTAATTGTTCCCAGAAGCATCCACAAAACTTGGGTTCCACTGACCATCCTTTGAGCAACACTGCTACCACACTGATCCCTTAGCTGCTATTTCTTCATGTTGTCCTACACAGATGTCTACACACCTTCAGATCCTGTGCAGCACAGCGTCTGAGACACCGTCAGGGTCTCAACAAATTTGTCAAAGCTATGACACAAGTCATGTATAGCTATCCTCAGAGAGAGAGACAGACAGATGAACCAAACTTATAGGTTATGTTTGAATGCCCAAAGGAAAAGAAAAACTCAAATGTATTCAAGTGTACTTATAATGAACAATTCTGAAATATAAAGCCCAGTGACTTTTGTATTTTTTTCCCTCGCACTTTACTTTTCTCTTCCCAAATTACTCAGGATTTAAAAGGTCACAGCATAACCGTGTCCAATGCCTGGTGCTCCCTGCCCCACCTCCACTCCTGCCCCCACCAGCTTTACAGCAAGTGCTTGCATTCACCTGGTATCGGTCAAGGATTCTGAAGTCCGGACAGGTAGTTCTGTACGTGGCTTGTCCAGCTGGAAGTCTGGAAACTCCTCCTTCTTTGGCTCCATAAATCCCATCAACCAACAGAAGAGCAGCATTAACAACTTGATCCAAGTCAAAAAGTGGTAATCCCCTATCTCTTTTTGCTTGTCTGACAATCAGTTTGCGCTTCAGTCTCCGAGCTTCCGGAGTCATGGCAACAGCACCGGGACAAGCTTCCAGCCTCTTGAGCAGGAGCTTTTCCTCGTAGATGCTCACGGGAGTATACTTGGGCTCTTTTGGCTTTGTGTCCTTCTCCAGCTGAGGCTTCCTCTTTTCTCTAGCCCTTGTTTGCAAAGACATGTTTGAATCTGTGTCTTCACTGTCAATATCCATCCTGTCAGGTTTTTCCTCCTCACTCTCTACCTCCTGCTTTATCTGTTCAGGGCCTCTGACCTTCTTTCTGCCCCCAACCACTGGCCCAGAAGCTACTGACCCAGCAGGGGGTGGGACATACTCCATCCCTGGGTCTATGACTCCATCGCCTTCCATCTCATCATCATCTGTGCAGAGTACAAAACAGTGTCATCAAGGCACGGGAAGGAAGAAATGCAGAGCACACAGCCCACAGGGTGAAAACTTGTATATTTATACCACGGCCCATACCCAAAATAAAAGACCAAAGCAACCAAAGTCTTACCATGAAACAAGGCTTGTGGGGGCATCACATCTGGAATCAGATCTGCTTCTGAAAGCAAGCTAGGCGTGGCAGAATGAGAGGCAGGTGTCCCGGGAGCAGAGAAATCCAGAGAAGGAGAAGGAGATGGGCTTGTCAGTGGGGTACGGTCAGAGGAGCTCAAGGAGGAAAAGTCAATCACTTCGCCTTTTTCCAGAATCACATCTGGCCTGCGGCCTCGGCTTATGAATTTTACAGGGGTAGAAGACGTGCTCCTGTCAAGAAAGCCAGCGGCCTCCTTCTGGGCTCTTCTAATGTCTTTTGCTTCCTGAGTTCGAGACCTTTTCTCTTTTAATTCCATGGCAGATTCCACAGGATTCCGACTTGCTCGTTTTCTAAGTCCCTCAACAGTAATGATGGGATCTAAAGTTGGTTTTGAGGCTGCTAGGAAAGAATAAATACAGGCTGAGTATCCCTCATCTGAAATGCTTGGGCACAAGTATGTTTTGGATTTCAGATGTTTTCAGATTTTTGAATATTTGCATTATACTTACGGCCTGAGTATCCCAAACCCAGAAATCCAAAATCTGAAATGCTCCAAATGAGCATTTCCTTTTAACATTATGTCGGTGCTCAAAAAGTTTCAGATTTTGGAGTGTTTTTGATTTTGGATTTTCAGATTTGGATTGCTCAACCCATATCTAAATTTTAAAATAACTACTCAACTTTAGTTTCCTTTGCTAATTTATCATTATGCATAGTATCATGTTCAAGAAAGAGAAATGTTCAATGAATGCCCTAACTAAAAAAGACTTAGATATCTCTTGAGAAAAAAGAAGTTATACTGCAAATTTAAACAAATAAATACTGTCTTTCACCTACTGGAACTGGTAAACATTAAAAGTTTAGCCAGGCGTGGTGGTGCACGCCTCTTAATCCCAGCACTTTGGGAGGCTTAGGTGGACAGATCTTGAGCCCAGGAGGTGGTGGCTGCAGTGAGCCAAAAAAAAAGTTTGATAAAGCTCAGTAAATGTATGGGGAAATGGGCATTTTTATGGGCATTTCAATGGGCACTTTTTTTTGGGGGGACAGGGTCTTGCTCTGTTGCCCAGGCTGGAATGTAGTGGTGTGATCTCGGCTCACTGCAACCTCTGCCTCCCGGGTTCAAGCAATTCTCCTGCCTCAGCCTCCTGAGAAGCTGGGATTACAGGCATGCACCACCACACCCGGCTCATTTTTGTATTTCTGTACAGATGGGCTTTCATCATGTTGGCCAGGCTGGTCTTGAACTCCTGACCTCAGATGATCCACCCACCTCGGCCTCCCAAAGTACTGGGATTACAGGCATGAGCCACCACGCCCGGCCTTATTACAGTTTCTTGGAGGATAATTTGGCAATCCTGATTAAAATTTTGAATGAATATGCCCTTTGATGTAGGAACTCTGTTTCCAGGAATTTATCACATTTTCACATGTACACAAATTTGTAGAATTGTAGCACTGTTTAAAGTAACAAAAGGTCAGGCGTGATGGCTCACGCCTGTAATCCCAACATTTTTGGAGGCAGAGGCCAGAGGATCACTTGAGCCCGACAGTTCAAGACCAGCCCAGGAAACATAGTGAGACCCTATCTCTATTATTTTTTTTAAATGTTTTAATTAAAAAATAAATAAATAAAACAACAAAAAGGTAGAAACAACCAAGATGTCCATCAACAGGAGAATGGTTTAACAAATTATCACATAATTATATAATGGATGTAATGAAATAAAATAGGGTAAATCTACATGTACTGTCACGGAAAGATGTCCAAGACATACTGGTAAGTGTGGCAAAAATGGAAAACTCATATAGTATGAGTCCATTTTACTTTTTTTAAAAAGTAAGAAAATGCTTAAATCTGCAGAGATCATTTCTGAAAGTATTCACAAAAGACAACAGTGGTTACTCTGGGAAATGAAATTGCAGGCAATAGGCAGGAGGGGGAACTTTCATACTTTACACCCTTAAGTACTATTTGATTTTCTTCCCAATTATATTAAAGCTCATCAGTCTGGTCCGGTGGCTCACCCTGTAATCCCAGCACTTTGTGAGGTCAAGGCAGGTGGATAGCCTGAGGTCAGGAGTTCAAGACCAACCTGGCCAACATGGCAAAAGACGTCTCTAATAAAAATTTTAAAAAAATTAGCTGGGCATGGTGGCATGTTATTTGGGAAGCTAAGGCACGAAAATCATTTGAACCTAAGAGGGAGAGGTTACAGTGCGCCAAGACTGCACCACTGCACTCCAGCCTGGGTGACAGAGTGAGACTCTATCTCAAATAAATAAATAAACAAACAAGCAAACAAATAAATATAAAAATTTAAAAGCTCATTAAAAACTTTTTAGATCATAAAACCAGATCAATATGTGATAGTAAGAAGTTACTCTTAACATCTTTTTAAATATGAAAATGGCATTATGGTCAGGCTGCAAAAAGGAAAGAATCCTGATCTCTTAGAGATAGTCTAAGATATTTAGAAATGAAATGTTGATTCCTGGGATTTGTTTCTATATAATTCAATAGTAAGAATGGGGAAGGTTGGGGGAAAGTATTGAGGATTTAGATAAAATGAGACTGTCAGGAGTTAATGTCAAAGTGAGGTGGAAGGTACATGGGAATTCATCATGTTATTTATTAAGGGAATTTTAAAACATCTTTTCACCTTTGTGAGAAGTTTAAAAACAAAAACCAGATGGAAAACATTGAACCTTTCAGATACCCTGGGAAATTTATAGAAATGACAGCTTGATTAGGAAGTGATAAAATGTTTTTATGTGGCATTTATTTCTAGCACACACACAAGTATCATCACAGAAGTATTAAGCAGAGTAGTTCCAGAGAGGCCTGCAAGCCATGCCCAGTGGAAGCAGGAGTGTCTCCTGGACTCACACCCGCTTGGCTCTGGTCTGACTAGCATCTTTTGTACTGTTCTCACAACAGTACCTTTTATTTTCAAAGTAGAGGCAGACAACTTCTCTCCTTCAGGTTTCATCGTTGGGGGCTTGTTATGAACAAGTTTCCACCATCCCGGCTCTCCAAATTCCTGAGCACCTGAACGGAAGTACATGGGACTTCCCACGCTGAGGCAACCTGCCACGGTGCTCCACCAGGTGGACGTCTTTTTCCTAAAGAGTCCAAGAATTTGAAAATGATTGGCACTTCAATTTGCTCATTATACAGAAAAGACAGTCTGTGTATACTGTGACTCCCGGCCTGCAACATGCAATGGCACCTCCAGCTACTGAAGGAGCAGAGCACGAGAGGCAGGAGAGAGGCTCTGGAGTCCACCTGCTTCAAACCCTGGCACTACCAACTTCTAGCACCCTCGGTTTGTTCATCTGTAAAACCAGGATAATAGAACTTACCTCACAGGGTTGCTAGGAGGATTAAACGAAATAATTCAAACAAAGCATGTAAAATACTTCTCATCACAATCATCACGATTATGGAATTCTACAGGCTAATTTTAATTAAGTTGCTTTTTTATGTGAATTAAGCACAGCTCCCAAGAATAAACCATACAAAAAGTGTAACTCCAAGCCTGGGCATTTTGTGATAGAAGTTAATCACTGGCTCCAGTGAACAGCTGATTTTACCCGAGAAGTCGCACACATTTCTCAATCTGATCCTATCTGCCTTGAAGCACTAGAGTGGTAACAAAACTATGTGGCATGTTCCACAAGCACCTACTGCACGACAAAATAACCAAAATGTACAAAATGTCAACTATTTGGGGTTCCCTGTTGAAAATTCTTTTAAGGCAACTGTTCTATTTCCACCTTGAAAACATAAATCGAATGCCAAAAATCCTCAAAGACAGTCTTTCACAAGAAGACCAGTCTAACAGTTTGAAGATAATGCTGGGAAGGCAAAGGAAAAGCATTCTGAGGAACAGCGATGTATTATTAATAGAAAACACAGAAAATAAATAAGCTAAGATACAGTAGGCATAAGCACTATCTGAGGCCGGGCATGGTAGCTCACGCCTGTAATCCCAGCACTTTGGGAGGCCAAGGCGGGTGGATCACCTGAGGTCAGGAGTTCGAGACCAGCTTGGCTGACGTGGTGAAACCCCGTCTCTAGTAAAAATACAAAATTAGCCAGGTGTTATGGCACACGCCTGTAATTCCAGCTACTTGGGAGGGTGAGGCAGGAGAATCTTTGAACCTGAGAGGCGGAGGTTGCAGTGAGCCAAGACTGTGCCACTGCACTCCAGCCTGGGCAACAAGAACAAAACTTGGTCTCAAAAAAAGCACTGTCTGAGATGGAGAGAATGAAACCCCCAACCTTTTGGTCCCAAAGTACCTATCCTACATTCTTCTCTTTTTCTAATCTTTCCAAACCCTAATACAAAATGTAACATAAACACATACAATAGAATATTATTCAGTCTTAAAAATAAAGGAAATCCTGTCATATGCTGCAATGTGGATAACCCTTGAGGACATTATGCTAAGTGAAATAAGCCAGTCCCAAAAAGACAAACACTGTATGGTTCTGCATATATGAAGTATTTAGAGTAGTCAAAGTCATAGAAACAGAAAGTAGAAAGGTGACTACCTAGAGCTGTAGGGAGGGGAGAATGGAGAGTTATTTAATAGGGATAGAGTTTCAGATCTGCAAGCTGAGAAGAGTTCTGGCCATCTGTGAATCTATATTCAAATATGTGAATATACTTAACACTACTGAACTGTACACTTAGAACTGGTTAAGATGGTAAATTTTCACTGTTTTCACTGCAATAAATAAACAAAAGTTTGGCAAACAGACCTCATTTCTACAAAAAAAACCCAAAAATTAGCTGGGTGTGATGGCACGTGCCTGTGGTCCCAGCTACTTGGGAGGCTGAGGTGAGAGGATCACTTGTGCCTGGGGGGTCAAGGCTGCAGTGAGCCATGACTGTGCCACAGCACTCCAGCCTGGGTGACAGGATGAAATCCTATCTCAAACAAAAACAATAAAAAGATTGACAGACTCAAAAGATTTTAAAAACCAATGTGTTATTTAGTGTGTGGAAAATGGGTGCGTACTTGTACATTGACAGTGGGACTACAAACAGGCATATACTTTCTGGAGGTTACTTTCATAATGTACAGCAAAATTGTGTGTATCCTCTGACCTCACAAATCTACTTCTAATCATAAAAACACAAAGGATATATATACAAGAATATTCCCCACAAGGCTAACTTAAACACACAAAAACTGGAAACAATATAAATCTTTATAAAGTTATTGTCCAGTGTTACAGATTTAATTGTGTTCTCCCAAAAGATGTTGAAGTCCCAGTACTTGTGAATGTGACCTTACGTGCAAACAGTGATCAGGAGGTCATGAAGTTGAACACTAATCCAATATGACTGGTGACCTTATACAAAGGGGAAACTTGGACAGAGAGACAGATGTGTAGAGAGGGAAGATGCATGAAGACACAGGGAGAATGTCATCTACAAGCCAAGGAAGGCCTGTGGCACAGAAGCTAGGGAGAGGCATAGAACATTCTCTCCCTCACAGCCTTCAAAAGGAACCAACCCTATCAACACCTGGATTTCAGATTTCCAGCCTCTAGAACTGGAATACATTTCTGTTGTTTAAGCCATCCAGTTTGTGTTACAGCATCATTAGCAAACTAATAGAGCCAGCTAAATCACAGCACAGACACATAACAAAATATTTGTATAAAATGGAATAAATTTATTGCCAGGACATATATAAACACAGTATTTATGAATGGCCTAAATAGTTTTCCCCCAATGGCCGGGCGCGGTGGCTCAAGCCTGTAATCCCAGCACTTTGGGAGGCCGAGACGGGCGGATCACGAGGTCAGGAGATCCATACCATCCTGGCTAACACGGTGAAACCCCGTCTCTACTAAAAAATACAAAAAACTAGCCGGGCGAGGTGGCGGGCGCCTGTAGTCCCAGCTACTCGGGAGGCTGAGGCAGGAGAATGGCGTAAACCCGGGAGGCGGAGCTTGCAGTGAGCTGAGATCTGGCCACTGCACCCCAGCCTGGGCGACAAAGCGAGACTCTGTCTCAACCAAAAAAAAAAAAAAAAAAAAAAAAGACCAGCCTGGCCAACATGGCGAAACCCCATCTCTACCAAAAATACAAAAATTAGCCGGGCGTGGTGGTGTGTACCTGTAATCCCAGCTACTCAGGAGGCTGAGGCAAGAGATTCGCTTAAACCTGGGAGGCGGAAGTTGCAGTGAGCCGAGATCGCGCCACTGCACTCCAGTCAGGGCAACGAGAGTAAGACTTTGTCTTAAAAAAAAAAAAAAAAAAAAGTTTTCCCCCAAAATTATTATTGTGGTAAAATATACATAACATTTACTATCTTAATTTTTAAGAGTAGAGTTCAGTGGTATTAAGTACATTTATATGGCACAATCACCACCACCATCCACCTTCAGAACGCTTTTCAAAGGGCAAAACTGAAACTCTACAACCGTTAAACAACTCCCAATTCCACCCTCCCCACCCAGTGCTGACAACCACCGTTCTACTTTCTGTATCTGAGATTTTCACTACCCTAAGTATCTCAGATAAGTGGAATCACACAGTATGTTTTCTTGTGATTGGTTTGTTTCACACAGCATAATGTCCTCAGAGTTCATCTACATTGCAGCATGTGCCAGAATGTCCTTCCTTTTTAAGACTGAATGATATCTACTGTGTCTATATGCCACATTTTACTTATCCATTCATCTACTGATGGACACTTGGGTTGGTTCCACATCTCAGTTATTGTGAATAATGCTGCTAAAAACATGGAGATATGAGTATCTCTGAGACCTTGCTTTCAATCCTTTTGAGTATATACCCAGAAGTGAAATTGCCAGATCATATGATCATTATATTTTTAACTATTTGAGGAAATACCACACCGTTTTCCACAATGATTGTACAATTTTATATTCCCACTAACACTGCAAAAGAGTTCCCATTTCTCCACATTCTCGCCCACAGTTGTTATTTTCTGGGTTTTTTTTTTTTTTTTTTTTTTTTGATAATTGTCATCCTAAGAGGCGTGAGGTGGTATCGTGTTAATAGATTTGATTTGTGTTTCCCTAATGATTAATGATGTTGAGCAGCTTTTGATGTGTTCATTGGCCATTTTTATATCTTTGAAGGAAAGTCTATTAAATTCCTTTACCCATTTTTGCAATGGGGGGAGCTAAAACAATGGCTGCCATCTCTTTGCCCCTCTATGATTAGAAGCAGCAATCAGTGATCAGAGCACAAATACCCAATATTTGGAAAACAGGCTTATTTTTGCCCACCCTGGATGCTACAAGCTGTGTGTAAGCCACTATAGGAACACACACACAGTTTTCTCCCTAGTGGCTAGAGAAGGCGGATGGGTAGCTGCTACTGCATTAAGAACTAAAATTGACCGGTATTAACCACAATCTACTGTCTATGCCTTCCCTTGGAAACTGCAAGCCTTTATTAGACTCTAGAGTTCCAAAATAGTTCCATCGGTCTGACTGCCAGTGCAACTGCTGTCTAGGCAGGACGGCGGATGCTTCATATCTGCCACCTTCCCAGAATCCTCCTCATAAAGTTGATTGAAGAATAGATACTACAAATGCGTTCTATCATATTTCATCAATTCTAAGATCCATTAACTTTAAGATACACCATTTTATGTACAAATAAGAGCTAACTACCAATTAAATTATGACATATCAGTAACCTTAAGATGTATCTAGCTGTCAGAGATGTCAAAATTTGCAAAATTATGTATCTTTTTTTTTTTTTTTTTTTGAGACGGAGTCTCGCTCTGTCGCCCAGGCTGGAGTGCAGTGGCCGGATCTCAGCTCACTGCAAGCTCCGCCTCCCGGGTTCACGCCATTCTCCTGCCTCAGTCTCCCGAGTAGCTGGGACTACAGGCGCCCGCCACCTCGCCCGGCTAGTTTTTTGTATTTTTTAGTAGAGACGGGGTTTCACCGTGTTCGCCAGGATGGTCTCGATCTCCTGACCTTGTGATCCGCCCGTCTCGGCCTCCCAAAGTGCTGGGATTACAGGCTTGAGCCACCGCGCCTGGCAAAATTATGTATCTTAAAATCAGTAAAATATGGTACTAGAAGAAAATATTCAAGCTATTCTTCACTAATCAAAACTATACCTTCTCGAAGAATTCAAGGCTAGGACTAAAAGCAGATTAAATGAACAAATATTAGGCAATTATTTAGTAATAATTAAGTTTTCATATACTTTCTAACTTGTTTCTACAATGGTACAGAAAATTATTTAGGTTAGCACTAAAAAAAAAACACCTTTCTACATTTAAACGTTAATAACATATTAAAGACATAAAAGAAAAACCTGTAAATATCTGAAAGAAAATTTAGAACTTCATTACACTGAATACTATTCTCCTAGATCTTGTGACAAATAAGAAATGGTTACAATTTTTAAGAATTTAAAGTATGTCCTGGCCAGGTACAGTGGTTCATGCCTGTAATCTCAGCACTTTGGGTGGCAGGCGGGTGGATCACCTAAAGTGAGGAGTTCAAGACCAGCCTGACCAATATGGTGAAACCCTGTCCCTACTAAAAATACAAAAATTAGTTGGGCATGGTCGGGTGTGCCCGTAGTACCGTCTCCGCAGGCTGAGATGGGAGAATTGCTTGAACCTGGGAGGTGGAGGCTGCAGTGAGCTGAGATCGCGCCACTGCACTCCAGCCTGGATGACAGAGCAGGACTCCGTCTCAAAAAAATAAGTAAGTAAGTAAATACACAAATAAATAAAATATGTCCTATGGATAGCAGAATGAAAATCTTTAGTAGCTATGAAAAAAAGTGTACCTTAAACATAAATGCTCTTTATAAACAGCTTCTCTGGGGTATGGTAATCTTGTTAACATACACAGAGATATCTGAGCACGTGGTAACTACCCAGGGGTAGTGGCTTCAGGGATTTTCCAATCACTGATGTTTCAAGTGGAGTTCCCAAAGTGAAGAGCAGCACTGTAGCATGAAACCGGGTGGCAAGAATCATAGAGTGGTTTCTAATTCTCTTTTGCTTCTTCTGGTTAGATCAAGAGACGTTTACTGCTTTAAATTCTCATTAACACTTGTAGCCTCCCTTTTTGACTGGAAAAGAAAGCCATGGCTTGCCATTATGCGTCATGGGATCCAGCTACAATTTAACAGCAGTTTTATTTTTTATTGTTACATTCTATTTATGACAATTTATATAGGTTTCCCACTTACCATGATGATAAGTTTCTTTTAAAATTAATGTATTTTTTAAGTGACTTGATTTAAATAGGAAGATCAAATTAATAAATCCGGTGATATACCAATATGGCCAACACACTAGATAACAGTTACACTACACAGAAATTGGAGAGTAATTAATGCCTTTCATTGGCATGTTAAAAAGAAATAAGGCTCAGCTGATTCCTCTCAAAACATGCTCTAGAAATGAACAAATGAAGCAACTAAACAAATTCTGTTAAACTCCAGCAATATCCTTAAAAACAGGCAATCTAAATCCAATTTCTTCCAGGAGATAACCCTCTAAATAGAACAGCACTCGAAGATCATGAAAACATTCCAAGATCCAATTTTATCAGTTTTTTCCCTTTCTTATCCCTTATAAATGGGGTGCATTAAGTTCCATAAATAGTGCTATATCATTAAACTAAAACAACAGATTTCCTTTCCTTATGAGAAAGAACCAGTTATAGTGTCGATTCTTTTCTTAGCACCACTAAATAGCTCAAGAACCAAAATAACCCCTTTTGTAAAAATGTAGGGAGTCTATTCCATTTTCTCACAGCAGCCTGCAGAAGGTCACCCTCCTTCTGACCACCCTCCCGCATCTCAGTAACACAAGCAAAGCTGTGATTCCTCAGCGTTGGAAGAAACAGAGGCTGCAGTGAGCCCCAAGTGAGGAAAAGCATGAACTCCCTGCCCTGACCTGAAGCGGTCAGAGACTTTGTCATGTCTAAACTAATCTCATTATGTAAGATTCATGAATCTCACACAGGACTTCAGACAACAACTAACAATCAGAATCTCAAACAAAAATTCACCAATGTGGTAGCAAACTCACAAGTACCCAAGAGCAATAAAAGTCTTGTCAGGTCCACGTGGACCTTTAGTGAAAATACATGGTCGCAAGGTCTGTGCATCAGCATCCCCGAGTCTAATGAACCAAAGCAGCCACTGAGGTGAGCACACAGCAGCAAACTCAAAGTGCAATGGTAAACACAGTGACTAATGAACAAGCCATATACAGATGTGCCCAGACTTTGCTAAGCACTATGAAAAATAGTCAAACATATAAAAAAGTGTCTACTGAGTTAACAAAACAAATATTAGTAACACAAAACTCTATTAACGACCAGGCGTGATGGCTCACGCCTGTAGTCCCAACACTTTAGGAGGCTGAGGCGGCGGATCACGAGGTCAGGAGATCGAGAGCATCCTGGCTAACATGGTGAAATCCTGTCTCTACAAAAAATACAAAAAATTAGCCGGGCATAGTGTTGGGCGCCTGTAGTCCCAGCTACTCGGGAGGCTGAGGCAGCAGAATGGCATGAACCCGGGAGGCAGAGATTGCAGTGAGCCAAGATTGCGCCACTGCACTCCAGCCAGGGCGACAGAGGGAGATTCCATCTCAAAAAAAAAAAAAAATTAACTAAGGGCAACCTAAATACATACAGTCAGTAATTGCCTTATTTTTCCTCTCTTGTCTTCCTAGAAGGCACTGCTGTGTTTTGGGGTTTTTTATTTGCTTGTTTGTTTGAGACGGAGTCTCGCGCAGTCACCTAGGCTGGAGTAAAGTGGCACCATCTCAGCTCACTGCAACCTCCGCCTCCCAGGTTCAAGCGATTCTCCTGCCTCAGCCTCCCGAGTAGCTGGGATTACGGGCCTGCCAGCATGCCCAGCTAATTTTTGTATTTTTAGTAGAGATGGGGTTTCACCATGTTGGCCAGGCTGGTCTCAAACTCCTGACCTCAGGTGATCCGCCCACCTCAGCCTCCCAAAATGCTGGGATTACAGGCATGAACTACCGGGCCTGGCCTGGTTGGTGCTTTTTAAGAGATGGGAGTCTCACTATACTGTCCAGGCTGGCCTCAAACTCCTGGGCTCAAGTGATCCTCCAACCTTGGTCTCCTGAGTAGCTGGGACAACAGGCATGCCCCACCACACACAGCTTAAAAGAATGTAATAACCCTATCTCCTCAAGTGAAATATTGACTTATCCAACTCTTGAGTCTCATGTAATACAATTCTTATTTTCTAACATTCTAAGAATTTCTTCAAAAAATGTCATGTTCAGTTGAAATAAACACTTTCTTTTTTTTTTCTTTTTTTTTTTTTTTTAGATGGAGTCTCACTCTGTTGCCCAGGCTGGAGTGCAATGGAACGATCTTGGCTCACTGCAACCTCCACCTCCTGGGTTCAAGCGATTCTCCTGCCTCAGCCTCCTGAGTAGCTGGGATTATAGTTGCCTGCCACCACGCCCAGCTAATTTTTGTATTTCAGTAGAGATGGGGTTTCACCATGTTGGCCAGGCTGGTCTTGAACTCCTGACTAGAGGTGATCCACCTGCCTCGGCCTCCCATAGTGCTGTGATTACAGGCGTGAGCCACCATGCCTGGCCAAGTTTTCTTTTTTGTTTTTTCAATCTTAAAAAAGTAAAAACATTCTTTGGAATTCAAAAATTCTTTGTAATTGCCACAAGTAAACACCTAACAAGGTCAGGAACAGTGGCTCATACCCATAATCCTAGCACTCTGGAAGGCTGAGGCAGGAAAGCTGTTTGAGCCCAGGAGTTCGAGACCAGCCTGAGACAACATGAGACCCCTGTCTCTACAAAAAAATTAAAAAATAAGGCCGGGAGCAGTGGCTCATGCCTGTAATCCCAGCACTTTGGGAGGCCGAGGCAGACGGATCACCTGTAGTCAGGAGTTCAAGAACAGCCTGGCCAACATGGTGAAACCCCGTCTCTACTAAAAATACAAAAATTAGCCAGGCATGGTGGCAGGTGTCTGTAATCCCAGCTACTCAGGAGGCTAAGGCAGAAGAATCGCTTGAACCCGGGAGGTGGAGGTTGCAGGGAGCCAAGATCACGCCACTGCACTCCAGCCTCGGGGGTAGAGCAAGACGCTCCTCAAAAAATAAATAAATAAATAAATAAATAAATAAATAAATAAATAAATAAGCAAGTCAGGCATGTTGGTGCACACCTGTAATCCCAGCTTCTCAGGAGGCTGACGCAGGAGGATTACTTGAGCCCAGGAGGTTGAGGATGCAGTGAGCTATGATCGCGCCACTGTACTCCAGCCTGGGTGACAGAGGGAGACTCTGTCTCAAAAAAATTAAAATAAATCTCTAACAAGGCTATGTTAGGCAGTCTCAAATCTTGTATACTTCATTCTTTACATATTCCTTCAAGTATAAGATTTTTTAAAAACACATTACCTGTTCCCTAGTAAAAAAGTCCAATGTTTCTCAATAAAAGCACAGATATCTTCTTTCCACCTGAAATAACCTTGACGTCCACTTCCTTCTAGAGACAAGTTGTACATTGCCAACATGACGACCTGAAACACAATTGAAACAAGAGGTGGGAGAACAGCACGGTTAGGGATGTTAATCTTGAGGAGGGAAAAGTTTCTTCTGTTTTATATTCTGAGTAGGAATGGCGGGGAACAAAGGGAACAAAGGAAGGACAGTATCTTAGAATATTCCCAGGGTAGAATTTACTTCCTTTTTCACTTTCGTTAGATATCACTAATCCACTTAATTATGTGCAGAACTAAGCATCTAATCCTTAGGTGCCACACATGCAGGGCTGTGTGGCTGAACTGATGGCTACAACAGAGCTGCCCCTGAATCAGCTGATAAACAGGCATTGTCCCAAGGATCTGCACCCTACACAGTGCAGTCCTAAATCAAAGGCTATCTTCTGACAGCAGGAGGCCTTCAGGTGCCTACTCCAGCCAGCATTTTCTGACCAATGGCACTACCCTTTATCAACTATCTTGAAAATCACCCTTGTATACACTTTTCTAAGCTCTTAGTGGGCAAAAACAAGATTCTCAGAATCTCAGAACTAAAAATAATGCTACATGCCATCTACTCGGTGACTCAGCCATTTTTACCTGTCAAACCCCTCCTTCAAATGAAATCAGCATTAGAGGAGAAACAGACAACTGAAAGGCCCAGCCACTCAGCCCATTCTCGAAGGGCTCCAAGACACCCCCACAGCTCAGGATGTAAACTCTTAATCTAATTTACTCTACTCTTATTTTACAGATGAGGAATTCATGGCCCCAAATGGGGAAGTATTTTCCAGAAATATAAATAACATATGCTCATTGTAAAATACTTCAGTAATATAGAAAAGAGCAAACAAAGGAGGAAGTAAAAATCACTTGAAATCCACCATCAAGAAATAATCCCATCCTTTCAGACATTTTTCTTTGAATCTATACTCATATAGATTTTTTTTCTGTTTGTTTGTTTGGTCTTTTTGAGACGGAGTCCCACTGTGATGCCTAGGCTGGAATGTGATGGTGTGATCTCGGCTCACAGCAACCTCCGATTCCTGGGTTCAAGCAATTTTCCTGCCTCAGCCTCCCGAGCACTGGAATCTCAGATTTGCACCATCATTCCTGGCTAATTTTTGTATTTTCAGTAGAGACAGGGTTTTGAACTCCTGACCTCAAGTGATCCGCCCGCCTCAGTCTCTCAAAGTGCTGGAATTACAGATGCGAGCCACTGCATCCAGCCTAATCCTTATTTCTATAAAGAGCATCCTGTATCTGTAAGGAGTGTAGTAAATTGCAGTTAACGCCCCCAACATCTGTATTCACAGCATTAAATCCCCAACAGTCTTACGGAAAGACCTGTATCTACACCACTCAAAGGGGCCCAGTAATTCTGACTCTTCACTAACCAAGTTTCAAATTCTCCCATTCTTAAACTGGCAATACTTGCAGACAGTCTAAAAACAATTAACCCCATGAACAGATTTTTTCAAATGTCTTCCAGTTATACCTGCATCTGGTCTACACCAGCCAACAAACATCTTCCTTTAAGCAATCAATATTCATGAGAAGTTAGTGTTTAATGGGCATGGACTTTCATTTTGTAAAGATAAAAAAATTCTGGAGGTGGATGGTGGTGGTGATTACACAGCAATGTGAATGTACTTAATTCCACTGAACTGTACATTAAAAAATGGTAAACTATATGTTATGCATATTTCACCACAAGTTTAAAAAATAATTATTGCTCAATAAATAATTTAAGAAAATCATAGAACAAGCTTTGCCCACTCTCAGAAGAGTATCTCAGAAACATGTATTTGCTGATAATCTCAGTGATAAAGTATCTGTTATTTTATTTCTATGACTTTTCTGTATAATTGAGACATTTTATGACTTTAAAAAGTTAAAGTTTGCATATTTACTTGAAAATAACTTTTTCTATTATCACTTAATCTTTACTGGGAAAACTATAAACTAATATATAAAGGACCTGTTTTTCCTCGTCTCCTGGAATTTATGATCTAAAAGAATGAATCCCAGGCCAGGCATGGTGGCTCACACCTGTAATCCCAGCACTTTGGGAGGCTGAGGTGGGTGAATCACCTGAGGTCAGGAGTTCAAGACCAGCCTGGCCAACATGGTGAAACCCTGTCTGTACTAAAAATACAAAAATTAGCTGGGCATGGTGGAGCATGCCTGTAGTTTCAGCTACTCGTGAGGCTGAGGCAGGAGAATCGTTTGAATGCAGGAGGCAGAGGTTGCAGTGAGCCATTACACTCCAGCCTGGGCAACAAGAGTGAAACTTCATCTCAAAAAAAAAGGAAAACTAGTTTAGTTTTCCGTTCTCATGCTACCAGATCAAGCTCATCAGTAATGAAGCTGATCTTGTGGACCAATGTATCCACAGGGCCTAGCTCAGAGCTGGCAGGTACTCAGTATATGCTGAAGAACAGTAGAAAAATAACGGGCAAAGATCGATCATGGTATCCTTACTTATGCCGTAAGAATGAGTCTCCAGGAAAAGAATGTAAAACCTTCCCTATTCTTCCCAAATGTCTGATAAAGTTTCTCCTCTGTATGGAACTGCTATTCACAGGAGTCACCAAGGAGGAGGAAAGGACACAGAAAGGGAGCGTGGCAGGAAGGGGCCTTTTAATCAGGAGATCAGACCTCTTTACTGTAAGTATTTTATAATACAAACAAAATGCTGTTTGTGTTACACGCATTTCTATATATTTCTTTGGTAAATCTTTCAAAGTTTAAGATTTAAAGACAGAAAACCCACATTTCAATATACTAAGAATGTGGCTACATCAATGGAGTCTATTCAAGACCAACTGATTCTCTTTCAGGTCTTCAACAAGAGATGGGCTTTTTCAGATGCAACTAGAAATACTGGTCAGTTGTTTGCTAAGAATCAGATATATGCAACCTAAGTTATCACTTCACCCTACCAGGTTAGTATCCACCATCCATATGTCTTTTGGAAGTGAAAAAATAATTTGCAAGTTATGTTAGTCTAATTAAATATGCAAAGTGGCCGGGCACGGTGGCTCACACCTGTAATCCCAGCACTTTGGGAGGCCGAGGTGGGTGGATAACCTGAGGTCAGGAGTTCGAGACCAGCCTGGCTAACATGGCAAAACCCTGTCTCTACTGAAAATACAAAAAATTAGCTAGGCATAGTGGCGCGTGCCTGTAATCCCAGCTACTAGACAGGCTGAGGCAGGAGGACTGCTTGAACCTGGGAGGCGGAGGTTGTAGTGAGCTGAGATCGTGCCACTACACTCCAGCCTGAGAAACAGAGCAAGACCGTGTCTCAAAAAGATTTAAAAATTTAAAAAAAGTAAATAAATATGCAAAGTGAGCCAATATTACATAGTCTGAGCAAAATAAGCAAAAGCCAGCTTTTCTTTTAAAAAGACCCACTACAGAAAACTCACATTTTTGAAAATAACAAATTACATATATTTGCTCTTCTTCCATTATATAGCTTTTATGAGAAACCACTTGCAGGACAATACAAATCTACCTACGTGCACGTATCACAATAATCTATTAATAAGATCTTGCCTACACACAGTATCCCATGTACACTTGAGAAAAATGTCCCAGTTATAATATTCATAAGGCTCTATCCTCAATACAAACTTCTCTTCATTTTCTACTTACATTTTTTTCAGGCAAGTCAAAGAAAAGGCTTCCTAATTCAACACTGACAGATTTCATCAGATGTCCTAATAAAGCATTGATAATTAAGATAATAGACTAATGTTGCTAAGGTAACTACAATTTACAAGGAACACCATAAATGGCTAAAATGGTGTAATTTAAAATCTTTCTCATCAATCTATTTCCTTCAAAGTAAAAAGTGCTGTGAGTAATTATCTTGTTGACCTGTTTATTATCAAAATTAAGTATAGAATGTCAGCTGTCTTGGGGCAGAGGCCTTAGCTGTCTTGTTCACCACAGTAGTCTCAGGCCTAGAACAGTACCTGGTTCATAATAAATTTGCTGAATAAATAGATAAACACATAAATAGATTTGCTGAATGAATGAATGAACATAAAAACTAAGTAACATGTAATTCTTTTTTTTTTTTTTTTTGAGACAGGATCTCACTCTGTCACCACCTAGGCTGGAGTGCAGTGGCTCGATCACAGCTCATTGCAGCCTCAACCTCTCAGGCTCAAGCAACCCTCCCACCTCAGTCTCCTGAGAAGCTGGGACCACAGGCGTGCACCACCACCACACTCAGCTAATTTTTGTATTGTTTTGTTTTGTTTTTTTTGGTTTTTTTTTTGAAACGGACTTTCACTCTTGTTGCCCAGGCTGGAGTGCAGTGGTGCAATCTTGGCTCATGGCAACCTCAGCCTCCCGGGTTCAAGCGATTCTCCTGCCTCAGCTTCCCAAGTAGCTGGGATTACAGGCATGCACCACCACACCCAGCTAATTTTGTATTTTTAGTAGAGACGGGGTTTTTCCATGTTGGTCAGGCTGGTCTCAAACTCCGGAACTCAGGTGATCCGCCCCACCCGGCCTCCCAAAGTGCTGGGATTACAGGCATGAGCCACCTCGCCTGGCCTGTTTTTTATAGAGACGGGGTTTTACCACGTTACCCAGGCTTGTCTCCTGAGCTCAGATAATCTGGCTGCCTCCGCCTCCCAAAGTGCTGGGATTACAGATGTGAGCCACCATGTCTGGCTTCATTTGGTTGTTGAACTAAAAAGTATACATTGATACCTTATTATTATTCATATTATATATTCACCTATTGATATAGAAACAAAACCAAAACAATTTAATACAACCTGGAGATCAGTAAAAAGCTATTGTTTAGGATACAGCTGGCTTAGATTAGCATGTTGGTATTAGAGACGGTTAAAAATGAACAAGTATTTCAGCAAACAAAAATTCAAACATCTCCGAGTTCAAATGCAGAAAAGCTGGGTTATGTTGGTTTTTGCAATCAGTCACCTTCCTTCTTCCAAATCTGTTTTCAACATAGCCATCTTTCCACTTTAAAAAAAGTTTTATTGTTCTTAAAATGGCTGCCAGGAAAATAAGAATTTCATTTTCAATTATAATCTGAGCTTGGTATCACATATAAATGAAATCATGAGATTCTCAAGCCTCTCAAGCCTAATTCGCCAAGTCAGCAGTGAATATTTTGCTTTCTTTTTTTTTTTTTTTTGAAAAGGAGTCACACTTTGTCGCCCAAGCTGGAGTACAGTGGCGCGGTCTGGGCTCACTGCAGCCTCCGCCTCCCAGGTTCAAGCGATTCTCCTGCCTCAGCCTCCCAGGTAGCTGGGATTACAGGGGCCCACCACTAGCCAGTTAATTTTTGTATTTTCAATAAAGATGGGGTTTCACCATGTTGACCAGGCTGATCTCGAAGTCCTGACCTCAGGTGATCTGCCCGTCTTGGTCTCCCAAAGTGCTGGGATTACAGCGAGTATTTTTCACTCCCTTCTCCATCTATTCGGTATCTAATTTCATTGCGAAATAAAAAGTGCCCCTCCGAACAATTCAAAAGCTCATCCCTAAGTTTCTAGATATTCATTCCAACAAACTCCTGGGGGAACCACCCTCATGGACTCGGGGAAGGGCTTTTTACTCACTTGCTGCCATGTCAGCTTCAGCCTTTCATACTGCTCCTTGCCATCTGCTGAGCAATCCGAACAAGTAAACCTAAAAAAATTATCACCCTTAAGGTAACTGAGCTGTTCCCTCAGCTGACCTAGGAGAAAAACAAAAAATCACATCACGGGTTTATCTAGAGCAGCGGTAACCCAAAGGTTTAATCCATTTATCACCCAGATTTTCCTTTCCTATGTTGAGTCGTATTTTCTTCAGACAACCCACAATTGCAAGATGGGGAAAAGGGAGTAAGAAAGATTTCTAATACCAAGTATACGCCCACTAAGATCTGTAGGATCCAGTAACTTTTAGGAGAAAGGTACTGGAAAAGCAGGTATTATTGCTGGATTTCCCAACTGTCACATTCCTGACTCCCAAAGGCAGGTCTCTTCACACATTCTTTCAAAAAATTTGAGCTCCCTCCGCATACCAGGTACTGGGCTAGGAACTGGGAATACAAAGTCCAAGACAGAAAATGGTGCCTGCTCTCACAGTTTGCACTTCCCTGAGGATTGCATAGAAAATAGGTGATCACAACAGCACAGTGGTTCTCCATGCTCACAGTGCATTGGAATCACCCAAGTTGTTCTTGGTTTTCTAAATATGCTTGGTTCTAGCCCAGATAAAATTAATCAATTTCTAAAGCAGAGCCTAGGAGTTACATTTCTTAAAGTCCCTCAGGTGATGCTGATGCTCTGTGACACATGAAAACCAAAGGAGTGGAATGTGATGTGTACCACAGGGCAGTGTGAGGGTAAATAAAAGGGGGGCCCAACCTATATTAGTGGGAGGCTTAGGATTAGAAATTGGCCAGGTGAAAAGGGGTGTCTTTGTGTGTAGGGAGAATGGAGGCTGTGGAGATGCATATTCCAGAGGAAAAAAACTGTGCAAAGCCCTAAGGATAAGAATTGTTTGTGAAGAATGAGAAGTTCACCCTCACTGCAAAGTTGTGTGGCCATCAAAGCAGCTACAGTTAGCAGGGTCCTGACCACAAAGGGTAGTTTAAAATTTGTCCTCACAGGATAAAGGGAAAGCCACTGAGAATTCAGGCAGAACCTGAAATTAATAAGCAGAGACCGCTCAGAAGCAAAAACCGTCTAACTAGTAAATTCTACGTTTCCCATGAAAATGTTACTATTAATTTGTTAACAGTGACTAAATTTGAAGTTGAACCCATTTTAAGAAAAACATTTCCGCATGCCAGAAAATGACCCTCTTCACAATTATATTTCTCTGACTTGGTTACAAATTATATTACACAAAGGCATTCCTCAAGTAGTATATCTTTACTAGGCTCTTGCCTAACGGGAAAATCCTGTTTCGGTATGAACCATGTGATGGCTGGCAAGCCACGCTCCTCAAGTGCCAGGAAGCTGGCCATTGAAAATCTCAAGATTAGGGCCGAGCACAGTGGCTCATGTCTATAATCCCAGAATTTTGGGAGGCCGAGGTGGATCACCTGAGGTCACGAGTTCAAGACCAACCTCAACCTGGAGAAACCCTCTCTCTACTAAAAATACAAAATTAGCCAGACGTGGTGGTGCATGCCTGTAATCCCAGCTACTGTGGAGGCTGAGGCAGAAGAATTACTTGAACCTAGCAGGCGGAGGTTGCAGTGAGCCAAGATCACACCATTGCACTCCGGTGTGGGCGACAAGAGCGAAACTCCGTCTCAAAAAAAAAAAAAAAATTGCCAGGTGTGCTGGCAAATGCCTATAATCCCAGCTACTTGAGAGGCTGAGGCAGGAGAATCACTTGAACCCAGGAGCTGAGATCGCTCCATTGCACTCCATCCTGGGCAACAAAAGCAAAACTCCACCTCAAAAAAGAAAAAAGAAAAAAAAACCTCAAGATTGCAGCAATCAGGGAGTGTGTATGATGTATCTCTTGCCAGCAGAAAAAAAGGAAAATGGGAAAAAAGACTGGTCCTAGAAAAAGGGCAAAAAACCCCTTCAATCTGCTAATTCTAACCTCTTTTCGGTATACAATAAGAGTTCTCTATATAAGTTAACCATTAACAAAGTAATTTTTATAAACTTGAACATGAATTCAACACTGGGACTGGAATTGGCCCTAAATCTCTATGATCTTGTTAGAAAAACATGGCTAATTCTTTAAGTAACACAGGATTTCCAATTTTCTCAATTTTATTGAGTTACCATCAAAAGTGTTAATTTAACAATGTGATAGAGGTTGACAGTAAGTTTCATTAGTACAAACGTGCCTATGTTTTATATAAATTTATACCTGATCGACTAGGAATAAATATAATTATCTTTTTATTTAGGTCTCTTTTACACATTCACGCTTCTTTCACAGGTTGGAAAAACAAACCTTCACACAGGAATTGACAAATCAAAGGGAGTGAGAAGCTCCTTACTGGCTGGTATCCATTTTTGGCACTTGTCACAGAAGTAGGACAGCTGCTCCTCCATCCACGACACGTCTCCTTCATCGCTGTTGAGGGAATCCCCACTCTGGTCGTGCGATAAGTCCACGGATGCCTGGTCCTCGGATTCGACAATCAGGAGCGTCTCTCCCTCCACTTCACCTTCCTCCAGTCCTTCTGAGGTCGATGTTCTCGTGGCTTCGTCATCATGCCGACTGATCAGACTACTCAGGTGGATGCTACTATCCATCCCTTCCTTCTCACAAGCTCAGCAGTGGTTCACAGTAACAACCCTAAGCTCTGGACAGTGACTTTAACAGGGCTTCTACCAGGATCACACGGACAGAGACTCTTCCAAAGAGTGTCTGCCCACACTCCTTCATTCAGATATAAGGGACCCTGAAAGCAGTAATTTACAACAGATGATCCACTGTCCTTTATTTGATTAAGTGTAAAAGGACAGTGACCAGAAAAAATATGAAGATACTACTAAGCTACTCTCCATCAACACACATACAAACTCATGTTGTCTGTCCAATAGATACTTCACATTCAAGTCATGATTTTTGAGATCCTTTTGCCAATAACGTCTTCTCTCTTTCTGCTTCAAGTTGCTCAGTCAAAATAATCTGTTCTCCCAAAAGACGAATGTTTTCTTTTTTCCGAATTTGCCTCTCAATGTCTCTGATAACTCCGTCACGAAGCCTCTAAAAACGTAAGAAACAGATTTCAGTAACATCCCGAACAGGTGGTCCCCATCCTTGTGCCATTCAAATCCAAATAACAGTGTTACCAAAATACACTTAAAACTTTCAGATTCCAAATACCCAGTTACTATTTTAATTTTCTGTACAAATGTAAAATGTAATAAACGATCAAATAAATTTGGTAGTGTGCTAAATGTTATTACTGAAATGATTTCTTATCATACTTTTAGAAATTCCTGAGCATTTAGTACAGAAAATGTAATGGGAAATAACAGAAAAAAAAAAAAAAAAACCTGGCACCATGTTAAATTTTTTTTTTAATTTATTTTTTGAGACAAGAGTCTCGCTCTGTCAACCAGGCTGGAGTGCAGCGGTGTGAACTCAGCTCACCGCAACGTCCGCCTCTTAGGTTCAAGTGATTCTCTGGCCTCAGCCTACCAAGTAGCTGAGACTACAGGCGCACACCACCATGCCCAGCTAATTTTTGCATTTTTAGTAGAGACAGGGTTTCGCCACGTCAGCCAAGCTAGTCTCGCATTCCTGATCTCAAGTAATCCACCTGCCTCAGCCTCCCAAAGTGCTAGATTACAGGCGTGAGCCACCGCGCCCGGCCAATGTTAAATTTTTAAACTTTAATTGATATGTAATGCTTTAAAAACTTGGCGAGTTACTATAGTAACACTCTAAACTACTCTTCAGTTAGCAATTATCCTAGCTGAACAACAAACATCAAGAGAAAAAAATGCAGATTACTAAAATCTGAACTTGGCTTCTAGCATGTAAAGTTAAAAATGTAAAAATCATGCAGAATTATTAATTAATTATATAACATAAAAAGAAGAAAAAGAAGAATGCTACTACCAGAGGAAAAAATAAATGCTCATCAATGGTAGTTACCTTAGTAAGCACTAAAAAACCACAGCATTTCAGAACATGGACCTGGCACCCAAGATGAGACTTTTAAAAACATCAATTTAGTCATTACTAATAACTAACATTTTATAGTTTATTGCTCACAAAATACTCTACAGGTTTTAGGCCAGGCGTGGTGGCTCACTCCTGTAATTCCAGCACTCCTGTAATATTAGGCCAAGGCAGGCAGACTGCTTGAGCTCAGAAATTCTAGACCATCCTGGGCAACATGGCAAAATTCCGTCTCTAGCAAAAATACAACAAAAAAAACAAAATTGCAGGGAGTGCCTGTGGTCCCAGCTACTCCTGAGGCTGATGTGATAGGACCACCTGAGCTTGGAGGCACAGACTGCAGAGCTGAGATTGCACCACTCCACTCCCACCTGGGTGATAGAACAAGCCCCCATTTCTAAACAAATAAATAAATAAATAGGTTTTTTGTTTGTTTGTTTGTTTTTTGAGGAGTCTTGCTCTGTCGCCCAGGCTGGAGTACAATGGCACGATCTCGGCTCACTGTAATCTCCACCTTCTGAGTTCAAGTGATTCTTGTGCCTCAGCCTCCCCAGTAGCTGAGATTACAGGCGTGCGCCACCAGGCCTGGCTAACTTTTTTGTATTTTTAGTAGAGACGGGGTTTCACCACGTTGGCCAGGCTGGTCTCGAACTCCTGACCTCAAATGATCTGCCTGCCTCAGCCTCCCAAAGTGCTGCTACCGTGCCTGGCCAATAAATAGTTTTTAATAGTGGCTGTATAGAGTAGAATTAATGGGAGTGGGGCCCAGGGCCTGCGTATGTTTGTAGGGTTTTTTCCAAATTATTTTACCTAGTTTTAAAACTCACCTAATATAAAACCTACTTGCTGGACCTCCTCCAGGTCTACAGCTTCATTATGAGGGATTTGAAGGAGTCCCAGGATTGATATAACTCAACTGAAACCCAACTGTCTTGAACCATGCACCCTGGGCAAGATCCCCACTGAGACAAAAACGGAGGTGCTTATTCCACTCCCCGGACCACAGGTCTTCCTGTCCTATGCTACTTACACCATGACACACCGATACCCACCCTCCCAAGCCCACACCATTTACCAGAATCATTCCTTCCACACCTGCCTCCCATCCTACCCTTCCTTCTCAGAAGTGTCATGTGTGCTTATGATCTGGCTCTCCATCCCATCATTTGCTATCTTCTAGGCTTCAAGGTCTATGCTGATTGCCTCACACATCCTTCCGGTGACCCTCACTGAACTACCTTTCTAACCACTAAAGACCTCTTTCTTCTTCCAACCCTAACACCTAGAACTCTGGCTCCTCATGTAGCACTGCTTAATTTTTGCTAGGTTCCTGTGAGGATTAAAGATGATATACGTAAAGTGCTTAATACACTGCCTGGTATGTGGTAGACGGTCAGGAAACAATATTCGTTATTTAATTTCTTGCTTCCTTGAATCTTCTGACACATCCAATGTGCGAAATCATTTGTCCTACTCTTTCCCACTGCTATTAATACAATGTAAGCCCCTAATGAAGAATCAGACATAAAAGGAAAAAAAAGAAACACACACACACACACACACACACGTTATTCTGGTCAGCCTTTTCAACCTGGTCAACATTTTCATCTCTAACTTCCAAATAACCACTTTTCCACTCTGTAACACAACGGTTCGTAGCCCTGTGTTAAAATTCTCTGGGTTGCTTTTAAAATATTGCTGAACCAGCTGCCCATCCCCAAGAGATTCTGGTTTAAACGGTCTGGGGTGGGGACCAAGCCTCAGTCACATTGTAAAAACTTTCCGGGAACGTCTGATGTTTAGCTAGGGTCCAAAGCCAAGCTCTAATCCATCCCTACCCAAACCCTTCAAAAATCACTTCACTGACGTCAGAACAACATCTGTCATACTAAATTTTACTGCATCTCAAGTTTTCCCAGGATCAACATCTTTTCGTTTTCCTCCTAAGAGGCGGAAGTCTTCTGCCTCTATTCCAAAAGCTAGCCCCTTAGGAGCACATTTTAATCCCAAATCTCTGATCTCTCCTGTGCCCTTTCATTAAGTCATCTCATCCCCACCCCCCTCGCCAAAATTCTTGTATCATCACATGCTTCCTCTCTTCTAATTTCCACAGTCTGTGAACACCAGGAACAAAGACCTCATTCGCTTCATCTCTATATATCAAGCACACAGCACAGTCCGAAGCTCTGGGTAGGCAAATCAAGAAAAGACTGTTTACTCTTGATTCATCCTGTCCATTATTTTCACCCTTGGTGAACTAGGTTCAACCCCAATCACTGCCAAGTTGTTCTCTGAAAATTCACCAACGACCCAATTCCCCGTTCTCAGCACGGTTGTGAATCACTGATAGGCTCTGGAAGAGTGGAGTTTCCTCATCTTCGTATTCCCAAGGTGCTTAGTGAGGTAGCTTCCACACAGCAATCAGCCATTAAAGGTCTGCCAACTTGAATAAGAAAGAAAATATGAACTGAGAGGAAAGAATAGATGGTCAGTCACTGCTGATCAGTAGGTCACGGATATTCCCTGAAATAAAAGTACCAAAAAGAAAATCTGGAGGCTGTTATCTCTGTCGTTCCCAGATTCCAGTTTCCACAGCAAACTGTTCATTTAAAAGAGAAGTTCAAATATCTCACCAAATTATCTTGGTCAAAGGCATGGAGAACGAGTATGGGGAGGGGGGCTCCCTTACCATAGGATAAAATCAAAAGCACTTAAAACACATTAGGCTTCAGCCCCAACCTTGGGCCAGGAGAGAGGCTGGTAACTTGCAGAATGCACCCCAAGAAACTCCTTCCCCGCCTTCTATTTTCTAGCGGCCCAAGTGACATGTGGAAAGGTCCGCACCCTGCGGGCCAACTGTGACTTGAAAACAGAGCCTCTGGGCACCCCAAAAGCGTGCGTGCAGTGCAAGTGCGGAGCAAGGCCACTTCAGCGCGGAGCTCCCAAGGCACTAAGCCCGGCGGCCGGGTCTTCCTGAACCTCCAGGCTGCACACGCCCGCCGGAAGCTGCAGCGCCCGGAGCCCAGCAGGGCGGCCGCCGGCTGCAGCCACAAACGCGTGGGGTGCAGGGACGCGCCACTGCGGGGAAAAGACACGAGGACGAACTGAGGAACCGAACCGGCAGAGACCACGAGAGGCCCCAGGCCGCCGCCGCGCGCGGGCCCGGAAGAGACGGTCACGTGACACCGACCTGCCGGTCCCACTGCTGCTTCACATGTACGCCGGCCACTGTGGCCGCCGTCAGCAGCACCGAGAGGCCCAACACCACCTTCGAGCTCCTCGACATCCCCGCGCTAGCCGCCGCGGCCTCTCTCACCCGCTCGCCCGAGGCGCAGAGGCCTACGCAGAGTGCGCGCCGCCGCCCGTTCGGCCCAGGCTCGACCCCTCGAGCGCAGAGCCCCAGCCGTCGCGTGCCGCCCGCCGCTGCCAGGCGCGAGCAATCGAGAGCCGAGCATAGAGCGGCGCCCCAACTCTGCGGACACTTGGCTTCACTAGGGGCCTCCTGCACACCCCGCAGGCGACAGCGTTAGACCACCCCCAATTCAAATTCTAGGAGTCCCGGCCCTAACTGGCCCCGGCACCTTACGAGGGTGGAGGGTAGGGGTTCCACGCCTCAGCCAGTTCAGTACCAACCTCACCCCGGGCGGGGTCTGGGTACCGTGCTGACCCCTCTCCCACAGACGTCCCTTCTGAGCGCCTGACTGATCCAGAAGCTTTGCTCAATACCGGCTTCACCTAAATGCAGCCCCTCATTGCTCCTTTGGCGGGGCAGGTGCCACCAGGAGACCGCCTCGTTGGGCAGCTTCAGAGGCGCGGGATTCCCATCCATGGAGTTTTTGCCTGAGGACCCATTATTAAACGCTGTAGTCGCAGTCACCTGGTTTCACCTTGACGCTGTGGGGCGACTGGTCAGGCTCGGATTATTATTATTATTATTTTGATACAGAGCCTCTCTGTATCGTCCAGGCTGGAGTGCAGTGGCGCTATCTCGGCTCACTGCAACCTTACAGGATTCAAGCGATTCTCCTGCCTCAGCCTCCCGAGGGGATTATAGGCGTGACCCACCGCGCCTGGCCCCATGTAAGCTTCGTGATCACTTTTACACCCAAGTTTCCGCACCAGTAGTACAGGATTCCTTATGCCCACATTACTAGGGAAATAAATGATAGAATGAAGGCTTGCGTTGGGAATAGTTAAGCAATTGTGCAAGACGCATTTTCACTTCTTCCTTGGGTAGAAAAGGCAAGGCGTCCCAGAAACTTTAAGTATCTGATAGAGCAGTCAATGAAGACGTGTTTATCATTCAATAATTCTTTCCCACTAGAATTCACAGAGAACTAGCTTCCTCCGGTGGACACGGCTATAGACAGTATTGATTAAGCCTCACCAGGGACTTTTACAACATTCATCACTGTTCATAGTGCTTTACTATTCCAGTCTCTTATGTGAGCGTAAATGGCATAAGGGGACTATTGCTCTTAAAGGTATCTTTAAAGACACCTTTTTCAAATGTCATTTTGTCCTCTGCATTTTTTGCAGCCTAGAGAGTATGTACCACTGAAATGGAAAATGGAGTTCTTGCTGTAATGAACTTTGGAGTGAGAAGAAATTCACTTCAGGGTGTATTTGCATATTTCTCTTAAAAAATTATATTAGACTTCTTTTTATTCGTGGTATATCCTAGATATTTTTCCCTGTAAATCAGTGAGCCTTCAACAGAGCTGTATGTCCTTAGAATGTCCATCAGGGAATTAGATCAATCACCTTTCGTTTTATTGTGACTAATTTTTCAACTCGTTTTCTTGAAATGTACTCTTTTTTTTTTCTTTGTCTTCAGGATACCAGAAGCAAAAAAAAAAAAAGTATTCTACTTTTAAGAAATCATTATTAACTGTGTCAAATAAAAAAGTGGGTTGGGGGACTTAAGGAGGGTCTTGCAAAAAAAAAAAAAAAAGGAGGTTTATCTGTTTAAATATTTATAAACCTAAGCAGTATGTTTTCCGTGATTATTGTCGCATAAACTACTGATTTGTAAGAGTGACTGCATATCATCAAACTGGGAAGCAATTTTTTTTTCTTTTTCTTTTCTTTACTTTTTTTCTTTTTAATTGAGACAGGGCATCGCTCTGTCTTCCAGGCTGGAGTGTTGTGGCGTGATCTCGCTGCAACCTTTGCCTCCCAGATTCGAGTGATTATTGTGTCTCAGCCTCTGGAATAGTTGGGATTACAGGCCTGAGCCACCACGCCCAGCTAATTTTTGTATCTTTAGTAGAGATGGGGTTTCACCGTGTTGGTCAGGCTGATCTAGAACTCCTGGCCTCAATGATCCACCTGCCTCAGCCTCCCAAAGAGCTGGCATTACAGGTGTGAGCCACCTTGCTGGCCATGAATACATTTTCAAAAAGAAAAGTTCAGACTTGCTGATCACCTCTTTTCTGGTGTTGATTACATTCATTCTTTCAACAAATCTTGAATGTGTCACAACAATGTATTCAAGGTACCCCTCCCTGCATTCCTCAAGCATGTCAGTGCCCGGAAGGAAAAGAGACTGGTATACAAAATTATCATAGCAAAAAAGGGGAGATAGTTGACAAGAAGTAAATGTTACATTTGTGTCCCCCCAAATTCCTATGTTGAAACCCTAATCCCCAAGGGAATCTATTTGGAGGTGGAGTGTTTGGGAAGTAATTAGGGTTAGATGAGATGATGAAAGTGGAGGCCCCATGATGGGATTAGTGCCCTTATAAGAAGAGAAAGAAACTAGTGCTCACTCTGCACCTTGTGAGGACACAGTTGGAAGACTGTTGTCTGCAAACCAGGAAGAGGGCCCTTGCCAGAACTCAATCATGCCAGTACCATGATCTTGAACTTTCCAGCCTCCAAAACTGTGAGAAATAAATTGTTGTTTAAACCATGTACTCTATGGTATTTTTGTTACAGCAGCCCAAACTGACTAAAACAGCAGTTAACTGTTTCCCAAAGTTAAGTGTGGGTGTGGGCCTACCCCAGCTGAGGAGAAGATTCCAGACTCAGTTCTCTGTCAGAAACTTCCAGCAACTCTCCTTCAGAAACTGAGTCCTGGTTGTCTTGAACTCCTCTCTCACTTCCTCTCTTTGCTGAATCATCACTAATGCCCAGTAAATGAAAAAGCCTTGCTTTGCCATTGATGACTCCTGGTGACAGGGACACCTGAAAAAATCCCAGATGTAAGTACAGGTAGGACTTCTAGTCCAAGGTAGAAGACAAAATTGAGGCCCTCTCCCACACAGCGAGAGTAAAAGCATCACTTCATGTTAGCAAACAGCACACTGAGGCGCAGGGCACATTTTAAAGCTGTTTATTATATCAAATTATTTCATCTTTGAGATAACCCTATGACGCAGATGCTGTTATTGTCTCCATTTTACAGGTGGGTGTGGAAATGGAAGCACATTTTGTAATGTGTCCACAGCTAGAAAGTTACAGAGCTAGGCAACCTAACTGGCTTTTGGTTTTGTTTTCAAAAGATTAAATTCGCTTGGTTTAATAAAAGTTTAAGACACATAACATGTCTTTAGTTAATAAATACAAGGGGAATGTGTATATATCTAGAATGTTCCAATTCCATATTTTAGCTACTTAGAAAAATGGGAGGAGATAGGGCAAGAAGGGAGAGACGTGACTAGACACACAGAGAGGGTAGAGGGATAAATAAAACCGAAACCCACAGAGGCAGCTGCCAGGTACGTTATGAGGTAGTAGTGTTCACCCTTGTGAACACGTGAACTTGAAAACAGAATTTCAAAGAGTTTGTCTCTCTGAAATCCTTTTTCAAGTCTTCCATTCCTCACTCTGAGCTGAGGAGCCGCTGTCACCCTCCAGCAAGATGTTATTGGAAGCGGGCCTCTGTGAGCAAAGTTCTGCAGTATAAAGTGGTGGGAAGTAAGGCTCTGCCTTCATGCAGCAGCTCATTTGCTGCTTGACTTGGGGACAGTCTCTTACTTTACTGGGCCTCAGTTTCCTCCTCTGTACTATTGAGATAATAACATGTCTTCTACCTCATTGGTGGTGAGAGGATTAGTTAATAGTATGGCTTTGCCAAAGTCAGCTGTGTGGCGATCATGCCTGCTGGAGCATTCCAGCCAGTGACCTCCAGTGGTCCCCTGTGAGTCCTAAGACCTGGACACTCTCAGTGACCCTGAGGGGTGGGGAGGGAAGAAGACAGGGGGAGGCGCAGAATCTTTGTCTTTAAATATTTGCAAAATGTCTGTTTGCAGCTGAGTGGGCCTTCTGGTGACGTCCCAGCTGACAGCAGCACTTCTAACAGTTCTTGCCCAAGCTGTGAATTAGAGCTTCATTGTTTCACAATACTTGGTGTGACTAAGTTCTTTTAGATTCAGAATTTACTTATATTATCAGGAGGAAAAAATGTCAATATTCTATTGCCATTACAAATAGAAGAAAAGAGCCGTCAGATCTTTCGAATACTATTTCAGCTGCTACAAATGTATGAATCGCTGTTTTTTTGTTTTTTTTAATGGCTTTAACTGACAATAGTATGTGTTGGCAAAGATGTGGAACAACTCTGCACTCCTGGTAGGAGTGTCAGCTGGAGTCATCTATACCCCATGATCTAGCAACTTCACCCCCATATGTATATCCAGCAGAACCGTATGCATATGTGCACAAAGAAACATGCGGAAGAGTGTTCACAGCCACGCAACCACAACAGGAAAAACTGGAAACTACCCAAATGTCCATCAGCAGGAGCATGGATGGCAAATTCTGATATTTTCATACAATAAAATCCTATACAGGCTTGAGAATGAACGAACTGTTGCCACACTAAGTGATGTTTAGAGCTGGTGGCCAGACTATATTATTTAAAGCTGGTAAATCAAGCATAGAGGTCTAAATATATATATATATATATATATATATATATATATATATATATTTTTTTTTTTTTTTTTTTTTTTTTTTTTTTTTGAGACGGAGTCTCGCTCTGTCGCCCAGGCTGGAGTGCAGTGGCTGGATCTTGGCTCACTGCAAGCTCCGCCTCCCGGGTTTACGCCATTCTCCTGCCTGAGCCTCCCGTGTAGCTGGGACTACAGGCGCCCGCTACCTCGCCCGGCTAGTTTTTTGTATTTTTTTAGTAGAGACAGGGTTTCACTGTGTTAGCCAGGATGGTCTTGATCTCCTGACCTCGTGATCCGCCCGTCTCGGCCTCCCAAAGTGCTGGGATTACAGGCTTGAGCCACCGCGCCCGGCCAGGTCTAAATATATTTAAAGGCATAAAAGTAAAGCTTAAAAACAATATAATCCCTAAGTTGAGTGGTATGAAGAGAGAATATATGCTGATTCCATCACGTTTATGGAAAGGAGTGAAAAAGGCTGGGCACGGTAGTTCGCACCTGTAATCCATGCACTTTGGGAGGCTGAGGCAGGTAGATCACTTGAGGTAGTAGTTCAAGACCAGCTGGGACAACATAGTGAAACCCTGTGTCTGCTAAAAATACAAAAATTAGCCAGGCGTGGTGGCATGCACCTACACTCCCAGTAACTCAGGAGGTGGAGGTGGGAGAATCACTTGAACCCAGGAGGCAGAAGTTGCAGTGAGCCGAGATCATGCCACTGCACTCCAGCCTGGATGAGAGTGAGATCCTGTCGAAAGGAAGAAAGGAAGGAAGGAAGGAAGGAAGGGAGGGAGGGAGGGAGGGAGGGAGGGAGGAGGGAGGGAGGGAGGGAAAGAAAGAAAAAGAGAAAGAAAGAGAGAGAGAAAGAGAGAAAGGAAGGAAGGAAGGAAGGAAAGAAGGAAAGAAGAAAGAAAAAAAGAAAGAAAGGAGTTAAAAAATACTCTCAGGAAGATCCTAGGAAAAAGTGCAAACTATGATAAGAGCATCTAACTGTATTGCAAACATAACATTGAAAGAAAGAAGCCAGGCACGAAAGAGTATTATTCATATAAATTCCACTTACAGAAGTCAGCGTGGTGGTTACCTTATTGGAAGAGAAGGAGCATTTGCTGGGAGAGGCATGAATGGGGTTTCTGGGATGCTGGTGCCATTCTGTTTCTTGATCTGGGTGCTAGTACTGGGTGTTTGTGAAAATTGGTTCAGTGGCACACCAAGGCTGTGTGGTTACACATACATGCATGATACACTTCTATACAGAATCTTACATACTATATGAACAGAAAAAAAAGACTTTTTTTGTTTCTTTTATTGTCTTTATTTCCTTTTGATTTTGTATTGTGCGTTTTTTCTTTTTCTTTCCATTGGTTCATAGCCGATAGCTTTACATTTTATCATCATTCCTTGTATCAAATAGCTTTTTTGCTGGGAACTGTGGTTCATGCCTGTAATCTAGGCACTTTGGGAGGCCAAGGCAGGCAGATCACTTGAGGTCAGGAGTTCAAGACCAGCCTGGCCAACGCGGCGAAACCCCATCTCTATTGAAAATACAAAAATTCGCCAGATGTGGCAATGCGTGCCTGTAATCCCAGCTACGGGAGGCTGAGGCAGGAAAACCGCTTGAACCCGAGAGTTGGAGGTTGCAGTGAGCCAACATCATGGCACTGCACTCTAGCTTGGGCGACAGAGTGAGACTCCATCTCAAAAAAAAAAAAAAAAAAATATTGATCAGGAACTATGTGCAGGAACAATGATCAGGAACTATTTTTAACATAAAACCTGTTATTTAAAAGAGTTAGACTCCAAGAAGAATGTTATCAGGAAATTTTATCCAAAGTTGACATTTAAATCTACCCCCAAGATTTGCTTTTTTCTTCTAATAATTATATGTCATTTTTTTTGTTTTTATTTTTCTTTTTTATAAGAATGCCATGTAAAGGAAATGTAAATAATTATTATCCATGAAGCTCCTTTTAGGATTATCCAAGCTCGCTCAAGTTGATCCCAGTGAGTTATACAAATATCCTTATTTTTATGTTTACCAAGGTGGGACGAAGCTTAGGAAGCATGGCTGATTTAACACAATTTGCTTGTAAGGTCGGAACATGGAACTTTGTGTATCGCTATATTCTAGTGTCTTGGTATCCTAAGATCACATCAGTTCCTGCCCCTCTCAGCTTTGGATTGACTTAGATGCGCCCAGAATGGCCACTGCTTTCCTGGAGAGGACAGTGGGTGCCTTGCCCTGCCATTGGCCTGCCTTCAGAGTGAACTTACCTCCAAAGACAAAAATATGAAGTTGACCACCTTAAAAACCTCTCAGTGGCTCCCCATGCCTACAGGATAAAGTCCCATACTCTTTAGGACAGCATACCACCCTGTCCTTCCCTTCAGAATCCTCTAAGCAAGAGACAACATCAAAAAAGAAGTACAGTTGGAAGTCAGGGCTTGGAGAAGAATCAACAAATGAAAACTAAGGGGAGGGAATGCAGTCATCTCCCTGTGTTTGAACAACGTGGTCACATAATCTTTGTTCCACCTTCACTCACATAAGGGTGGGGACTTGAAAAAAATGCCTTCCCTACTGAGTGTGTAATTTGGCTTATGTTATTTGGGCTTATGTTATTTGGCAGCTCTCATGGAAGAGCTGGGTTTCGAGTCACTTCTGTCTTAAAGAATAGTAAATCACTAGTACCCTAGCAGGAGGTATCAGTAGAAGGCACAGGTTTAAACTGGACTTGATGGTGGGCATGAATGTAATAGGTCAAGGCAGAGGCATCAGGCAATGATCAGAAGCTCGTAATCATTGGAGCTGAGAGAGAAGGAGGAGGCAGGGAGAATGAGGTTTGTTTGGGAAGAAGGTGGAGGGTGTCAGCTGAACTGGCACCAGTGACTGATAAATTTATCAGTCTCAGCACTAAATGATTACAGAAACATCACACCACAGGGCGCCCCATAAAGCACCATTATGACTATTTTAAATGCCAGCAAGAAGGCTTGCCTTGTGTATGGCCCTGTAGTGGGCTGTACAGGCAGACAAGGCAATGACATCCCACCTTCTTCAGGCTGAGGCTCTGAAGTCAGCATATAACGAAAAATCAGAAACAGTTAAAACCACCCTTGAAAACGTCTTGGGAAGGTGACATGTTGAAGAAAATAGATATTTTCTCAGGAACTCCAAAAGAGCCAGTTTTTCTTCCAGCACTGGGATTAATCACCATGAATTCAATGCAGTATCTATCTAACTAATCTGAAATTCTGCACAGGTTTGTCTCTTCTCTCCCATTCAGTAACTGATTCAATCATTCGTTTAGATCAGTGTGGACTGGTGGGTATTTATTTTGTACTTTGGGTTATAATCCAATATTACTTTATTTTGTTGCTCAGATGTCTCCAGCTTTGGCCGTTGGGAGATCTTTCAGCTCCTCTGCTTCTCTGACAGACCCTCATCAATGTGAATTTTCCTTGTTTAACACTTGTCTATTTTCTGGCACTGCACAATATTCTGGGTTAATCTTGTATATTTCCTGCCCAAGTCTCAGAATCTGCCATTTCTCCAAGAATCCAAGGTTCTTTTTATTGTAGAATATATTGGAATCCAAGATGTAGGTCCTGGCATGCTTGCTGCTACTGGGACTTTGTTTCTTTTGGGCCCTCTCAGCTGACAAAGCACAGAAATATATGCGTGTATACTTATCTGTGCATGTTACATATCTACAAATATTTCTGTATGTAATTACCTGAATCTATATTGACTAAAATGTGAGACATTGCTGATGTCTCCAACTCTAGTCCATTACCACATGGATTATTCTAACTTCCTTTGTTTATTGGTAAATTCCTACTCCATCAGTGAGGAATCAGGCTCCATCTTCCACCATCCACTTGTGCAATTGTTTGATTCCAGTATACATGTATAGCAGTCTCAGGATTGTTTACCTATAGCCTGTGGTAAACAACTTTACCTACTAGAGTACCATGTGTTTTGCAGTTCCTATTGCTTTTGGCTTTATAGACCTCATTTATTCCAAAGTTACCAAATCAGCACCTTTGCCTTCCACCCCTTCGGTGATATCATTTCATATGTTTGCAATACAGTTAGATGCTCTTATCATAGTTTGCACTTTTTCCTAGGATCTTCCTGAGAGTATTTTTTAACTCCTTTCTTTCTTTTTTTCTTTCTTCTTTCCTTCCTTCCTTCCTTTCTCTCTTTCTCTCTCTCTTTCTCTTTCTCTCTCTTTCTTTCTTTCCCTTCCTTCATTCCTTCCTTCCTTCCTTCCTTCCTTCCTTCCTTCCTTCCTTCCTTCCTTCCTTCCTTTCTTCCTTTCGACAGGATCTCACTCTCATCCAGGCTGGAGTGCAGTGGCATGATCTCGGCTCACTGCAACTTCTGCCTCCTGGGTTCAAGTGATTCTCCCACCTCAACCTCCTGAGTAACTGGGAGTGTAGGTGCATGCCACCACGCCTGGCTAATTTTTGTATTTTTAGCAGACACAGGGTTTCACTATGTTGTCCCAGCTGGTCTTGAACTACTACCTCAAGAGATCCACCTGCCTCAGCCTCCCAAAGTGCATGGATTACAGGTGCGAACCACCGTGCCCAGCCTTTTTCACTCCTTTCTATAAACGTGATGGAATCAGCATATATTCTCTCTTCATACCACTCAACTTAGGGATTATATTGTTTTTAAGCTTTACTTTTATGCCTTTAAATATATTTAGACCTCTATGCTTGATTTACCAGCTTTAAATAATATAGTCTGGCCACCAGCTCTAAACATTCAGGAAACCAGCTGTATTAGTTTGTTCCGACGTTGCTGTAAAGAACTAACTGAGCCTGGGTAGTTTATAAAGAAAAGAGGTTTAATTGACTTACAGTTCCACAGGCTGTACAGGAAGCATGATTGGGGAGGCTTCAGGAAACTTACAATCATGGCAGAAGGTGAAGGAGAAGCAAGTACATCTTCACATGGCTGGCAGCAGAGAGAGAGAGAGAGAAAGGGGAAGTGTTACACACTTTCAAACAACCAGATTTTGTGAGAACTCTACTATGAAGCAGCACTTGGGGGGTGGTGCTAAACCATTAGAAACCACCCCCGTGATCAAATTACCTCTCACGAGGCTCCACCTCCAACACTGGGGACTACAATTCAACATGATATTTGGGTAGGGACACAGAGCCAAACTATATCACCAGCATACTTGACCTATCTCCTATCTTCTGCTTTTTCTCATTCAGCTTTTGTTGGTTATATCACTCCTTCACTGTCAGAGTTTATAACATACACATTTTGCTCTTTTTTTTTTTTTTTTGAGACACAGTCTCGCTCTGTCACCCAGGCTGGAGTGCAGTGGCTCAATCTCGACTTACTGCAACCTCCATCTCCCAGGTTCAAGTGATTCTCCTGCCTCAGTCTCCCAAGTAGCTGAGATTACAGGTGCACCACCATGCCCAACTAATTTTTGTATTTTTAGTAGAGGTGGGCTTTCTCCACATTGGCCAGGCTGGTCTCGAACTCCTGACCTCATGTGATCTACCCACCTCAGCCTCCCAAAGTGCTGGGATTACAGGTGTGAGCCACCACGCCTGGCCTACATTTTGTTCTTTAACCATAATTGCCATGTTTGTTTTCATCTTAGTTGCATCTTTAAATGGATTTGATGGTCATCGCCAGTCCCTTTGTGTCTTTTCTCCATTTACCCTCTATTAGAATCTTTTAAAAAGTGTTGTAGAAACTATATTTCCTGAATTCTTGCACATTAAAAAACATGTTTGTGTTGCCTTGTCTCTGAAGTACAGTTCAGCTGAGTAAAAATTTCCTGGGTCACAGTTTCTTTGCATGAAGACTATATAGACTTTTCCCATCTGTCCTCAAATATCAAATATAGCTGTGGCAACTTGGAGGCCAGTCTAATTTTCTCCTTTTAGTTAATTACTTTGCATAGTCGCTTAAAGCATACTTTCTTTATCTTTGAAGTCCAATAACATTACAAGAATATATTTTTGAGTCAATTTTCCTTGGACATGAGGTACCCATTCAATTTTTAGACTCATACTTTTAACTCTGGAAAAATTTTAAAATTACATCTGTAAATACATTTTCTGTTCTATTCAAATTTCTCCTTCAGGAACATGAATTATGTGCATATTGGATCTCCCGTGCCTGCCTGTCACGTTTATCACTTTCTGTCTAATCCTTTTTAAACTTTGGTCATTTCCATTTCATTTGCCTTCCTTTCTCTATTCTAATCGATAGGTCTATCTTACTTCAATGGTGTCTATTCTACCCTGGAAAAGTACACTTGGAAATAATTTTTTAAATGCTTTTTTGAAATTCTACTTATTTACCCAATGCTTTTAACTCATAGTTCATCTTTTTAAAATTGTGTAAAATACACATAGCATAAAATTTACTGTGTTAACCATGTTTAAGTGTACAATTCAGGGGCATTAAGTACACTCACACTGTTGTGCAACCAGCACCACTATTCATCTCCATAACTTTTTCATCTATCCAAACAGAAACTGTGTCCATTAAAACGTAATTCCCTATTCTCCCTCCCTCTAGCCCCCTGGTAAGCGCTATTCTACTTTCTGCCTATACGAATTTCCCTATGTTAGGTGCCTCATGTAAGTGGAATTATGCAATATTTGTCCTTTTCTTGTGTGACTTATTTCACTTAACAATAACACCTTTGAGGTTCATTCATGTTGTAGCACATGTCAGAACTTCTTTCCTCTCTAAGGCTTAATAATATTCCATTGTATGTATATACGACATTTTGTTCATCCATTCATCTGCTGATGGATATTTGAGATGTTTATACCTTTTGGCAATTGTGAATAATGCTGCTGTGAATGTTGGTGTGCCAGATTCTGATCCCTGCTTTCAATTTTTTCAGATATACAGACAGTTCCAGTTATGATGGCTCGACTTATGATTTTTCCAGTTTACAGTGGTGTGGAAGTGATAGACACTCAGTATGCTTCTCAACTTATGATGGGGTTGTGTCCAGATAAATCCATCATAAGTTGAAAATATCAAAAGTCAAAAACTCTGGCCGGGCACGGTGGCTCATGCCTGTAATCCTAACACTTTGGAGGCGGAGGCAGGCAAATCACCTGAGGTCAGGAGTTCGAGACCAGCCCCGCCAACATGGTGAAACCCCGTCTCCATTAAAAATACAAAAATTAGCCAGGCATGGTGGAACATGCCTATAATCCGAGCTACCCAGGAGGCTGAGGCAGGAGAATCTCTGGAACCTGGGAGATGGAGGTTGCAGTGAGCCGAGATTGCGCCACTGCACTCCATCCTGGGTGACAGAGCGAGACTGTCTCAGGAAAACAAAACAAAGTCCAGGTGCAGTGGCTCACGCCTGTAATCCCAACACTTTGGGTGCCATAGGCGGGCAGATCACTTGAGATCAGGGGTTTGAGACCAGCCTGGTCAACATGGTGAAACCCCGTCTCTGGTAAAAATACAAAAATTAGCCAGTCATGGTGGCACACACTTGTAATTCCAGCTGTGTAGGAACCTGAGGCAGGAGAATCACTTGAACCCGGGAGGTGGAAGTTGCAGTGAGCCGAGATCACACCACTGCACTCCAGCCTGGGTGACAGAGTGAGCCAAAAACTCATTTTCAATTTATGATATTGTCAACTTTTTTTCCTCTATGAGTTCACTGGGATGTAAACCCGGGAGTGGAATTGCTAGATCATAGGGAAATTCCACATCTAACTTTTTAAGGAACTGCCATCCTGTTTTCCACAGAGGGTGTATCATTTTACATTCCCACCGGCAAGGCACAAGGGTTCTAATTTCTAGACATCCTTGCTGACATGGTTTGGGTCTGTGTCTCTGCCCAAATCTCATGTCTAATTGTAATCCCCAGTGTTGGAGGTGGGGCTTGGTGGGAGGTCATTGGATTACTGGGGTGGAGTTCTCATGAATGGCTTAGCACCATCCCCACTTGGTACTGTATAGTGAGTAAGTTCTCATGAAATCTGGTTGTCTAAAAGTGTGTAGCGCCTGTAATCCCAGCACTTTGGGAGGCCGAGACGGGCGGATCACGAAGTCAGGAGATCGAGACCATCCTGGCTAACACGGTGAAACCCCGTCTCTACTAAAAAATACAAAAAACTAGCCGGGCGAAGTGGCGGGAGCCTGTAGTCCCAGCTACTTGGGAGGCTGAGGCAGGAGAATGGCGTAAACCCGGGAGGCGGAGCTTGCAGTGAGCTGAGATCCCGCCACTGCACTCCAGCCTGGGCAACAGAGCGAGACTCCGTCTCCAAAAAAAAAAAAAAAAAGTGTGTAGCGCCACCTCACTTCCTCTCTTCCTCCTGCTCCAGCCATGAAAGACTTGCTTGCTTCCCCTTCACCTTCTGTCATGATTGTGAGTTTCCTGAGGCCTCCCCAGAAGCAGATGCTGCTGTGCTTCCTGTACAGCCTGCAGAACCATGAGCCAATTAAACCTCTTTTCTTCATAAATTACCCAGTCTCAGGTATTTATTTATAGCAGTGCAAGAACGGACTAATACACTTGCCAACACTATTTTCTTTTTCTTTCATCTTCCTTTTTGTATAATAGTAGTCATGCCAACAAGTGTGAAATGGTATCACATTGAGGTTTTTATTTGCATTTCCCTAATGATTAGTGGATGTTGAACATCTTTTCATGTGCTTATTGGCCATTCATATATCTTATTTAGAGAATGTTTGAGTCTTTCACTCTTTTTTTTTTTGAGGCAGAGTTTTGTCTTGTTGCCCAGGCTGGAGTGCAATGGCATGATCTTGGCTCACTGCAACCCACGCCTCCCAGGTTCAAACGATTCTCCTGCCTCAGTCTCCCGAGTAGCTTGGATTATAGGCATGCACCACCACACCTGGCTAATTTTGTATTTTTAGTAGAGACAGGGTTTCTCCATGTTGGTCAGGCTGGTCTCAAACTCCCGACCTCAGGTGATCTGCCCACCTTGGCCTCCCAAATTCCTGGGATTACAGGTGTCAGCCACTGCACAAGGCCTTTTGCTTTTTGAATTGAATTGTTTGATTTTTTGTTGTTGAGTTGTAGGCATTCTTTATATATTCTGGATATTAATCTCTTATCAGATATATGACTTGCAAATATTTTTTCCCATCATGTAGGTTGCATTTTCACTCTCCTGATAAAGTCCTTATGTATACAAAAGGTTTTAATTTTGATAAAGTCCAATTTATTTGTTTTTTCTGTTTATTGCCTGTGCTTTTGGTGTCATACTGAAGAAATTATTGTCAAATTGAATGTCATGAGGCTTTTTCTTCTAACAGTTTTCTTCTAACAGTTTTATAACTTTAACTCTTTGTTTAGGTCTTTGATCCACTTTGAGTTAGTTTGTGTATATTGTATAAGGTAAGGACCAACTTCAATCTTTTGCATTTAGATATACAGTTTTCCCCCCCAAAATTTGAAAAGACTGTCCTTTCCCAATTGAATGATCTTAGCACCCTTGTTGAAAATCAATATATAGGTTTATTTCTACACTTTATTGTTCTGTAGTGGCCTATATGTCTGTCCTTATGCCAGTCAGAACCACACTGTTTTGATTACTACAGCTTTGTAGTAAGTTTTGCAACAAAAAAGCATGAGTCCTCCAACTTTGTTCTTTTTAAGATTGTTTTGTAAGCCGGGCATGATGGCTGACTCCTGTAATCTCAGCACTTTGGGAGGCTGAGGTGGATGGACCACTTGAGGTCAGGAATTTGAGACCAGCCTGACCAACATGGTCTGTCTCTACAAAACTACAAAAATTAGCCAGGCATGGTGGTGCTTGCCTGTAGTCCCAGCTACCCAGGGGGCTGAGGCATGAGAATCGCTTGAAACCAGGACGCAGAGGTTGTAGTAAGCCAAGATCAGGCCATTGTACTCCAGCTTAGGCAACAGAAAGAGACTCCATCTCAAAAAATAATAATAAATAATAAAAATAAAAAAAGATTGTTTTGGCAATTAAGGGTCACTTGATATTCCCTATGAATTTTATAATGGGTTTCATTTTTATGAAAAAAATCATGTTGGATTTTGATGGCGATTATGCAGAATGTAGATAGCTTTGGGTGATATTGTCATGTTGTCAATATTAAGTCTTCCATTCTATGAATTAGAGGTGACTTTGCATTTAATAATGTCTTTTTAAATTTCTTTCAGAAACGTTGTATAGTTTTCTATGTAAAGTATTTTGCTTCTTGTGTTACTTTGTAAATATTCTATTATTTTTGATGCTGTCGTAAGTAGAATTTTTTTTTTTTTGAGATGGCGTATCGCTCTGTCACCCAGGCTGGACTGCAGTGGCGTGATCTCGGCTCACTGAAATCTCTGCCTCTTGGGTTCAAGGGATTCTCCTGCCTCAGCATTCCGAGTAGCTGGGATTACAGGTGTGCACCACCATGTCTGGCTAATTTTTGTATTTTTAGTAGAGACAGGGTTTCACCATGTTGCCCAGGCTGGTCTCCAACTCCTGACCTCAAGTGATTCTCCCACCTCGGCCTCCCAGAGTGTTGGGATTACAGGTGTGAGCCATCGTGGCTGGCCCCAAATGGGTTGTTTAGCTCTAAAAGTTTCTTTTAATGAAACCAACCTTTAGGGTTTTCTACATAGAAGATCAAGCAATCTGCAAACAGAAATGATTTCATTTCTTCCTTTCCAATTGGAGGCCTCTTTTCTTTTTTTTTTTGAGGTGGAGTTTTGCCCTGTCGCCCAGGCTGGAGTGCAATAGCATGATCTCGGCTCGCTGCAACCTCCACCTCCCGAGTTCAAATGATTCTCCTGCCTCAGCTTCCAGAGTAGCTAGGATTACAGGTGACCATCACCATGCCCAGCTAATTTTTGTATTTTTAGTAGAGACGGGGTTTCACCACATTGGCCAGGCTGGTCTCAACTCCTGACCTCGTGATCCACCCGCCTCAGCCTCCCCAAGTGCTGGGATAACAGGTGTGAGCCACCAAGCCCTGCCAGACGCCTCATTTATTTTCCTTGCCTAATTGCTCTGGCTAGAACTTCCAATACTGTGTTAAATAGAAGTAACAAAAGTGTGGCTGGGGACAGTGGCTTACGCCCTCTAATCCCAGCACTTTGGGAGTCCAAGGCAGGTAGATCATTTGAGGTCAGGAGTTCGAGATCAGCCTGGCCAACAGGGTGAAACCCCATCTCTACTGAAAATACAAAAATTAGCTGGGTGTGGCGATGCAGCCTATGATCCTGGTTACTGAGGAGGCTGAGTCGGGAGAATCACTTGAACACGGGAGGCGGAGGTTGCAGTTCCAAGATTGCACCACTACACTCCAGCCTGGGCAACAGCAGAGTTTGACTCTTTTAAGTCAAAAAAAAAAAAAAAAAAGAAAGAAAGAAAGAAAGAAAGAAAGAAAGAAAGAAAGAAAGAAAGAAAGAAAGAAAGAAAGAAAGAAAGAAGGAAGGAAGGAAAGAAAGAAAAAAGAAAAAAAAAGCAGTGCCCAAAGTGGGTATCTTTGTTTTATTGCTTATCTTAGGGGGAAAATTTTCAATCATTCTCCAATATTAGTTGTAGATTTTTCATATATAGCTGTCTTAGTCCATTTGTGCTGCTATAACAAAATACCTTAGACTGGGTACTTTATAAAGAATAGAAATTTATTTTTTACAGTTCTGGAGCTAGGAAGTCCAAGATCAGGGCACCACCACTGGTGTCTGGTGAGAGCCGCTGTCTTTCCAAGATAGCATCCTGTTGCTGTATCCTCACATCCTAGAAGGTGGAAAGGCAAGAGAGTGCTCCCTTCATACTTCAGCCCTTTTATAAGGAAGCCAATCTTATTTATGTGGACAGAGCCCTAGTGATTTAGTCACCTTCAAAAAGCTACCAGTCTTATAATTGCACTGGGGATTAAATTTCAACATGAATTTTGGAAGGGAATCATCATTAAAATCATAGCAACGGTTTTTATCATGATGAGGTAGTTTCCTTCTATTCTTACTTTGTTAAATGTTTTTATCACGAAAGAGGATTGGATTTTGCCAAATGCTTTTTCTGCATCAACTGAGATGATGACCATGTTTTTTTTTCTTTGTCCATTAATGTGTATTCTTTTCATCTTCATATATTGAATCATTCTTGTATTTTAGGAATACATTTTACTTGTTAAAGGTATATAATCTTTTTTAAAATGCCACTGATTCCAGTTTGCTATTATTTTATTGAGGATTTAACATCAATATTCATAAAGAATATGTGTCTGTTCTTTTTTTGTAGTGTGTTTTCTGGTTTTGGTATTAGGTTGATGCTGGCCTCATAGAGTAAGTCAGGCAGTATTCCATTCTCTTCAAATTTTTATAACTGTTTGAGAAAGATCGGTGTTAATTCTCTTTAAAATATTTGGTAGAATCAGTCAGTAAAGAAATGTGGTTCAGGCATTTCTTTTTTGGGAGATTTTGGATTACTAAATCAATCTCCTTATTAGCTACAGGTTTACTCAGATTTTCTATTTCTTCATGATTCAGTTTTTGTGGGTTATGTGTTTCCAGAAATGTGAGAATTTTGTCTAGCTATTTAATTTATTGACTTACAAATGTTCATAGTATTCTTTTATTTCTTTAAATTGGTAGTAATATATATATACATTTATTTCTGATTTTAGTAATTTAGTCTTCTCTCTTTTTTTACCTCATCAGTTTAGTTAATCATTTGTCAATTATGTTGATCTTTTTGAAGGGCTAACTTTCAGTTTTGCTAATTTTCTCTCTTATTTTTCTAGTTTTGATTTTATTTTTCTTTATTCTGGTCTTTATTATTTCCTTTCTTCTGCTGGATTTGTGTTTTATTTGCTTTTCCTTAAAGTGTAAAGTTAAGTTGTCGATTTGAGATCTTTCTTCATTTTCAATGTATGTAGGTTTTAACTATAAATTTCTCTCTTAGCACTGCTTTCACTGCATTCCATAAGTTTTGGTATGCTGTACTTTTATTTTCATTTGCTTCTTGGTTTTTTATAATTTCCCTTGTGATTTCTTCCTTGACCTACTGGTTGTTTAAAATTGTATTGTTTAATTTTCATATATTTCTATATTTCCAGCTTTCCTTCTGTTACTGATTTCTAGCTTTATTCTATTATGATCTGAAAATACATTTTGTACAACTTCAATCTTTTAAAATTCATTAAGAATTGCTTGGTGGTCTACACATTGTGTATCCTGGAGAAAGTTCCATGTACACTTGACAAAAAATTGTATTCTGCTGTTGTTGGGTGGAGTGTTTTGAATATGACTATTTGTTCTATTTGGTTTATTACTTTGTTCAAGTCCTCTATTTTCTTATTAATATTCTCTCTGGTTGTTCTATCCATTATTGAAAGTGGTGTTGAAACCTCCAAGTATTATTTTAGAACTATTTCTCCCTTCATTTCTATCAATGTTTCCTTCAAATATTTTGCAGCTCTAATATTTGGTGCACATATTTATCATTGTTTTATGCCTTGGTGAATTCACCCTATATCTTTATATAATGTCTTCTTTGATCTCCTGTAGCAGTCTTTTACTTAATTCTATTTGGTTTGATATTAGTATAGCCATCTCATCTCTCTTTTGGTTACATTTGCATGGAGTATCTTGTTCCATTGCAGGCATACCACAGAGATATCGTGGATATGGTTCCAGACCACTGCAATAAAATGAATATCGCAATTTTAAAAGTCACATTTTCTTTTAGTTTCCCAGTGCATATATAAATTATGCTTTGGGCTGGGCACAGTGGCTCACGTCTATAATCCCCGCACTTTGGGAAGCCGAGGCGGGTGGATCACCTGAGGTCAGTAGGTCAAAACCAGCCTGGCCAACATGGCAAAACCCTGGCCCCACTAAAAATACAAAAATTAGCCAGGTGTGGTAGCAGGCACTTGTAATCCCAGCTACTCGGAAGGCTGAGACAGGAGAATCACTTGAACCCGGGAGGCGGAGGTTACAGTGAGCCAAGATCACACCATTGTACTCTAGCCTGGGCAACAAGAGCGAAACTCCACCTCAAAAAAAAAAAAAAAAGTTATGCTTATACTATACTGTAGTCTTTGAAGTGTACAAAAGCATATGTCTTTAAAAATGTACATATCTTAATTTAAAATATGTTATTGCTAAAAAATGCTAATGATTATCTGAGCCTTCAGCAAGTTGTAATTTTTTGCCGGTGGAGAGTCCTGCCAAAATGTTGATGGCTGCTTACTGATTAGGGTGGTAGTTCTGAATGTTAGAGTGGCTGTGGCAATTTCTTGAATAAAACAATAGTGAAGTTTGCTATATCAATTATTTTTTTCCTTTTTTTTTTTTGAGATGGAGTCTCGCTCTGTTGCCCAGGCTGGAGTGCTGTTGTGCAATCTCGGCTCACTGCAACCTTCGCCTCCTGGGTTCAAGCAATCCTCCTGCCTCAGCCTCCTAAGTAGCTAGGATTGCAGGTGTGTGCCCCCATGCTCAACTAATTTTTGTATTTTTAGTAGAGACGAGGTTTCACCATGTTGGTCAGGATGGTCTCAAACTCCTGACCTCAAGTGATTTGCCTGCCGCAGCCTCCCAAAGTGCTGGGATTACAGATGTGAACCACCACACCCAGCCTGATTATTTTATTATAAGAAGTTAGATTTACTCATTTTGTAGATTGGGAATGTTCTTTTAAATATCTGAGGGTAGGTAAAAGTTGAGCAAACTGAAACATCAACAACTCTTCTTAGATTTGTAAAAAATAAAAATAAAAATAAAAAAAATGGAGCTCACAAGGAAGGTAAAATGTTGCCCCCCACAACTGGAGAGACAAATAGGTAGGTGACTACAGAGAATCACAATATACTGGGGCAAAAACTTGCACTGGAACCAGTGCCAGGGGAAGGAAATCCTGAACTGTAATTGATTATTTGCCAGAGGCTGATTGTGGAAAAGTCTGAGAGTTAAAAACTCCAGAGTCATGGGGAGGGGAGGGGGATCCCCACGCTTTTGTGAGTGTTACCTCTAGGAGCAGAACCAGTTCTCACAGTAAATATATATCAGAGAATATTAGTAAAGAAAACCCCCTCATGCTTCCTGCAGGGGTGGGGAGAAGGAACAATTTTGAAATTCCTCAGAGGATTCTGCTCTTCTTAACAAGATTTGCTCTCAGGAGAAGCTAGTTAACCAGAACAAAGACTGGAAAAAAGCAGAACAGCATATACAAGAACTGTGGAACAATTATAAAAGATATCACATATGCATACTGCGACCACTAGAAGGAAAAAAGAAACAGAAGAAATATTTGAAACAATAATGACTAAGAATTTTCCCAAATCAATGTCAGACACCAAATCACAGATCTAGGAAACTTAGAGAACACCAAACAGGATAAATCCCAAACAAAAAACAAAAAGGCAAAAAAAAAAAAAAAAAAAAAAAAAAAAACCATGAAAAACCTATACAAGGCATATCATTTTTCAAACTACAAAAAATAAAAGATGACGAAAAAATTCTGAAAGAAGCCACAGGGAAAAAACAACAATCTATATGGGATCAAAGGTAAGAATTCCATCCAACTTTTCCTCTGAAACCACATAAGCAGGAAGAAAGTAGAGTGAAATATTTAAAATGCTGAGAGGAAAATATCAACACCTAGAATTCTGCAAAATTGTCCTTTAAACGTGAAGGAAAAAGACTTTCTCAGACAGAAAAATTGGGGTAATTTGTTGTCAGTAGGTCTGCCTTACAAGAAATAGTTTTTCCCTCCCTCCCTCCCTCCATCTTTGTCTCTCTCTCTCTCTCTCTCTCTCTCTCTCTCTGTCTGTCTCTCTTTCTCTCCTTCTTTCTTTCTTTCTTTTGAGACAGAGTCTCTCTCTCTGCCACCCAGGCTGGAGTGCACTGCTATGATCTCAGCTCACTGCAACTTCTGCTTCCTGGTTGCAACTGATTCTTGTGTCTCTGCCTCCCAAGTATCTGGGATTACAGGTGTGCACCACCACACTTGGCTAATTTTTGTATTTTTATTACAGAAGGGGTTTCACCATGTTGGCCAGGCTGGTCTTGAACTCCTGGCCTCAAGAAATCTGGCCTGCTTCAGCCTCCTAAAGTACTGGGATTACAGGTGTTAGTCACCATACTAAAAAAGGTCTTTAGAGACAAAGAAAAAAATATAGGTCAGAAAATCAGCTCTACATAAAGAAAGGAAGTACACTGAACAAGGAATAAATAAAAGTAAAATGAAAACTTCTATTTTTCCTTTTTTTTTTGAGATGGAGTCTTGCTCTGTTGCCCAGGCTGGACTGCAGTGGTGCGATCTCGGCTCACTGCAACCTCCGCCTCCCAGGTTCAAGGAATTCGCCTGCCTCAGCCTCCTAAATAGCTGGGACTATAGGCAACCGCCACCATGCCTAGCTAATTTTTTTTGTATATTTAACAGAGACGAGGTTTCACCATGTTGGCCAGGTTGGTCTCTAACTCCTGACCTCAGGTGATCTGCCTGCCTCGGCTTCCCAAAGTGCTGGGACTACAGGCATGAGCCGCTGCACCTGGCCGAAAACTTCTATTTTTCTTATTCTTGATTGTTCTATCAGATAACAGTTCATTCAAAATAATAGCAACAATTGTATTTGATCATGCAGATTTCTGTGTATGCCTCGTGTGTGTGTATGTTTATATGTATTTATATAGAAGCATAATGAATGACAGCAATGATATAAGGGACAGGAAGGAAGAATTAGGATACTTTTTTTCTTTTTTGAAATGGAGTCTCACTTTGCCACCCAGGCTGGAGTGCTGTGGCGTGGGCTCGGCTCACTGCAACTTCCGCTTCTCAGGTTCAAGTGATTCTCTTCCCTCAGCCACCCCAGTAGCTGGAATGACAGGTGCATGCCACCACACCTGGCTAATTTTTGTATTTTTAATAGAGATGGGGTTTCGCCATGTTGGCCAGGCTTGTCCTGACCTCAGGTGATCCACCCGCCTCAGCCTCTCAAAGTGCTAGGATTACAAACATGAGCCAGAATTAGGATTATTTTATTACAAGGTACTCACACCACTGGTGAAGTGGTATAGTATTATTTTAAAGTAGGTTTTAATTAGCTGTAAATGTATGTTGCAAACTCTAAGGCAACCACTAAAAAAAGTGAAAAAAGAAGTATAACTAATATGCTAAGAAAGGAGAAAAAAATGAAATCATATAAATGCTCAATTAAGACCAGAAAAGGGGAAAGAAAAAGAAAAAAAAAAAAAGAGTGGAAGACAAAAATAGGGAAAAAGAACAAGGGCAACATATAGAAAGCAGAAGCAAATGTTGCAGACAGTAATCCAATTATATCAATAATTACATTGAATGTCAATGGTTCAAATACAGGAATTAAAAGATAGAGCCGTGGATGTTGGCTGGGCTCGGTGGCTCACACCTTTAATCCCAGCACTTTGGGAGGCTGAGGTGGGCAGATTATCTGAGGTCAGGAGTTCGAGACCAGCCTGGCCAATATGACGAAACCTCGTCTCTACTATAAATACAAAAATTAGTGTGGTGGTGGGCGCCTTTAATTCCAGCTACTTGGGAGGCTGAGACAGGAAAATCACTTGAACCCAGGAGGTGGAGTTTGCAGTGAGCTAAGATTGCACCACTGCACTCTAGCCTGGGCAACAACAGTGAAACCCCATCTCAAAAAAAAAAATAGAAATGATCATGTGGATCAAAAAACAGGACCCAACTACATGTTGTCTACAAGAAACCCACTTCAAATATAAAGACACATACCAATTAAAAAGTAAATAAATGGAGAAAGACATACCATGTTTACATGAATCAAAATAAAGGAGGAGTAGCTATGTTAATATCAGACAGAGAAGACTTCAAAGTAAGGAAAGTTATTAAGAATAAAGAAGGGCATTATATAATGATAAAAGGATCAATTATCCAAGAAGATATAACAATCCTTAATGTGTATACACGTAACAACAGAGCATCAAACTACATGAGGCAAAATCAGATAGAACTGCAAGAAGAAATAGATAAATCCTCTATTATAGTTGGAGACTTCAACACCCCTCTATCAGAAATGGACAGACCTAGCAGGCAGAAAGTCAGTAAAGACATAGTTGGTAATACACAACACCATCAATCAATTGGACATAATTGACATCTATAGAACTACTTCATCTAATGACAGCAGAATACACATTCTGTCAACCACATAGAAATTTGCTAAGATAGGGACCACATTTGGGGCCGTAAAAAGCACTTTAACAAATTTAAAAGAATAAACTATGAACTATAAGAAAACATTGAGGAAACTCTCCAGGACATCAATCTGGGCAAAGATTTCTGGAGTAATGCCCCATAAACACAGGCAACCAAAGGAAAAATGGACAAATGGGATCATATCAAGTTAAAAGCTTCTGCACAGCAAAGGAAACAATCAACAAAATGGAGAGACAACCCAGAGAATGGGAGAAAATATTTGCAAACTATCCATCTGACAAGGGATCAATGAGAATATGTAAGGAGCTCGAACAACTCCATAGGGAAAAAAAGTCTAATAATCTCATCAAAAAATGGCCAAAATATTTGAATAGACATTTCTCAAAAGAAGACATACAAGTGGCAAACAGGTGTATGAAAAGGTGCTCTACATCATTGATTATCAGAGAAATGCAAATTAAAACTACAATGAGGTATCATCTCACCCCAGTTGAAGTGGCTTTTATTCAAAAGACAGACAATAACAAATGTTGGCAAGGATGTGGAGAAAAGGGAGCCCTTGTACACTGTTGGTGGGAGTGTAAATTAGTACAACCATTATGGAGAAGAGTTTGGAGGTTCCTTAACAAACAAAAAATGGAGCTACCATATGATCCAGCAATCCTACTACTGGGATTTCCAATAGAAAGAAAATCAATATATTGAAAAGATATCTGCACTCCCATGTTTGTTGCAGTTCTGTTCACAACAGCCAAGATTTGGAAGCAACCTAAGTGTCCAAAAACAGATGACTGGATAAAGAAAATGTGTGACTTATACCCAATGGAGCACTATTCACCTGTAAAAAAGAACAAGATTCAGTCATTTATAACAACATGGATGAAACTGGAGGTCATTATGTTAAATGAATTAAGCTGGGCACAGAAAGATAAACATTGCATGTTCTCACTTATTTGTGGGGTCTAAAAATCAAAACAATTGAACCCATGGAGGTAGACCGTAGAAGGATGGAAGGGTAGTGGGGGGTGTGAGGGGAAGGTAGAGATGATTGATGGGCACGCAAATAAAGAATGAATGACTAGGGGCTAGTATTTGGTAGCACAACGGATGACTATAGTCAATGATAATTTAACTGTACTTTTAAAGATAACTAAAGAAGTATAATTGGATTGTAACACAAAGGATAAATGCTTGAGGGGATGGATACTCCATCTTCCATGATGTGACTATTATGCATCACATCCCTGTATCAAAACGTCTCATTACCGCATAAATATATACACCTGCCATATACTCACAAAAATTAAAAATTAAAAAAAAACAAATTAACACAAGTAGAAATTATACAATGTCTGTTCTCAGACCACAATGGAATGTAACTAGAAATCAATAACAAAAAGATAACAAGAAAGTCTTCAAATATGTGGAGATTAACTGCTTCTGCACAACACATGACTCAAAGAAGAAATCTCAAAAGAAATTTTAAAATATTTTAAACTAAACAAAAATGAAAACACAGCACTAATATTTATGAGATGCGGTGAAAGTAGTACTTACAAGAAAATTTATAGCATTGAATGCATATATTTGAAAAGAAGAAAGATAAAAAAATCAATCGTCTAGGCTGGTCTGAAGGTAGTGAGTTATCTCAATTGATGGTTCACAGTCAGTTACAGATCAAACTCCTTGTTCTACTCTTTCTCCCCTTCTCACCACTGCACTTGACTAGTCTTAAAGAAAAAAAAGAAAAAAGAATAGAAAAATCAATCATCTAAGCTTCCACCTTAGGACATTAGAAAAAGAAGAGCAAATTAAATCAAAGTAAACTGAAATAAACAATAAAAATTATAGCTGAGGCTAGGCACGGCAGCTCATGCCTGTAATCTCACCACTTTGAGAGGCCAAGGTGGGTAGATCACCTGAGGTCAGGAGTTTGAGACCAGCCTGACCAATGCAGTGAAACCCCATCTCTACAAAAAATACAAAATTAGCCAGCTGTGGTGGTGCATGCCTGTCATCTCAGCTACTTGGGAGGCTGAGGCAGGAGAATTGCTTGAACCTGGGAGGTAAAGGTTGCAGTGAGCTGAGACTGTGACATTGCACTCTAGCCTGGGAACAAGAGCAAAACTCCATCTCAAAAAAAAAAAAAAAATTACAGCCAAAGTCAAAGAAATTGAAAATAGGAAGTCAGCCAGGTGCAGTGGCTCACGCCTGTAATCCCAACACTTTGGGAGGCCAAGGCAAGTGTATCACCTTAGATCAGGAGTTCAAGACCAGCCTGGCCAACATGGTGAAATCCTGCATCTACTAAAAAAATGCAAAAATTAGCCAGGTGTGGTGGTGGGTGCCTGTAATCCCTTAAGCTACTCGGGACGCTGAGGCAGGAGAATCGCTTGAACCCAGGAAGGGGAGGCCACAGTCAGCCAAGATTGTGTCACTGCACTCCAACCTAGGCAACAGAGTGAGACTCCATTTCAAAAAATAAAAAAAAAAAATAAGAAAATAAGAAGTCAATAGAAAAAAAAATCAATGAAACCAAAAGCTGGTTTTTGAAAAGATAAATAAAATGGATAAGACTCTAATCAGGCTGACCACAGGGAAAAAAAAGAGAAAGAGGATACAAATTACTAATATAATGAGAAAAGGATCATCACTACAGATCCCATAGATAGCAAAAGGATAATAAAGGAATATTATGAAAAACTCTATGCCCACAAATTTGATAACTAGATGAAATGGACCAATTGAATAAAATACTACTGCCAAAACTCCCACAAAAAGAAATAGGCAATCTGAATATATATATATTCAGATTGTATATTCATTCATATATATTCATATATGTAAATATATACATTCATATATATATTCATAAATATAATAAACTGGAGCAGTAATAAACAACTATCCAAAATCGAAAACACCAGACCCAGATGAGTTCATTGATGGGCTCTACCAAACATTTAAGGAATAAATTTTTATTTTTTGAGACGGAGTCTCACTCTGTTGCCCAGGCTGGAGTGCAGTGGCTCAATCTCAGCTCACTGCAACCTCCACCTCCTGAGTTCAAGTGATTCTCCTGTCTCAGCCTCCTGAGTAGTGGGGATTACAGGCATGTGCCACCATATCTGGCTAATTTTTGTATTTTTAGTAGAGATGGGGTTTCACCATGTTGGCCAGTCTGGTCTTGAACTCCTGACCTCAGGTGATCTGCCCACCTTGGCTTCCCAAAGTCCTGGGATTACAGGCGTGAGCCGCTGTGCACCCTTAAGGAAGAAATTATATCAATTCTTTATAATCTCTTTCTAGAAGCTAGAAACTGAGGGAATACGTTCTAATTCACCCTATAAGGCCAACATTACTGTAATAACAAAACCAGACAAAGACATTATAAGGAAAAGAAAACGGTCGGGTGCAGAGGATCACACCTGTAATCCTAGCACTTTGGGAGGCCGAGGTGGGTAGATCACTTGAGGTGAGGAGTTCGAGATCAGCCTGGCCAACATGGGGAAACCCCATCTCTACCAAAATAAATATAAAATATAAAATACAAAAATATAAAAATTAGCTGAGTGTGGTGACATACGCTTGTGATCCCAGCTACTTAGGAGGCCGAGACATGAGAATCACTTGAACCCAGGAGGAGGAGGTTGCAAGGAGCCAAGATTGCGCCACTGCATTCGAGCCTGGGTGACAGAACGAGACTCTGTCTCAAAAAAACAAACAACAACAAAAAAAATAGGAAAGGAAATTATAGGCCAATATCTATTATGATTGTCGACACAAAATACTCAACGAAATATTAACAAATCAATCAAATTCAATAATGTATAAAAAAATTATACATCACAATCAAGTGGGATTTATTCTAGGCATTCCAAGCTAGTCCAACATTTGAAAACCAGTTCACGTAATCAACTACATCAACAAGCTAAGGAAGAAAAATCACATATCAATAGATGCAGAAAAAGCATTTGACAAAATTCAATATATCTATTCATAATAAATACTCTCAGTAAACTAAGAATAGAGAGAATTTCTTCAACTTGATAAAGAATATCAAGCTAATATTATACTTAATGGTGGGAAACTAGAAGCTTTCTCATTAGGAGCAGGAACAAGGCAAAGGTGGCCCATTTTACCACTCCTTTTCAACATTATACTGAAAGTCCTAGATAACACTACAAAGCAAGAGAAGAAAATAAAAAGTATACAGATTGTGAAGGAAAAAATAAATCTGTCTTTGTTCACAGATGGCATGATTGTTTATACAGAAAATCTGAAAGAATAGACAAAAAAAAAAAAAAAAAAAAAAAAACACCCTCCTGGAACTAAGAAGCAATTTTAACAAGGTTGCAGGATATACGGTTAATATACAAAAGTCAATGTCATTCCTGTATACCAGCAATGAATAAGTGAAATTTGAAATGAAAAACTCAATACCCTTTATATTAGCGGCCCCCAAAATGAATTAGGTACAAATCTAACAAATTATGTATAAGATCTATATAAGGAATGTGACATAACTCTAATGAAAGAAATCAAAGAGCTAAATAAATAAGGAGAAATTCCATGTTCATAACTAGAAAGACTCAATATCACCAGGATGCCACTTCTTCCCTGTTTGGACTATAGATTCCATGCAATCCCAGTCAAACTCCCAGCAAGTTCTATTTTATAGATATTGATGACTGGGCACAGTGGTGGCTCACACCTGTAATCCTAGCACTTTGGGAGGCCAAGGGGGGGGGATTGCTTGAGGTCAGAAGTTTGAGACCAACCTGGGAAACATGGCAAAACCCCATCTCTACAAAAAAATACAAAAATTGGCCAGGCATAGTGGCATGCAACTGTAGTCCCAGCTACTCAGGAGGCTGAGGTGAGACAATGGTTTCGGCCCCAGAGGCAGAGATTGCAGTGATCCAAGATTGTGTTATTGCACTCCAGCCTGAGCAACACAGCCAGACCCTGTCTCAGAAAAAAAAATTAACTGGGTATGGTGGCATGCACCTGTAGTCCCAGCTACTTGAGAGACTGAAGTGGGAGGCTCACTTGAGCTTGGGAAGTCAAGGCTGCAGTAAGCCAAGATGGCACCACTGCACTCCAGCCTGGGAAACAGAGCAAGACCCTGTCTCAAAAAAAATTTTTTTTTACAAAAAGATATTGACAAACTGATTCTAAAGTTTACACGGAGAGGCAAAAGACCCAGGATAGCCAGCTTAATATTGAAGGAGAAAACAAAGTTGGAAGACTGACATGTCTGACTTCAATACTTACTAAAAGGCTATATAGTAATCAAGACAGTGTGATATTGGTGAAAGAATAAACAAATAGATCAATGGGACAGAATAGTAAGCCCAGAAATAGACCCACATAAACACAGTCAACTGAGCTTTGACAAAGGAGCAAAAATAGTCTCTACAGCAAATCATGCTGGAACAATTGGACATCCACATGAAAAACAAAAAGAAGAATCTGGACAGACATTACTCCCTTTATAAAAACTAACTCAAAATGCATCACAGACCTGCCAGGTAGAGTGGCATCCACCTGTTGTCCCAGCTGCTCAGGAGGCTGAAGTGGGAGGATCCCTGGAACCCAGGAGTGCAAGGTCAGCCTGGATAACATAGCAAGACCCTATCTCTTAAGAAAAGAAAAATCACAGACCTAAATGTAATATGCAAAACTATAAAATTGCTAGACAATAATATACAAAAAAATCTAGATGACCTTGGGTTTGGCGATGACTTTTTAGATACAACACCGAAGGTACAATCCATAAAAAAAGAATTGATAAGCTGGAGTTCGTTAAAATTAAAAGCTTCTGCTCTGCAAAAGACACTACAAGAGAATGAAAAGCCAAATCACAGACTGGGAGAAAATATGTGCGAGAACATGCCTGGTAGAAGACTGGTATCCAAAATAGATAAAGAACTCTTAAAACTCAGCAGTAAGAAAACAAACAATCCAATTTAAAAATGAGCAAAAGACCTTAACAGACACCTCAGCAAAGAAGATATACAGATGGCAAATAAGCATATGAAAAGATGTTCCACATATGTCATAAGGGAAATGCAAATTGAAACAATTTACCACTACACATATATTAGAATGGCCAAAATCCAGAACACTGACAACACCAAATGCTAACAAGGATGTGGAGAAACAGGAACTCTCATTCATTGCTAGTGAGAATACAAAATGGTACAGCAACTTTGGACGACAGTTTTACAGTTTCTTACACAGCTAAATATACTCTTACCATTCAATACAGCAATCATATTCCTTGGTATTTACCCAAAAGAGTTGAATATTTACATCCATACAAAAATCTGTTTAGCATGTTTATTCATAATTGTCAAAACTTGGGAGCAACCAAGACATCCTTCAGCAGGTGAATGGATGAATAAACTGTGAGCTAAAAAGAAATGAACTATCAAGCCATAAAAGATATGAAGGAAACATAAATGCATATTGCTAAGTAATACGGCAATCAGAAAAGGCTGCTTACTGTGTGATTCCAACTATATGACATTCTGGAAATGGCAAAACTACGGCGACCATAAAGTTGCCTGGGCTTAAGGGGAGGGAAGTATACATATGCAGAGCATAGAGGATTTTTAGGGCTGTGAAAATACTCTGCATAATTCTACAGCGGAGGATATACGTCATTGTGCATTTGTCCACATCCACAGAATGTTCAACACCAACAGTGAATAGAGGCTGGGTGCAGTGGCTCACGCCTGTAATCCCAGTACTTTCTGAGGCCAAGGAGGGTGGATCACCTGAGGTCAAGAGTTCGAGACCAGCCTGACTAGTATGGTGAAACCCCATCTCTACTAAAAGTACAAAAATCAGCTGGGCTTGATGGCATGTATCTGTAATCCCAGATACTTGGGAGGCTGAAGGCAGGAGAATTGCTTGAACCCAGGAAGCGGAGGTTGCAGTGAGCCGAGATCGCGCCACTGTACTCCAGCCTGGGCAACAGAGTGAGGCTTCGTCTCAAACAAAACAAAACAAAACAAAACAAAACAAAAAAAGAGCGAATAAACTATGGACTTTGGGTGATGATGAGGTGTCAGTGTAGATCCATCAACTGCAACAAATGTACCACTTTGGTAGGAGCTGCTGGTAAAGGGGAAGGCTATGTGTGTATATGGACAGGAGGTATATAGGATAACTCTGTATCTTCCTCTCAACTTTTGCTGTGAACCTAACACTGCTCTAAAGAAAAACAGAGACTTTTTTCTTTTTTTTTTTAAGTAACAAACAAACAAAAACTGGTGTTGGAGCTGTGTGTGTGCTGTTTCGTGTGTGGTGGTAGCTGACTGGTATTCCCTTTAGTGGACTGGGCAAGGATTGACTGTTTCTTTGGGGAACCCTGCATGTTTATATGTGAAAGTCTTTTCTTTTCTTTTCTTTTTTTTTTTTTCTTTTTACATTTTCTAGAAGCCGCATTAAGAAAGAGATAAACAGTCTGAGCGTAGTAGCTCACACCTGTAATCCCAGCACTCTGGGAGGTCGAAGTCAGGAGTTTGAGAACAGCCTGGCCAACATGGTAAAACCCTGCCTCTACTAAAAATACGAAAATTAGCCGAGTGTGTGGCACACACTTGTAGTCCCAGCTACTCGGGAGGCTAAGGCAGGAGAATTGCTTGAACCCAGGAGGCGGAGGTTGCAGTGAGATGAGATCACACCACTGCACTCCAGCCTGAACAACAGAGGGAGACTCCATCTCAAAATAAAAAAAAATTAAAATTAAAATTTAAAAAAGTGAAATTAATTTCCATCTATTTATGTGACCCAATATATCCAAAACATTATCCTTTCAACATGTAATCAATATAAAAATGTATTAATGAGATATTTTACAACTTTTGTGTACTGTCTTTAGAATCTGGTGTGTAATTTACACTTACAGCACATTTCAATTCAGACTAGCCACAATTCAAGTGCTCAGTAGCCACATGTGGTTAATGGCTGCCATATTGGACATTCAGAGAGGGAAAATAATCATTATTGCCCTTGAAGGAACTAAGCTCCAGAAATTTCTTTGCCTGTGTGTCTTCTGTTCCAAGTATCAGATTTTTAGGAGGGAGCATTTCATTGGGTAGGCCCAGTTTTGTCTTGCGCCTGTCCTGGACCAAGGCCAGAGGCCATCATATCATATTGAAGGGAGACGTGTTGGGTGTCTGAGAAGCTGGAGCTGTAAATCAGGCACCCATCCCATGAAGGAGCACATAAACGCTCCTGTCATTATTTAGTCATTTCACATGCAATATTATATCAATCGTGGTTATTTTTTTTTCTGTATTTCTTGATGCTTTAACATCCTGAGGGCCTTGCTGACTTGGAGATACTGCCCCTCCTAGAGCTAGCCAGTTCCTAAAGGTAGCAAAGGACTCATCTGCGAGTGCACCTTTCCAATACAAACCAACCGATCTGAAGCCCATACCCCAACCACCTCCTTTATCAGACTCTCATACCTGGCCCAGACTCTCATATTCCCCTGCCCTATTCACTCCAAGGACAGGTACCAGGAAAGCAGGGACAGCTCCTTTACACTAGAGCCGACTGAAATTACTCAAAGTAGCCAAACCCAAGCCCGCTTACCCTGCCTCACCCATTCCCTCCCATGGAATCCACAATAAAGACGTTTGCCCACACTCACTCCCTCTGCCTCCTGACCAACTCTGGTGCTTCCCTGCGTGGCCCTGCATGGCGTGCTCTGCCTCCAGTTTCTGGTATCTGTGAACATAACAAACTTCTTCCTTCATGATAGTCATTTCCATGTCTGCAGGTCTTCCCATACCTGAATACAACAAATGCTGGGTATAGTTTAAGACAGATATTAGACATTTCACAGGGTTTCCAAGGACCCAATGGAACTTAGCAAAAACCCTCCTGTCCATGTGCACAGTTCTTCTTCCATGCCCCCTGGATACCCTCTGTCTTGGTTTTTCCTGGATCTTTCCAGAGTTTCTTTAAGTGTATTCAGGCAAATACAAACCTTTTTACCAAAAAGGCAGTATAATATACCCACTGCAAAAGCTTTTAATCATCTCACGGCCACCAGTATCACTTCTCTTATTCTTGGTGTCCTTGGAGTAATTTTTTTAAATTCTTTTTTGTTTTGTTTTGTTTCTGTTTTTGTTTTGAGACGGAGTCTCGCTCTCGTTGCCCACGCTGGAGTGCAATGGCATCATCTCAGCTTACTGCAACCTCTGCCTCCCGGGTTCAAGCCATTCTCCTGCCTCAGCCTGCCAAGTAGCTGGGATTACAGATGCCCGCCACCATGCTCAGCTAATTTTTGTATTTTCAGTAGACATGGGGTTTCACCATGTTGACCAGTCTGGTCTGGAACTCCTGACCTCAGGTGATCCACCTGCCTCAGCCTCCCAAAGTGCTGGGATTACAGACGTGAGCCACCCTGCCTGACCATTTTTACAAATTCTTATACGGTCATATGTGGTTTATATATTCTTGTATTGTTATTTGACAAAAGCTGTGTCTTATCTTTTACAGAGCTTCATCTATTACAGTGCTTCCCACATTGTCAGTAAAAGTGAGCTAAGTTGTAAAAGATAGTGAGCAGATCTTTGTGGAATAAATGAGTGAATATTGGGAAAGTATATGCAGCACCCATTCTTTTTCAACAGTAATTGATTTTATAACTACTGTGCTTCTAAAATAATATTTTTTTAAAGTATAGCTGTCTCGGTTTATGTTTGGAATTTGTTGTGCATTTTAAGGGAAAGCAGATAGTATCTAGGACGCTTGGAAAAAGGTAAGTGTAAAAATCATATAGAACTTTATTCAAACCTAACATAGGTAAATAACCTCCTCAAATAAATGAGTCAAGGTTCAGTATTTGTCTTACAAGGAATAGACTTACATTTTTAACTTGGAAACTCTGTTATGAGTTCAGCATAGGACAAAAGACGCATAAATCAGACGAAAATGGAGACAAAAGAAGTACAGTATGTTCCCAGAAAACTCTATTAGAAGTTAAATGGCACATAGAAAAATCCCTGCTCCTCGGATCATTCTGGTATGGATTCTGATTCATGCTTTCTTACAGTTCAAAAGCAAGTATTTCCTTTACAAAGGGCCTGTAGTAAAATCTAAATCCTCTTCCAATCCCAAAGTGGTAGTTTAGGCACTTATTTACTTATTTTTTTCGAGACAGGGTCTGATTCCGTCACCCAGGATGGAGTGCAGTGGCGCCATCTCAGCTCCCTGCAACCTCTGCCTCCCAGGCTCAATCTATCCTCCTACCTCAGCCTCCCGAGTAGCTGGGACCACAGGTGCATAGCACCACTCCTGGCTAATTTTCATAGTTTTGGTAGAGACAGGGCTTTGCTATGTTACCCAGGCTAGTTTCAAATTTCTAGGCTCAGGCCGGGTGCGGTGGCTCACGCCTGTAATCCCAGCACTTTGGGAGGCTGAGGCGGGCAGATCACAAGGTCAGGAGATCGAGACCACGGTGAAACCCCGTCTCTACTAAAAATACAAAAAAAATTAGCCGGGCGCGGTGGCGGGCGCCTGTAGTCTCAGCTACTCAGGAGGCTGAGGCAGGAGAATGGCATGATCCCGGGAGGCGGAGCTTGCAGTGAACCGAGATCGCGCCACTGCACTCCAGCCTGGAGAACAGAGCGAGACTCCGTCTCAAAAAAAAATAAAAATAAAAATAAAAATTTCTAGGCTCAAGCAATCCTCCTGCCTCAGCCTCCCAAAGTGCTGGAATTACAGGCATGAGCCACTGCATCCAGCCTAGTTTAGGCACCTTTTTTTTTTTTTTTTTTTTTTTTTTTTGAGATGGAGTCTCTCTGTCACCCAGGCTGGAGTGCAATAGCATGATCTCGGCTCACTGCAACCTCCACCTCCAAGGTTCAAATGATTCTCCTACCTCAGCCTCCCAAGTAACTGGTATTACAGGTGCCCACCACCATGCCTGGCTAATTTTTGTATCTTTAGTAGAGGCAGGGTACACCACATTGGCCAGGCTGGTCTTGAACTCCTGACCTCACGTGATCCACCCTCCTCAGCCTCCCAAAAGTGCTGGGATTACAGGCATGAGCCACAGCGCCCAGCCTAGTTTAGACACTTTTAAAAAGTGTTCTCCTTTTGAGAAAAATGGTTGTTTGTCCTCATAGGGCTTCATTTTCACCCAGCAGAAGGCAACATAATCCTGAATTTCTTGGATTCCAAATATCATCATCCCCTTTGTTATCGAAAGCAAACATTTATCAAGGGTAGGGACTGCTTCTTTGTTCTCCTGTGACCCTGGAGCCAGCACAGTGCCCTGTGTTTGCTGAGTTGAGATAAGGAGTCAGCTGTCAAAGAACTAACAATCAACAATAAATTTTAGCCCCTTGCATAACACCTAGACAGGTATAAATCAGTTGAAAATAATTTACATTTTAAAACACTGGGGTATTATTTTTAAAAGCAAAAGTACAAATCTTTTTTTTTTTTTTTTTTAAAGTACAAATCTTAAGTGTATATGGCCACATGCAATGGCTCATGCCTGTAATCCCAGCACTTCGGGAAGCCGAGACAAGTGGATCACTTGAGGCCAGGAGTTCAAGACCAGCCTGGCCAACAGGCAAAACCCTATCTCTACTGAAAATTCAAAAATTAGCTGAGCATGGTGGTGCACGCCTGTAATCCCAGCTACTCGGGAGGCTGAAGCATGAGAATGGCTTGAGCCCAAGAGGTGGAGGTTGCAGTGAGCCAAGATCTCACCGCTGCACTCCAACCTGGGTGACAGAATGAGACTCTGTCTCAAATAATTAATAATAATAATAATAATAATAAAATAAGTGTAGAGCATGATGAACTTTAACAAATGAATCTTTTTGTGAAGCTGCCATGCAGGTCGCAATATATTTCTAGTACCCCCAGAAGGCTCCTTTATGTCCCCTTCCAGTCCTGTCCTGACTGTATCATCTCAATCTGGCCCATTTTGAACATTATGCAGATGGAATCATACAGTGTGCTCTCTTTTGTGTCTATCCTCTTTCACTTACTATTACATCTGGGACTCATCCGTGCTATTGCATGTTCCAGTAGTTTGTTCTTTTCCAGTGCTGGGTAGTGTTTCCCAGTGTGAACCAACATACCACAATTTGCATGTTTGCTCTGCACATAATGGACTTTTGGGAGGCTACCTGTTTAGGCTGTTATAAATGCACCCTCTATGAACATTCTTATACCTATATTTTTAAAATTATTTTTGTTCATTTGATTGACTTTTTGGTGTGCAATTTTATGGATTTCAACATGTGTATAGATGTATATAACTACCACAATATCAAGAAAAAGTTGGTTCTGTCACCCCAAAAACTCTCTCCTGCTATTCCCTTAGAATCACAAGCCCCACTTCTTTTCCCAGTCCCTTACAGCTACTGATCTGTCTTCCATTACTATGGCTTTTGGCTTCTTGAGAATGTCATATAGATGGAATCATATAGCATGTAACCGTTGGAGACCGGATTCCTTCACCAACATAATTCCTGTGGTATTCACCAACACAACAGGCATGCGCCACCACAAGGTCGTCTCTGTCAACAACAGATCACATATATGACAGTGGTCCCATAAAATTATAAAACCTTATTTTTCCTGTACCTTCTGGTTTAGGTATGTTTAGACATACACAAATACTTATTTATCAGAACCTATCCCTGTCACTACACAGTGCATGGCTGTACATTCCTTTTTATTGCTGACATTACTACAAGTCTTTGATGGACAGACTTCTACTGGTATAGTCAAGGGAGTGGAATTGCTTGATCATAGGGTCTTCATATGTTTCACTTTAGCAGGTACAGCCAAATCGTCTTCCAAAGTGGTTGAGCCTGCAATGTAAAGGAGTTCCCATTGCTCTCTGCCTTCTTCGCCATTTGGGAAGCATTCTGGTCAGTGTGTAGGTAACATTTTAGCTATTTTTGTGTGTGTGTACGTATAAATTACCTTTTAATATTTGCCATAAATCATACAAAGAATTAGCCATCCTCTGCAGCAGATGCTGTTGGTGCCTTGCGCGGACCCCCTGGGATCCCTTTTACTTCCCCCAGCTGCTGCAGATGCTAAGGCTCACACCTTCGGCTTTATCCAGTGCTGCTAGGCAGTTGGGGCTGCCACACAATTTTCATCCCCACCATCTCCCAAACACACACACACACACACACACACACACACACACACACACACACACACACACGGTAGACAGATTCACAATGTTGCAACTTATACTTCAGAGCTCCTGAATCAGGATCAGGCTGAGACAGGACTTCACCTGAAACCACATGCCTGTCTGGCTTTTCCTCTGGGCCCAGCCTGCTTCGATCACTCCCTTACAACACTTACTTACAACACTGGGCACCCTTACAACACTGGGTACCACCACGCCCAGCTAATTTTGTATTTTTAGTAGAGACGAGGTTTCTCCATGTTGGTCAGACTGGTCTCACACTCCCAACCTCAGGTGATGGCCTGCCCCGGCCTCCCAAAGTGCTGGGATTACAGGTGTGAGCCACAGCGCCTGGCCTATTTTCATTAAATTTTTCAAGACATCTTTCTAGTTTTGTCTCCTCATCAGAAACGCTCAGGCCAGCGCAATGGCTCATATCTAATCCCAGCACTTTGGGATGCTGAGGTGGGCGGATCACCTGAGATCAGGAGTTTGAGACCAGCCTGGCCAACATGGTGAAACTCTGTCTCTACCAAATATACAAAAATTAGCTGGGCGTGGTGGTGTACACCTGTAATCCCAGCTACTGAGGAGGCTGAGGCAGCAGAATCACTTGAACCCTGCGAGGCAGAGGTTGCAGTGAGCCAAGATCGAGCCATTGCACTCCAGCCTGAGCAACAGACTGAGGCTCCCAGTAAAAAAAAAAAAAAGAAAAGAAAAGAAAAGAAAAAGAAAGAAAGAAGGAAAAGAAAAAGAAAGAAAGAAGGAAAAGAAAAAAAAAGAAATGCTAGATAAACTCATTCATTCTCAGGTATTAATGACATTTACTAATTCTTTTTTGTTGTTGTGTTGTGTTTTGTTTTGTTTGAGACGGGGTCTCGCTCTGTCGCCCAGGCTGGAGTGCAGTGGCATGATCTCCGCTCACTGCAAGCTCCGCCTCCCGGGTTCACGCCATTCTCCTGCCTCAGCCTCCCGAGTAGCTGGGACTACAGGCGCCCGCCACCGCGCCCGGCTAATTTTTTCATATTTTTAGTAGAGACGGGGTTTCACCGTGTTAGCCATGATGATCTTGATCTCCTGATCTCATGATCCACCCGCCTCAGCCTCCCAAAGTGCTGGGATTACAGGCGTGAGCCACCGCGCCTGGTACATTTACTAATTCTTTGGTTCAATTTGTGTTTATAGAGGGCAGGACCTAGTATCTGAATCAGGTGTGGGGTTTATAAATATGGATAATATATTGGCCTCTTTTAAAAGGCCCTGTGTGCACAGGTATACATGCATTTTCCACTCTTTATTGTAGCTGTTATTTTATTTTGTCCAGTAGATTGTAAGCTTCTTGAGGTCAAGAACGATGTTTTATCTCTGTGCTACTAACTAGCATAGTACTTGGAATACACCATACATGTTTCTGGAAAACGGCATAGCCAAGAGAGGTGGTTCATGCCTGTAATCCCAGCACTTTGGGAGGCCAAGGTGGATGGATCGCCTGAGGTCAGGAATTCAAGACCAGGCTGACCAACATGGTGAAACTCCATCTGTACTAAAAATACAAAATTAGCCGGACGTGGTAGCACATGTCTGTAATCCCAGCTACTTGGGAGGCTGAGGCAGGAGAATCGTTTGATCCCAGAGTGGGCGGAGGTTGCAGTCAGCAGGGATGAGGCCATTGTGCTCCAGCCTGGGCAACAAGAGTGAAACTATGTCAAAAAAAAAAAAAAAAAAACCAAAAAAAAAAAACCACCAGCACGGCAGGTAGGATAGAAAGGAAAGAGAGGCAGGAGGCGGAGGAGTGGCACTAGATTAACCACCAAGGCTGGGCATGCTGGCTCATGCCTGTAATCCCAGCACTTTGGGAGGCTGAGGCAGGGAGATTACCTGAGGTCCAGAGTTCGAGACCAGCCTGGCCAACCTGGGGAAACCCCGTCACTACTAAAAATACAAAATTAGCTGCACATGGTGGCGCATGCCCGTAATCCCAGCTACTCAGGAGGCTGAGGCAGGAGAATCACTTGAACCCAGGAGGCGGAGGTTGCAGTGAGCCGAGATCGCGCCATTGCACTCCAGCCTGGAAAACAGGAGTGAAACTCTGAATCAAAAAAAAAAAAAAAAAAAAAGGCCACCAATTCCTTGTAGTTTTCTCCATTGAGAAGTGGAAGTGGAAGCTATTTTTGCTCACCTTGAATCTGGGCTTACCTTGTGACTTGCTTCCATAATGAAATACGGTGTACATGATGAAGTGCCAGCTCCAGACCTATGCCTGAAAAAGGTCTGGCACCCTCAGGGAACTACCCTGAGACTACCATGCTGTGAGGAAGCCTCAGATAATAATCTCGTGGAGAGGCCACATGGAGATAACTGAGGAACCCAGACAACAGCAAGGGTGAGGCCTAGACATACCCTAGTTGGATTGTTCCAGCCAGACCTCGGCTATCTGAGCCATTCTAGCTGAGACCCCGGACATCATGGAGCAGAGATGAGCTATTCCCACTATGCTCTGGTCAAGTTACTGACCCACAAAATCATGTTCCAATAAAATGTTGTTTTAAGTCACTAAGTTTTGGGATGGTGTGTTACAAAGGAAAAAAAGAAAATCTGAAATTGGAGATATTCACCATCAAAAGAACAATGTACTGTTTCATCGTTTCCAGTAGTCTTTATTCTACCTGAGATATGCCTGCAGGAAGACAGCAATTCTTTTCTTTCTTTTTTCTTTCTTTCTTTTTTTTTTTGAGACAGAGTTTTGCTTTTGTCGCCCAGACTGGAGTGCAGTGGCGTGATCTCAGCTCACTGCAACCTCCCCCTCCCAGGTTCAAGCGATTCTCCTGCCTCAGCCTTCAGAGTAACTGGGACTACAGGCATGCGCCACCACGCCCGGCTAATTTTTGTATTTTTAGTAGAGATGGGGTTTCACCATGTTGGTCAGGATGTTCTCAATCTCCTGACCTCATGATCTAACCGCCTCGGCCTCCCAAAGTGCTGGGATTACAGGTGTGAGCTACTGCGCCCGGCCAAGAGCAATTATTAATACAAAGAAAAGGTTGTACAAGTAGATATATTTGGGGGCAGAGAAAGTATTTCCAACACATTTCTCATATCCTACCAGGGGTTGGATATGAAAATATCTCCACTACCAACCCTTGGTAGGATATGAGAAATGTGTTGGAAATATTTGCTTGGTTATGTTGGGCATCTTGATCTGGGGTGAAGGAAGGCTGGGGTCCACCACAGGAAACTCAATTATCTCCTGTGGTCTGGGAGCGAAGGTTAATGAGTGAAGTGGATCAGGAAATGGTGACAGTGGATGGACTGGCAGACACTAACACTCAACTCTGGCCATTTATGGTCATGAGGGAACTTGGGCCCTCTATTACTGGATCCTTCATTTTTTTTTTTTTTTTTCAGAAGCAAAATAGCCAGATTTTTATATGAAATCTCCAAATTGTATATTTGGACTGTTGGGTTGCTCGTTTGAGCTCCCTGGTCCAATGACTGAGAGCACCAGGTGAGGTGTCATACTCATCACTTTGCATGTGTGTCTCTCCAGGCAGCTTGTGGCTTTGCAAAATGAAAGTTGTCTATGTGCTTTCCGGCAGAGTCCAACTGGATCAGACTCACTGTGTGAAGTTCTAAGGGCTGGTAGGGACGTGCAGCAACTGGAACTCTCACACATTGCTAATGAGCCTGTGAACTAGTACAGTCATTTTAGAAAACAGTTTGGCAATAACTACTAAGGCTGAACATATACCTCCCCTAGCACTATGACCCAGTAGTGCCACCGCAAGGCTTGGTGAACACGTATCTGCAAGAGAAATGCAAATACATGTTCACCATAAGGGAGGAGACCACCCCTCATATTGTCTTATGCCCAATTTCTGCCTCCAAAGAAAAAGTAAAAACTAAAAGGCAGAATGAAATCCACAAGCAGACAGCCCGGCGCCACACCCTCGGCCTGGTAGTTAAAGATCAACCCCTGACCTAATTGGCTGTTATCTATAGATTACAGATATTGTATAGAAAAGCACTGTGAAAATCCGTATCCCGTTTTGTTCCAATCTAATTACTGGTGCACGCAGCCCCCAGTCACGTACCCCCTACTTGCTCAGTCGATCACAACCCTCTCACACGCACCCCCTTAGAGTTGTGAGCCCTTAAAAGGGACAGGAATTGGTCACTTAGGGAGCTCAGCTCTTGAGACAGGAGTCTTGCTGATGCCCTGGCCAAATAAACCCCTTCCTTCTTTAATTCGGTGTCTGAGGAGTTTTGTCTGTGGCTCGTCCTGCTACATTTCTTGGTTCCCTGACTGGGAAGCAAGGTGATTGGCAGATGGTCAAGGCAGCTCCTTAGGCAGTTTAAGCCTGCCCTGTGGAACATCTCTGCGGGGGACTCCGACCAGCCCAAGCGATGCGGATCCTGAGAGCTCCCGGGTATGCATTTACACTGGTGGGACGCCTCATCAGAGCAGTGTGTGGCAGGCCCCCGTGGAGGATCAACGCAGTGGCTGAACACCGGGAAGGAATGGGCACTTGGATCTCGACATCTAAAACTTGGTAAGACTAGTCTTTAAACTTGCCCACTCCATTTGAGTGGAAGTGTGGCCTGATCACCCACGGCGTGCCTTTATCGGCACTTTGGTTTTGGTTTTGACTTGATTTGAATTGCTTGACAGGACTGGTCTTGGGAACTTGCCTACTCCATTTGCATGGAAGCACGGCCTGATCACCCATGGTGTGCCTGTACTGGCACTTTGGTTTTTGTTTTTGACTTGACTTGGATTGCTTGATACTTTGGTTTTGGTTTTGACCTGGCTTGGATTTCTGCATACTCTGATTTTGGTTTTGATTTTGGGTTGGTGCCAACTGCAAAAGTGCATGTATGCCCTTTTTACCCATTCTTTGTTTTGTGGTGTGTGTGTGGTGTGAGCGTGGTGTTTTGTCTCGAAGAAGCATAGGTCAGGCACAAATAAGCCCACCCTATTAGGAACTATGTTGAAAAATTTCAAAAAAAATTTAAAGGAGACTATGGAGTACTATGACACTAGGAAAACTTAAAACTTTCTATAAGATAGACTGGTCAGCATTAGAGGTAGGTTGGCCATTAGAAGGAAGCCTGGACAGGTCCCTTGTTTCAAAGGTATAGCACAAGATAACCTGTAAGCCAGGGAACCCAGAACAGTTCCTGTACATAGACACGTGGTTACAGCTGGTTTTAGACCTCCTGCCCCCAACACACAGTGGTTGAGAGAACAGCAACATAAGCGGTTGGCAGAGGCAGGGAAAGACCAGCAGAGAGAGAGAGAGGAAAGACAGAGAGGAAAGAGGCAAGGAGAGAGAGGAAGAGACAGAGAGGAAGAGACAGACAAAGAGGGAGTCGAGAGAGAGAGAGAGAGAAAGAGAGAGGCAGAGAGAGAGAAGAAGAGAGGCAAAAGGAAAGTCAAAGAGAGAGATATACAAGTAGTTAAGAAAAAAAAAGTGTACCCTATTCTTTTAAAAGCTAAGGTAAATTTAAAACCTATAATTGATAATTGAAGGTATTCTCCATAACCCTATAACACTCCAATACCACTTTGTTGTCAGTGTAAACAAGGGCGTATCCCAAAAGCACTGAGGCCTTCCTATCAAAAATCCTTAACCCAGTAACCTGTGGATGGCCCAAGTTCATTCAGTCTGTAGCGGCAACTGCTTTGCTAACCAAAAAAAAGGGAAAAAAAATTAACTTTTAAAGGAAACCTCGTTGTGAGCACACCTCACCAGTTCAGAAGTATCCTAAAGAAAAAAAAGGGGGGGCGGAATTTATATAAAAAGAGTATTATATGGTAAATTCTTGTCCTGAAATAAAATTAACTGGTTGTTTAAAGAAAGAAATATTTGTAATAAGTCAGTAAGTTGAGGCATGTCAAAGAATTGTCTGCGAAAGACATGAAAAAGAAATATGTTATAAAAAAAGAATTTATGCAAAAAATGTTGTGTAATTTAAAAGTAACTAGGCCTCCTGAATGTAAAACTACTGGAAAAAAAAAATTTATATGCAAGGTGTATAAGAAAAGTAAAATACACCTTTGGTAAAAGGATTATAAGGAGGCATAAGAAGGTACATTTTTACTTACATTAAAAAGTTTTTTTAAAAAGTATTGTTTTGAAGGTTTAAGCAAGTTTTAAAATGCTAATTGTAAAGAAAATTCTGTGTGTAAACTTATTAGCTAAAGTTACAGACGTAACAACCAGTTCTTCTGTGAACTGGACATTAAAGTAAAAGCATAACAGGTTTCTCTTAAAGCACCAACCTGCTCTTTAGCAAAAATTATAGAAGGTTAAAAAGAGTCTATAAAATCTTACCTTACGGTCAAACATTTAAAATTAAATAAATATATCTACAAGGTTTTATTAAAATTGGGTTTAACATTAATAACACACTAATATAAAGATAAAATTTAGCTTATCCTGTATAAAAATCATACAAGAAGCACTGATAAATGTAAAATGGTATTTGGCTTTCCTTGGTTTAAAAACTAATAAAAATAGGTGCTAAAGGACATTTCTCAGTAAAAAGGCACTAAGGACTATAAAGTCCACTGCCAAGGTCCCCACATATAAAACAAAAGGTCAATTTCTTAAAAATTACATACTTGGTTTATCTTCCACTTTCCTTTCTTGCAAAAAAAAAAACAAACTAAAAGTCTTTTAGCACATGTACCATCCCTAGAATTTCCAGTAAACCAGCACCAGCCTGAAGATCACATTCTCATCAAAGGGTGGAAAGAAGAAAAACTCGAGCCATCGTGGGAAGGACCCTACCTTGTGCTGCTAACCACCAAGACTGCTGTTCGTACAGCAAAAAAAAAAAAAAGGATGGACTCATCACACCCCGAGTCAAGAAAGCGCCACCCCCTCCAGAGTTGTGGGCCATAGTCCCAGGGGAAAACCCTACCAAACTAAAGCTAAGAAAAATTTAACTCTTTTCATCTATTCTCTTGCTCTTTCTTCTTTCCTCGTTCTATTGCTGACCATCTAGTTATTAACATAACCAAGTCAATTTCACCTCAAACTATTGCATTTAATGCTTGCCTTGTTATACCCTGTGAGGACTTGCCAAGTCAAAGATAGCTCTCTACTTCAGAAAAGTACTTCTGTCCCTCTTGACTCTCCTTAGACTGGGCATTAGTAAACTAGGACCATTTAATCTAGGGAGATTTCGATAAAGATCCCAGGGCCAACCAGGAGTCTTGCCCCCCGATGTAGAGCTTACATGCCATAGTTGGTCCAAAGTTCTGTGGACCACTAAAGAGCAAGGATGGACTGCCCCAACTGGTTTTTGTAATTTCCTAAAACCATACATTCATTTTACTAGAGGATCATAGAAGTTAAAGACTTAAAACAAACTTTAGCAATTAAGACAGGATACCAAGATGCAAATGCCTTGTTAAAACGGATCAAATATTCTATCTGCATGTTAAACAAAAGCAATTGTTATGCTTGTGCGCATGGCAGGCCAGAGGCCCAGATTGTCCCCTTTCCACTAAGATGGTCCTCCAGTCGACCAGGTGTGGGCTGCATAGTAGCTCTTTTCCAGGATTCTACAGCCTGGAGTAACAAGTCATGCCAAGCTCTCTCTGCTATATCCCGAAGTCCAGCACCCTGCAGGTCAGCCCCTGAGGGCCATCCAGCCTCCGTCTCCCAACACTGAGTCCACTTCATGTCTCTCACAACGGGGAGGAAACAGCATTCCTTGGAGACCTGAAAGGATGCAGTGAGCTTAAGAATTTTCAAGAGCTAAAAAAAAACAGAAAAACGTTATACCTATTTCAGATTGGTCTAAGTATTATGAGTAGTAGGTTTTAGAATATAGCCATGAACAGTGTAGGCAAAACCTCAACATCACTGAGTTTAATTGCGTGTATGTAAATGGAAATATATAGTAACAATAAGTATATAATGCAATTTCAGATACTGGTATGTGCTTTTCTTGGTACTGTATGAGCTTTTCTTATAATCCTGTGAAGCTGAAAAAGGGAGGTGGAGAGAGAGAGAGAGAGAGAGAGATTGAGAGAGAGACAGAGAAAATTTACATTTATTACTGGTTTTAAAATTGTCTTTGTTTTTGACCACCTGATTAGTCATAAACCGCTAATGCTTTGTGTCGCCCATACAATTGTGTACATTTTTCTTTGAGTTTTAATTTTTTTACTTTATATAGTTCTAAGCTGTAATATTGAACACATAATCTTATCATTACTGTAAAGTCATCATTATTGTATTATACTTTAATCAATGTAAATTGGTCATTTACAATTTTAATACATTTGCTTGGAATTTACTTATCTACTAAATATTTTGCTGCAAAAAAAAAAAAAAGAATTTTCAAGAGCTTATCAGTCAGCCCTTGTTCATCCCCAAGCAGATGTGTGGTGGTATTGTGGTAGACCTTTACTGGGCACTCTGCCGAATAACTGGAGTGGCACTTGTGCTTTAGTCCATCTGGCTATCCCTTTCACCCTGGCATTTCATCAACCATAAGAAAAAAAATAAGACATTGTAAAATGAGAGAAGCCCCTTATGGGTCTTTCCACTCTCATGTCTGTTTAGACGCAACTGGAGTCCCACGAGGAATACCAGATCAATTTAAAGCTTGAAATCAAATAGCTGCAGGATTTGAGTCAGTATTTTGGTAGGTGACAGTTAATAAAAATGTAGATTAGATAAACTACATCTATTACAACCAACAGCAATGAGCTTTTCATGAGTTAAAAGAAAAACTCATGTCGGCCCCAGCCCTGGGGCGGCCTGACCTGACAAAACTCCTTCCACTCTGTGTCAGAAAGAGAAAAAATGGCAGTTGAAGTTTCAACCCAGACTGTAGGGCCCTGGCCAAGGCCAGTGGCCTATCTCTCAAAACAACTAGACAGGATTTCCAAAGGCTGGCTTCTAAGTCCAAGGGCCCTAGCAGCAATGGCCTGTTAGCACAAGAAGCAGATAAACTAACCCTTAGGCAAAACCTGAATATAAAGGCCCCCCATGCCGTAGTAACTTTAATAAATACCAAAGGGCATCATTGGTTAACAAATGTTAGATTAATCAAGTACCAAAGCTTGCTATGTGAAAATCCCCACATAACCATTGAAGTTTGCAACACCCTAAACCCCACCACCTTGCTCCTGGTATCAGAGAGCCCAGCTGAACACAACTGCATAGAGGTGTTGGACTCAGTTTATTCTAGCAGGCCCAACCTCCAAGACCATCCTCAAGCATCAGTAGACTGTGAGCGGTACGTGGACGGGAGCAGCTTCACCAAACCCTGCAAAGTGACTCTGAAGAAGACAATAAGCCCTGCTCCAGTCACACCCGGAAGCTGACTGGTCCACACACGGCTGAAGCATGAGGAAACTCATCGCGGGACTAATTTTCCTTAAAATTTGGACTTGTACAGTAAGGACTTCAACTGACCTTCCTCAGACTGAGGACTGTTCCCAGTGTATACACCAAGTCACTCAGGTAGGACAAAAGGTTGCTACAGTCCTATTATTTTATAGTTATTATAAGTGTGCTGGAACTCTAAAAAGAACTTGTTTGTATAATGTTATTCTATACAAGGTATGTAGCCCAGGAAATGACCAACCTGAGGTGTGTTATGACCCATCTGAGCCTCCCATGACCACAGTTTTTAAAATAAGATTAAGGACTGAGGACTGGTGGGGGCTCATAAATGATATGAGTAAAGTGTTAGACAAAACAGAAGAAAGAGGGGTGCCCAAACAAGTCACCTTAAAATTTGATGCCTGTGCCATCATTAATAGTAATAAGTTAGGAATAAGGTGTGGTTCTCTTAATTAGAAAAGAGGCTATATGGCAGAAAATAAGTATATTTGTCATAAATTAGTACTGTGTAGAAATAAATGTAAATACTGGTCTTGTGTCATTTAGGCCACTTGGATTGAAAAAAAAAAAGATCCAGTCCACCCTCAGAAAGGCAAAAATGGCCCTTCCTGTACTAAGCAACAATGTAACCCCTTAGAGCTAGAAATAACCAATCCGCTTGATCCTCGCTGGAAAAAAGAGGAGCGTGTGACCTTAGGAATTGACGGGGCTGGACTGGATCCTCGAGTAAGTATCTTGGTTCAAGGAGTTTACAAACGCGCTCATGAGCCAGTGTTTCAAACTTTCTATGATGAACTAAATGTGCCAGTACCAGAAATTCCAGGAAAAACAAGAAATTTGTTTTTGCTATCAGCCAAGCATGTAGCCCAGTCTCTCAGTGTCACTTCATGTTATGTATGTGGAGGATGTGATAGGAGATCAATGGCCATAGGAAGCCCGAGAATTATTACCTACAGACCCAGTTCCCGATGAATTCCCAGCTCAAAAAAAATCACCCTGATAATTTCTAAGTCCTAAGAGTCTCAATTATTGGACAATATTGCATAACTAGAGAAGGAAAAGAATTCACTCACCCCGTAGGATGACTTAGTTGTCTGAGACAGAAACTGTATAATGGTACCATAAAAACAGTCACTTGGTGGAGTTCAAATCACACAGAGAGAAATCCATTTAGTAAATTCCCAAAGTTGCAAACTGTGTAGATCCACCCGGAGTCCCACCGGGACTGGACAGCCCCCACTGGATTATACTGGATATGTGGACATAGAGCTCACACCAAATTACCTGACCAGTAGGCAGGTAGTTGTGTTATTGGCACTATTAAACCATTTTTCTTCCTACTGCCCATAAAAACAAGTGAAATCCTAGGCTTCCCTGTCTATGTTTCCCACGAAAACAGAAGCATAGCTATAGGAAATTGAAAAAATGATAAATGGCCCCCTGAGAGAATCATAACAATATTATGAGCCTGCTACTTAGGCACAAGATGGCTCGTGGGGATACAGGACCCCAATTTACATGATTAAGCGTATCATACAGTTACAAGCTGTCTTAGAAATAATCACTAATAAAACCGCAGAGCCTTGACTATTCTGGCCCGGCAAGAAACTCAGATGAGAAATGCTATCTACCAAAATAGATTAGCTCTCGACTACTTGCTAGCAGCTGAAGGAGGAGTCTGTGGGAAAGTTAACCTTACTAATTGCTGCCTACACATAGATAATCAAGGGCAAGTCATTGAAGACATAGTTAGAGATATGACAAAACTGGCACATGTCCCCATGCACATGTGGCATGGATTTGATCCTGGGGCCATGTTTAGAAAATGGTTCCCAGTGCTAGGAGGATTGAAAACTCTTAAAATAAGAGTTATAATAGGCTGGGCGCGGTGGCTCAAGCCTGTAATCCCAGCACTTTGGGAGGCCGAGACAGGCGGATCACGAGGTCAGGAGATCGAGACCATCCTGGCTAACACAGTGAAACCCCGTCTCTACTAAAAAATACAAAAAACTAGCCAGGCGAGGTGGTGGGTACCTGTAGTCCCAGCTACTCGGGAGGCTGAGGCAGGAGAATGGCGTAAACCCGGGAGGCGGAGCTTGCAGTGAGCTGAGATCCGGCCACTGCACTCCAGCCTGGGCAACAAAGTAAGACTCCGTCTCAAAAAAAAAAAAAAAAAAGGTCGGGCGCGGTGGCTCAAGCCTGTAATCCCAGCACTTTGGGAGGCCGAGACGGGCGGATCACGAGGTCAGGAGATCGAAACCATCCTGGCTAACACGGTGAAACCCCGTCTCTATTAAGAAATACAAAAAACTAGCTGGGCGTGGTGGCGGGCGCCTGTAGTCCCAGCTACTCGGGAGGCTGAGGCCGGAGAATGGCGTGAACCCGGGAGGTGGAGCTTGCAGTGAGCTGAGATCCGGCCACTGCACTCCAGCCTGGGAGACAGAGCGAGACTCCGTCTCAAAAAAAAAAAAAAAAAAAAAAAATAGTTATAATAGTAATAGGACATGCTTCCTGCTCCTTTGTTTGCTACCTGTACTTCTTCAAATGATAAAAAGCTCCACCACTACCTTAGTTCACCAAAATGCACAAGTGTATTACATGAATTACTATCGGTCTGTCTTGCAAGAAGACATAGGTAGTAAAAATGAAAGTGAGAACTCTCACTATTGAGTGAGAGTCTCAAAGCGGGGGAAGAAGGGAGGAGACCACCCCTCATATTGTCTTATGCCCAATTTCTGCCTCCAGAGAAAGAAAAAGTAAAAACTAAAAGGCAGAAATGAAATCCACTAGCAGACAGCCCAGCGCCACACCTTGGGCCTGGTAGTTAAAGATCGACCCCGACTTAATTGGTTATGTTATCTATAGATTACAGACATTGTATAGAAAAGCACTGTGAAAATCCCTATCCCGTTTTGTTCTGATCTAATTACTGGTGCATACAGCCCCCAGTCACGTACCCCCTGCTTGCTCAATCGATCATGACCCTCTCATGTGCACCCCCTTAGAGTTGTGAGCCCTTAAGAAGGACAGGAATTGCTCACTCAGAGAGCTCAGCTCTTGAGACAGGAGTCTTGCTAATGCTCCCAGCCGAATAAACCCTTTCCTTCTTTAATTCAGTGTCTGAGGAGTTTTGTCTGCGGCTTGTCCTGCTACAACCAAAAGACATCTATTAGAAGGTTCATAGAAACACTATCAGTACTAGTCAAATACTAGAAATAAATACTGTCCATCATCTGTAGAATGGATAAACAAAGCATCCATTTACAGAATATTACACAACAATGCAAAAAAAAAAAAAAAAAAACACAAGAGAAATTTGTTGCATATTTGCTGCATGCAACAACACAGATAAAACTCACAAACTGTTGAGTGAAAGAATCAGTTACAGGACAGTCCATACAGGACGATATATGGTGGTGAAAATTCTGGCTGCATCACATCTTTGTATACCGACACTTAGTATATGAAGTTCAAAACAGAGGCAAAACTCATGTGTGGCATGATGGTTGTTACCCTTTTTTAAAAGTTTTAAATTATTTTTTAATCTTTTGAGACAGGGTCTCACTGTGTCACTCAGACTGGAGTGCAGTGGCAAGAGCATAGCTCTGTAAACTCAAACCCCTGGCCTCAAGTGATCCTCCTGCCTTGGTCTCCCAAAGTGCTGAGATTACAGGTGTGAGCCACTGCACCTGGCCAATAGTAGTATTACAGCAAAGAGGTCATAGCCCAGACCCAGGAGAGGGTTCTCAGATCTCGTGCAAGAAAAAATTCAGGGAGAGTCCACAATGCAATGTGAAAGCAAGTTTATTAAGAAAGTAAAGGAATAAAAGAATGGCTATTCCATAGACAGGGCAGCCCCGAGGGCTGCTGGTTGCCCATTTGCATGGTTATTTCTTGATGATATGCTAAACAAGAGGTGGATTAGACATGCCTCCCCTTTTTAGACCATATAGGGTAACTTCCTGACATTGCCATGGCATTTGTAAACTGTCATGGTGCTTGTGGGAGTGTACTAGTGAGGACAATCAGAGGTCACTCGTGTCGCCATTTTGGTTTTGGTGGGTTATGGCTGCCTTCTTTACTGCAATCTTTTATCAGCAAGGTCTTTATGACCTGTATTTTGTGCTGGCCTCCTGTCTCATCCTGTGACTTAGGATGCCTTAAGCGTCTGGGGATGCAGCCCAGTAGGTTTCAGCCTCGTTTTGCCCAGCTTCTATTTAAGATGGAGTTTTCTGGTTTACACACCTCTGACAGTAGCAACCCTTGAAAGTGAGACGGTGACTAGGTGGGAGTGAGGGGACTTCTGGTGCAGTGGTCATATTCTGTTTCTTGTCTGTGCATTGGTTACATGGGTACATGGGTGTGTTCACTTTGTGAAAGCCACGGAGCTATACACTTTTGATTTCTGCACTTTTCTGTATACATGTTGTATTTCAATACAAATGTTTTTTTTGTTCTTGTTTTTTGTTTTTTTCTTTAGACGGACTCTTACTCTGTTGCCAAGGCTGTAGTGCAGTGGCATGTAGTGTAGTGGTGCGATCTCGGCTTACTGCAACCTCCGCCTCCTGGGTTCAAGTGACCCTCCTGCCTCAGCCTCCCAAGTAGCTGAGATTACAGGCGTGCACCACCACATCCAGCTAATTTTTGTACTTTTAGTAGAGACAGGGTTTTATCATGTTGGCCAGGCTGGTCTCGAACTCCTGACCTCATGTGATCTGCCTGCCTTGGCCTCCCAAAGTGCTGGGATAACAGGTGTGAGCCACCCAGCCTGGCCAATACAAAATTTTTAAAAGCAACATTTGAAAACTGTAGCACTTGCTCCTTCAACCTGGGTTGTAAAGTGAGGACAACAGCAACCTGGAACAAGCCTCTAGCCTCTAGCTTACCTGAGCTGAACATGTAGCAGGAGAGAGAACTAAGGCTTTGTGTGTGTGGTTTTTTTGGTTTGTTTTTTGAAGTCCTTAGAAAATAATGCAGCACTCTAGGCCTTCTAGTTGTCCTCCTAAATCTATTTTCCATCTTCCTGGATACATGGCTGCCTAACCAGAGGCTACATTTCCCAGCCTCTAATATTGGGCTAATGAGGAGGCAGGAGTGAATGATCTGAGCCACTTCTTGCTATTTTGCATTTACCCTTTCTCAGGTGCCTCAATGTGGAGATGGCAAGGACAGCAGCAGCAACAGCACTTGGGAGCTTGTTAGAAAGGGAAATTCAGGTTACAGCTCTTGTAGAATTTGTCTATCAGGTTTTCCTGTCTTCACTGGAACTCCACAACTCCCAACAAAAAAAGAAATGGACATATTCAGTTGACCTTTGAACAACGAGGGAGGGAGGGGCTGGGGTGCCACCACCTGCACAGTCCAAAATCTGAATTAACTTTTTTTTCTTTTTTTTTTTTTAAGACAGGGAGACTTGCTCTGTTGCCCAGGCTGAAGTGCAGTGGTGTTATCTCGGCTCACTGCAACCTCCACTTCCTGGGTTCAAGTGATCCGCCCATCTCAGCCTCCCAAGTAGCTAGGATTACAAGTGTGCACCACCACACCTGGCTAATCCTTGTATTTTTAGTACAGACAGGGTTTCACCATGTTGGCCAGGCTGGTCTCGAACTCCTGACCTCAAGAGATACACCTGCCTTGGCCTCTCAAAGTGCTGAAATTACAGGCGTGAGCCACCGTGCCGGGCCTGCATTAACTTTTGATTCCCCAAACACTTAACTACTAATACCCTACTGTTGACTGCAAGCCTTACAGATAACCCAGTTGATTAACACATATTTTGTATGTTATATAAATTATTACTATATTCTTACAACAAAGTTAGCTAGAGAAAACAAAATGTTATTAAGAAAATCATAAGGAAGAGAAAATACATCTACTATTCATTAAGTGGAAATGGATCACCACAAAGGTCTTCATCCTCACCATGTTCACACTGAGTAGGCTGAGGAGGAGGAAGAGAAGGGGTTGGTCTTGCTGTATAAAGGGTGATAGAGGCAAAGAAATCTGTGTATATGTGGAAATCTATGTATATGTGGATCTGCACAGATCAAACCCGTGTTGTTCAAGGGTCAACTGTTCTTGGTTCCCACCTGAGACCTAATGAATCAGAGACCCTGTGACTGGGCTCAGCAATTTGTGTGTAAACAAGCCCTTGGGGAAATCTAACACACTCAAGTTTGAGGACCACTGATTTACAGGAGTCAACAAACCTTTTCTGTAATGGGACAGACAGCAAATATTTTAGAGATCCCAGGCCATACAGTCTCTGAGGCAACTACTTAGCTCTGCCATTGTAGTGCAAAGTAGCCGGAAGACAATCTGTAAATGAATGGGTTAGCGGGATTTGGCCTAAGGTGGGACTCAGGTAATTAGGTATATGCTTAGAGTACAAGTAACCGCCAGGCAAAATAGTTTTCTTATCTTTGAGCAGAAGAATGTCCTCTGAGTCTCCCTCATGCCTCTTATCAGTCTTAACCTCTACTCTGAGCATACCGGAGTGACCAGTGCTGAATCCTTTATCCTCTGTGGCTGAGCCCTCCCTTCCAGGTTCCTTACTTCTTGCACCCTGCAAAATCTGCTCTGTGAAATTCTATAATAACCCTTGTGTAAGTATTAAAGTCTACTAACAGCCAATAATGCCACTTGGGGTGGAGGCACTGGCATTTTAATTTGGGGCAATGCTCGCTGGGCAGGGGGAAGATTGTGTCCCAATACTGTCTTGGGCCAACTGGTGGGTCTGTGGAGTAGGAAGCGCTTCCAGTTTCCCCAAAATCGCTTTCGGGAGAGAGACTGCTTTCGCGTAATTTCTGATTTGTCTTTTTCGAGTTCAGATTTTCCCAGAAGAAAAGCAAAGACCTGCCGACTTTATTTTTATTATTATTATTATTATTTAGACTGAGTCTCGCTCTATTGCCCAGGCTGGAGTGCAGCGGTGCGATCTCGGCTCACTGCAACCTCCGCCTATCGGGCTCAAGCGATTCTCGTACCTCAGCCTCTCAAGTAGCTGGAATTACAGGCATGTGCTTGTATTTTTTAGTAAAGACATGGTTTCACCGTGTTGGCCAGACTAGTCTCAAACTCCTCACCTCATGTGATCCGCCCGCCTAGGCTTCCCAAAAGGGATTACAGGCATGAGCCACTTGCGCCCGGCCAGATCTGCCGATTTTTAATCCCACCTGGGTGTAGAGTGAGTGCAGGGTTCGTATGGTGCTGTTTGCAGTTTTGTTCCGTTCTGGCTTCAGCTTTCCTACAGGGAGCCCCAGCTGAACATACCGTCAGTCCCTCCTTCCGCTGGGCCTGACCCCCTGGGCTGGGAGTGCCTGGCACCCTCCAGGGAAGGGAGCAGCCCAGGTGGGTTTCCCCTTCTACGCAAGCAGAGATCACTTCCCGCCACGTCTGTCTGAACTGCACCTGCTCGGTCACAGAGCCAAGGCAGCAACCACCTCTCTCTCTGTTTCTCATAAGTGAGACCCAGGGGAAGGCCCTTTCTCTGTCTCGTATCCATTAGGTATCTTAGTCACAACTCAAAATGGGTTTAATAGGGAATTTCCCGACTCGTTTCACTGAAAACTCTAGGGATAATTCTGACTTGAAGCACAGCTTGATTCAGGGGCTCAAACACTACCACAGGGCCTGGTTTCTCACTCCGTCCAGCAGCCCTCCTTGTTGGCTCCATTTTCAGACAGGCTGGCAGGTGATGGCGGCGGATCCAGGCTTCTTTCTCCCGGGTGCACAGGCAGCAGGGCGGGCCTCTCTACCCGCAAAGCCTCCTCACACCTCATTGGCTCCAAACCGGTCACAAACTGCCCCTGAGCCATTTCCTGTGGCTGGTAAAAGATCAATGCTGATTGGCTAGTTGTGATCCGTGTGCCCTGCCCTGGGGCTGGGATGGAGCCACTGGAAGCGCACAGAGGGAAAGTGAAGGAGGGGTGTGTCAAGGAAATCAGAACCCAGCTGCCCTTACTGAGAGAGTGCGACTGGATGAATCTTAATGTGAGGTCGCCCAGACTCTAGTATTCAATTGCAAGTAGTTTGAGAGATGATTTCAGGGAGTAGGGAAGCAAGATAAGAAAAGGAAGAGAGCCAATAAAGAAAGCTGCTTTATCGGCCGGGTGCGGTGGCTCACGCCTGTAATCCCAGCACTTTGGGAGGCCGAGGAGGGCGGATCACCAGGTCAGGAGATCGAGACCATCCTGGCTAACACGGTGACACCCCGTCTCTACTAAAAATACAAAACATTAGCCGGGCGTGGTGGCGGCGCCTGTAGTCCCAGCTACTCGGGAGGCTGAGTCAGGAGAATGGCGGGAACCCGGGAGGCGGAGCTTGCAGTGAGCCGAGATCGCGCCACCGCACTCCAGCCTGGGCGACAGAGCGAGACTCCGTCTCAAAAAAAAAAAAAAAAAAAAAAAAAAAAAGAAGAAGAAGAAGAAGAAGAAAAAGAAAAAAGAAAAGAAAAGCAAAAAGAAAGCTGCGTTATCAGCAAGTTACCTCTGCGGGCACCTGGAGCCCGCTCCTCCTGGAGAGCTTGGGAGACGGTGTAGAAGATGCTTCAGAGTTCTCCCAACAGAGCGGCAAGAAAGCTGCAGTGTGAACCCGACAGCTCCTCATCTATCATTGACAGAGAACTTTCAGCTTGCCCTATTTGCCAGCCTAGCTTGCTCTTCAGGAAGGGGCGGGGGCGGGGAGGAGGAAGTGGGAGAGAGAGGGAGAAAGAGAACCTTCCGGCAGAGGAGGACTTAGAGGTGTTTGCAGTAGCCAGCGCTCAGTGTGTAGGGGTGCATGCCAAGGGGTTGTGCATGGCATATGGGCAGTGTCTGCCACAGGGTGCTGACAACAAACGTCCTGTTCCTTTCCCGCATCCCATCCACCAGGAGTCTTTTCCCATAGTAAGGACTAGGGCCTTCTCTGGCCCATCTAGGCAAGACGCCATTCCTTCTTCTGATAAATGAAGAATATCAAACCCATAAACACAGAAATAAAACAGTACCCAGAGTTTCCCTTAGTATTAAACATACCCTATTTCACAGGGACGTCTCCTGCAAAAGGAAAAAAACAGAGTCCTGGGCCAGAGGCTAAAGCTCTCTAAACCGCGTGGTTGACTCATTGGGCAGGAACAGATAAGCTGAATTTGAGACAACTCCACCCGGACCGTGTGGAACAGGGTTGGGAAAGGGTAGGTATTCAAACAGAACTCGGAGCTGTCACTGGGAGTGGAGTGGCTGGACGCTGCACCAAAATTCCCCACAGATGTTGGCTGCAATGGCAACTCTTTTATTTGTTGATGTACAAATATGCAACATCCGTGAGTTCCCCAACACGAGTATGACAATTTAACCTCTTTACATTCCCTACTTCTCCGCTCTCTTTCTCCCATTATTTAATTATTAAATTCTATTAGTTACCTTTGTAACTTTAAAAAGAAGACCTTTATTTCTTTTTCTTGATTCATTAACCAAATTTTTAAAAATATATTTTATTTTAAAAAGTATTTTATGGGCTATTTGCTTGGTTCTTGGTGTCTGGCTCTTCTGATTTTGTTTTCTTTTTCTCTTTCTTTCCTTCTCTCCTTCCTTCCCTTCCTTCCTTCCCTTCCTTCCTTCCCTCCCTTTCTTCCCTTCCTTTCCTTCCTTCCTTCCTTTCCCTTCCCTTCCCTTCCCTTCCTTCTCTCTCTTTCTCTCTTTCTTTCTCTTTCTTTCTTTCTTGCTTTCTTGCTTGCTTTCTTTCTTTTGGACAGAATCTCACTCTGTTACCTAGACTGGAGTGCAGTGCTGCAATTTTGGCTCACTGCAACCTCTGCCTCCCAGGTTCAAGTGATTCTCTTGCCTCAGCCTCCTGAGTAGCTGCAACCACAGGTGCATGCCACCACACCCAGCTAATTTTTATATTTTTAGTAGCGACAAGGTTTCGCCATGTTCGTCAGCCTGGTCTGGAACTCCTGACCTCAAGTGATCTGCCCGCCTCGGCCTACCAAAGTGCTGGGATTACAGGTGTGAGCCACCGTGCCTGGCCTCTGATTTTGTTTTCTTTCAGAAAATATTTTGACTGGGTGTGGTGGCTCACGCCTGTAATACCAGCACTTTGGGGAGGCTAAGGAGAGAAGACTGCTTGAGCCCAGTAGTTTGAGACCAGCCTGTACAACATAGTGAGATCCTGTTTCTACAAAAAATACAAAAATTAGCCAGGCATGGTAGTGCATGCCTGTAGTCCCAGCTACTTGGGAGACTTAGGCTGGAGCCCAGGAGGTCGAGGCTACAGTGAGCCATGATCGCACCTCTGCACTCCAGCTTGGGCAAAAGAGTGAGACCCCGCCTTTCTGTCTGGCAGCAGCCATCAGGTAAGCCACAGTGAGTGCATACAAGTACATCCAGGAGCTATGGAGGGAGAAGCAGTCTGATCTCATGCGCTTTCTTCTGAGGGTCCGCTGATGGCAGTACTGCCAGCGATCTGCTCTCTGCAGGGCTCCCCAGTCCACCCGGCCCCATAAAGTGCGCCGACTGAACTACAGGGCCAAGCTAGGTTACATTATATATAGGATTTGTGTGTGCAGTGGTGGCCAAAAACACCCAGTTCCTAAGGGTGCAACTTACAGCAAGCCTGCACATCATGGTGTTAACCAGCTAAACTTTGCCTGAACCCTCAGTCCATTGCAGAGGAGCAAGCTGGACACCACTGTGGGGCTCTAAGAGTCCTGAATTCTTACTGGGTTGAAGATTCCACATACAAATTTTTTGAGGTTATCCTCATTGATGCATTGCATAAAGCTATCAGAGGAAATCCTGACACCCAGTGGATCACCAACCAGTCTACAAGCCCAGGGAGACACGTGGGCTGACATCTGCAGGCCGCAAGAGCCATGGCCTTGGAAAGGGCCTTAAGTTCCACCACACTATTGGTGGGTCTCGTCGTGCAGCTTGGAGAAAACTTGATACTCTCAGCTCCACCGTTGCCACTGATATAAGTAAAGTTTGTAAAATTCATACCTAATAAACAATTTAGGACAGTCAAAAAATAAAAATAAAAAATAATGAGACCCTGTCTCAAACAAAACACAAAATGTTTTGAAAAGTTTTTTATTCTTATTTTATACAGTAGAGACATACACTACGTAATAATTAGCTGATCCTTAATAACTGAGACCCTTGAAGGATTTCACTGGTAAACTGGGCCTAAATCTTGTTCTTCTGTCTTTTTAAAATTGATATATTATAGTTACACATATTTTGAGAGTACGTGTGATATTTTGATACATGTGTGCAATGTGTAATGATTAAGTTAGGGTAATGAGGCTATCTATTACCTGAAACATTTATCTTTTCTTTGTGTTGGGAATGTTACAATTCTCCTCTAGCTATTTTGAAATATACGCTAAATTATTGTTAACTATGATTTCCCTACTGTACTATTGGACTAGAACTTATTCCTTCTATCATATTGTATTTTTGTGCATATTATCCAACTTCTCTTCATCTCTACTTCCCTCTACTAAGTCATTCTTAAAAGGTAATTTTTCAAACTTTGTTTTCACTTTATTTTAGATGTGTCTTTGTGTAAGGAGTTTATCACTGAGTTTTTTGTTTGTTTGAGACCGAGTCTCACTCTGTTGCCCAGGCTGGAGTGCAGTGGTGTGATCTCAACTCACTGTAACCTCCACCTCCCGGGTTTGAGCAATTCTCAGGCCTCAGCCTCCAGAGTAGCTAGCACTACAGGTGTAAGCTACCACGCCTGGCCAATTTTTGTATTTTTAGTAGAAATGGGGTTTTACCGTGTTGGCCAGGCTAGTCTCAAACTTCTGACCTCAGATGATCTGCCCATCTTGTCCTCCCAAAGTGCTGGGATTACAGGTGTGAGCCACCGCACCTGGCCCGTTTGTTTTTAGATGAAGTTTCGCTCTTGTTGCCCAGGCTGTAGTGCAATGGCGTGATCTCAGCTCACTGCAACCTCCACCTCCCGTTCAATCAATTCTCCTGCCTCAACCTCCCAAGTAGCTGGGATGACAAACATGTGCCACCATGCCTGGCTAATTTTTGCATTTTTAGTAGAGACAGGGTTTCACCATATTGGCCAGGCTGGTCTCAAACTCCTGTCCTCAAGTGATCCGCCCACCTCAGCCTCCCAAAGTGCTGAGATTACAGGTGTGAGCCACATCACCCAACTAATCAACTGATTTTTAAAATAGGGAGATTGTACTGGAATATGCAGGCAGACCGAAAGTTTTCACAAGGATCCTTAAAAGAGGAAGACAGCCTGGGCAACATGGCGAGACCCTGTCTCTACAAAACAATAGCCAGTTGTGGTGGCAACCCATCCATAGTCCCAGCTACTTGGATGACTGGGGCAGGAGAATCACCTGAACCAGGAGACAGAGGTTGCAGTGAGCCAAGATTGCACCACTGAACTCCTGGGCAATAGAGCAAGACACTATCCAAAAAAAAGAAAAAAGAAAAGAAGGAAAAAAGAAAGAAAGAGAGAGAGAGAGAGAAAGGAAGGAAGGAAGGAAGGAAGGAAGGAAGGAAGGAAGGAAGGGAAGGAGAGAGGGAGGGAGGGAAAGAAAGAAAGAAAAAGAAAGAAAGAAAGGAAAGAAAAAGAAAGAAAGAAAGAAAGAAAAAAAGAAAGAAAAGAAAGAAAGAGAAAGAAAGAAAGAAAGAGGAAGAAAAATAAGGCAGGGCACAGTGGCTCACGCCTGTAATCCCAGGACTTTCGGAGACCTAGGCAGGCAGATCATCTGAGGTCAGGAGTTCAAGACCAGCCTGGACAACATGGTGAAACCTGCTCTCTACTAAAAACACAAAAATTAGCCAGGTGTGGTGGGCACCTGTAATCCCAGCTACTCGGGAGGTTGAGGCAGGAAGAATTGCTTGAACCTGGGAAGCAGAGGTTGCAGTGAACCAAGATTGTGCCACTGCACTCCAACCTGGGTGACAGAGCGAGATTCCATCTCAAAAAAAAAAAAAAAAAAAAAAAGAAAGAAAGAAAGAAAAAGGGAAAAAAATTGGGAGAGGGAGGCAGAAAAGGAGGTTGGAGTGATGGACATGGGAATTCAACTTGCCATTGCCGGCTTCGAAGATGAAAGGGACTGTGGGCTGAGGAAAATGGGCAGCCTCTAAAATCTGGAAAAGAGAAGGGTATGGATCCTCCCTTAGGGCCTGCAGAGAGGCATACAGCCTGCCGACCCTTTGCTTTTATCCCAGTGAGGGGCGTGTCAGACCTCTGACCTTCAGAACTGTAAGATAAGAAGTTTGTATTGTTCAGCCACGACATTTGTGGTAACTTGTTACAGCAAAAATACAAATCTAATAGAAGCAGAGTACCTACATAATATTTTGGATTTCTTCTGCATAGGAAAGTTAGTTGTCTTTTCTCACCCGTGTCATCTAATCTTTAGGAAAGTTGTATTTTTATTCTGGTGAATATATGTAAATGTATGCAATATACTTAGACTCAGTTCTCTATTCCTTTAGACATTAGGTGAGATGTTCACTTCCTGCTATGAACAATGGTAAAACTATTATGCTTTTCTTCCTTTCCTTTCCTCTATCATCTAATGCTAGCAATAAAATTATCTTTGCAAATTTTAATTGTATGCTATAAAATATGCTGTATTGCGTTCAATTCACATGCCTTCCCAACTTGACTCAGCTATGTATTCCCAGGTCCCCTCCGAGCCACAGCCAGTGATTTTAGAAGTATTCTGGCCTTCCCTGGGCTTCCACCATGTAATGGACCGCTGGGTCCGCAGCTGCCTCCTAGAAACTGGGTCAATTGTGATCCCCCTCCTTCACCATCAGCCTAGTTTTCCATCCAGATTGAGGAAGCCCTACTTCTTTGGCCTCCTCCCATTGTTAATGGGCTCAGGTAAAGTGTAGCCTTGCAGGGCTCTGACTTCTCCAGAAGATACTGGGGGAACCACAGAGTGCAGTTAACACAACAAAAGTTTACTACAAGTTCCTTGCAAGGGCTTCTGATAATAAGGTGCCTTGAAGTCATGAAACTCCAGAGTCAAAACTGTCCATGTACTCCCAAATGATTTCTCTACATTGAGAAAGAAAATTAGTGTGAGCAAAGAGGTGTGTTATTAGACCAGAGGTAAGTATGAGATGAGATTAAGCTATCACGGTTCACAGTTATGGGCTAGTGGGAAAGATACTCAATTATAGCTGGGCAGTTTTGGTTCTTTGAAGTTGTCTCCACTATGTAATTAGCGCCTTTTAGTTAGCTCTCATGGGCAATAATAGAAATTGCTATATCCCTAAATCCTTTCATATGTTGTTGGAAATCACTCAATAGATTTTTTCCTAAAGGTTTTATTTTCCTTTGTTTTATTTGTTTGTTGATAGAGACAGAATACAAAAATAGGAAAACAGACCTAAATAACTCATGAGCCAAGGAAAGATTCACAACAGAAATGAAAACTGAATGACAATGAAGATGTGACATAGCATAATGTGTGGAATATACCTAACGCAGTGCTTACAGGGAAATTTATAGCTTAATAAATATATTAGAAAAGAAGAAATGCTTCTATCTCAAGAACCTGTAGGCTAGGCACGGTAGCTCATGCCTGTAATCCCAGCATTTGAGGAGGCTGAGGCAGGAGGATCAGTTGAGGACAAGAATTTGAGACCAGCCTTGGCAACGTAGTGAGACCCCATCACTACAAAATTTTTTTCAAAAACATTAACCAGGCAGGCCGAGCATGGTGGCTCACACTTGTAATCCCAGCACTTTGGAAGGCTGAGGCTGGCAGATCACCTGAGGTCAGGAGTTTGAGACACGCCTAGCCAACATGGTGAAACCTCATCTCTACTAAGAACACAAAAATTAGCTGGGTGTGGCAGTGGGCACCTGTAATCCCAGCTACTTGGGAGGCTAAGGCAAGAGAGTCTCTTGAACCCAGGAGGTGGAGGTTACAGCGAGCTGAGATTGCATCACTGCACTCCAGCCTGGGTGACAGAACTGTTTCAAAAAAAAAAAAAAAAAACTCAGGCAAAGTGATGCATGCCTATAGTCCTAGCTATTCAGGAGGCTGAGGTGCTTGAGCCCAGGAGTTAGAGGCTACAGTGACCTATGATAGAGTCACTGCACTCTAGCCTGAGCAACAGAGCAAGACCCTGCCTCTAAAAAGGAAAGAAAGAAAGAAAGAAAGAAAGAAAGAAAGAAAGAAAGAAAGAAAGAAAGAAAGAGAGAAGAGAGAGAGAGAGAGAGAGAGAGAGAGAGAAAGAAAGAAAGAAAGAAAGAAAGAAAGAAAGAAAGAAAGAAAGAAAGAAAGAAAGAAAGAAAGAAAGAAAGAAAGAAAGAAAGAAAGGAAGGAAGGAAGGAAGGAAGGAAGGAAGGAAGGAAGGAAGGAAGGAAGGAAGAGAGAGAGAGAGAGAGAGAGAGGGAGGGAGGGAGGGAACTGTAAGAAGAATACCAGATAAAACCTAAAGAAAGTTGAAGAAAGGACGTAATGTAGACAAGAGGCATGGCAGCTGCTGGGTTGAAATCAGCAGCTTGGGGTCCACATATAGAAGAGGCTCTATTAGATATAGCCAATACACCTTTTCTTTGTCATTCCTGCTGCTGTAACAAAATGCCACAGACTAGGTGATTTTAAAAGAACAGAAATGTATTTCTTTTGGTTCTGGAGGCTTGGGAGTCCAAGGTCTCAGTCAGCACTGGTGTCCAGTGGGGGCTGCTCTTTGCTTCCAGGATGGTGCCTTGTTGCTGCATCCTCACCTGGTGGAAGGAGGGCGGACTAGAGGGGTAAACTCTCTCCGAACCCTTGTTTATAAAGGGATTAATCCATTCACAACAGTGGAGCTCTCATGACTTAATGACTTAATCACTTCCCAAAATGTGCACCTCTTAATCCCACCACAGTGGGCATTATGTATCAACATGAAATTTGGAGGGGACACCAGGACACCATATTTAAACCATAGCAACCTTGTTTCTTTTCTTTTTTATTTTTATTTTTTATTTTTTGAGACAGAGTCTCACTGTGTTACCCAGGCTGGAGTGAAGTGGCGTGATCCCAGCTCACTACAACCTCCACCTCCTAGGATCGAGCAATTCTCCTGCCTCAGCCTCCTCAGTAGTTGGGACTACAGGCATGCGCCATCACGCCCAGCTAATTTTTGTATTTTTAGCAGAGACGGTGTTTTACCATGTTGACCAGGCTGGGCTTGAACTCCTGACTTCAGATGATCCGCCTGCGTCAGCCTCCAAAAATGCTGGGATTACAAGCGTGAGCCACTGCATGCAGCCCTTGTTTCATCTTTTACCCTGTTTCAGAATTATCTTTCTATTGTAGATGTGACCATCTACCCTCCTGCTCAAAGCTTTTCATGGCTTTTTTTTTTTTGCCCATAGAATGAAGTCCGAATAATTTTGCATGTTTCAGAACCTTCAAAACCTTGCCTACCCTATCTTCCCAGCCATATTTCCTGTCCCTTTATTATCCCTGTGGGTGTCAGAGATGACTGGTGCTCCTCCAAAAATTTGTGCTGCTCATTCCATAGCATGGAGCTGTCTCTTAAAGATGGATTCCCATGCAGGGACTCCATTTCCCACCCTCCTTGTATCTATGTGTGGCCAGATGGCTAATGCTTTGCAATAGAATGAGAATAGAAGTGACATGTATCACTTCTAGGCTGGATCTTTTTAAAGTGGATGGAGAATCCCCATTTTTGTTCTTCTTCTGCTTGCTAGAGCCAAAGAGAACCGAGGTCCTAAAGATGGCAGAGTCACACAAGGGAAGCAGTCTGGGTCCCCAAGTCATTCCGTAAAGAAAAGCTGCCTTGCTTGCCTCTGAGTTGGCTTCATTTTTACTGTTTTTTTTTTTTCCATGCAGAGACAAAAATAATCTGCTGCAGATTCTAGCTCACATTCTGCCAGTTTATTAACTGCAGCTCAAAGAGAACTCAGGCCAGGCGCCGTGGCTCATGCCTGTAATTTCAGCACTTTGGGAGGCCAAGGTGGGCAGATCACTTGAGGCTAGGAGTTCAAGACGAGCCTGACCAACATGATGAAACCCTATCTCTACTAAAAATACAAAAAAATAGCCAGGGCATGGTAGGACACACCTGTAATCCCAACTACTCAGGAGGCTGAGGCAGGAAAATCACTTGAACCCAGGAGATGGAGGTTGCAGTGAGCCAAGATCACGCCACTGCACTCCAGCCTGGGCAACAGAGTGACACTCCATCTCAAAAAAAAAAAAAAAAAAAAAAAAAAAAAAAAAAAAAAAAAGAAAGAAAGAAAAGAAAAAGAAAAGGAAAAAAGAGAACTCATGTTTATTGTGAATGTGAAAGTCATAGGCTTGATTCTCATGTGGCTACTTCAGGTCACATGTGAATCCCTGAGCCATTCTCATATTTGAGATGTTTTGGCCTGGCCTAGGTCACTGACCCACTTCTGCAATTGAAGGTTGGAAAACACATAGCCTGGGCTTGGAGGAGACGTGTTCCCCGCAATAGCTATTGAGTATGCAAAAAGAAACACACCCATTCAGCGGGCTCAGGACTTAAAGGGAAAGTATCGTCCTAAGGCTGTCTCAGGCCTTCTTCCATGCACAGGGGCTAAATCCCCACACGACTTCTCCAGCAAAAGACTGTGGCTCTTTTCTTCTCTGAGAGACAGGGAGAGACTCCATCTCCTAACCACATACTCTTCATCTTTCCTCGTGCCCTTCTATGGAGATCAGTGATGTCAGAGACAGGTGGCCAGAGTTGCTGCTTCTTCCACCTTCATTTTCTTCCACAACAGGCTGAGACCTGACATTCTTCAAGAGGGTGGAAAGAACTCTGTACGTGACATTTGAACTAATACCTGAAGGATGACAAAGGAGCAGTGGGGAGACCATGGATAACCAAGGCGCCGAGGTGAGAAGGAACACGGGTTGTTGGAGGAAGGGAAGGAGGTCGGTGTGGATGGATCGAGGGAGGCCAGGGAGAGGTCGGAAGGAGACAGGCTCAGAGAGGGAGGCAGAGGCCTGATCAGCAGGACCTTGTGGGCTGGGGCAGGAGTTTGGATTCTTTCCTACTCATGGTGGAAAGTTGTTGAAGAATTTTTAAATAGCATGATTTATTCTAGCTTTCCAGAAATTCCCCTTTCTTACTATGGAGAGAATGGATTGGAAGGCACAAGGCAGGAGTTAGGAGACCAGCTGGGAGACAAGCAATGCTGCAGGGTGGGGACTAGGATGGTGGCATCGGAGTGAAGACAGGGTGGGCTGGCGTGGTTAGAGTTGACAGCGTGTGGACGGGTGGTGAGAGAAAGGAAGGATCAAGCATGACTTGGAAGTTTCTTGCTGTGGCTGCTGAATGAACGCCATTTATTGAAATGGGGAAGCCTGGGGCATGCGGAAGGAGAGATTGAGGGGAAACATCCAAGCCTTTTCAGACTTACTGGGATACTTGTAAGACATTCAGATGAAGATACCAACAACTGGATCCATAAGAATCTGGAACTCTAAGAAAATTGTGGGTTGCATTTATGACTTTGAATTCATGGGATTTAACACTAAGAAATGGGTAAGAGCTCCTTGGGACAGAATAAAGGTAGAGAAGATGAAAGGGCCAGGGCCAAGTTCTGAGGAAGAGTTGAGGATGAAAACCAAAGGGGGAAGGAGTTCCATGGAAGGAAGAGTAAAGGAAAAAGTGACAAGTGTGGCACATATTGTAGAATATATTGAGGTTCTCAAACAATTATCAGAATCACCTGTTGAGCTTGTAAAGCCTAGATTTCTGGGTCCAGAGTTTCTGACTCAGTGAGTCTGGGGTGGTACCTAGGAATTTGAGTTTCTAACTAATTCCCAAGTGATGCTGATGCTGAGAGCTTGAGAACCACTGATACAGTGACACTTTCAACATGTTTATTTATGAATGGGGACCAGAGAACTAGAAGAAGTGGGGATAGAGGAGGATTTTTTAAGATGAAAGACAGAACATCTGCTTGCTGATGGAAGTGTTCCAGTAGAGTGGGGGAGATGAATGATGCAGAAGAGAAGGGGATAAGTGAAGGGACAGAGTCCTTGATAATTCAAAAGGGACCTGGGCTTGCATCATCATAAAGGCTTTGGCTTCCATAGGAAGATGGACATTCCTCCACAGTGGCAAGTGTGCATAGGTTTAGAGGAGTTGAGGTTGGAGACTGGACCAGCTTCCATTAGGAGCTTTTATATTCTCAGTAAAGAATGGAGAGCTCACCTGGAAGCTTTTATATTCTTTATTCTTAAGGAAGAATGAAGGGAGAGTGGAGAAAATGGTTGGGGAGATTTAAGGCAAGGCGGAAAGGCTATGAACTGGTTGTCTGGGGCAGTGGGAAGTCAAGTTTCCTAACCTAGTGTAACAGGACTTTCTGGAATCATGGAAATGTTCCATAACCTGCATTAGTCACATGGGGCTGCTTATATTTAAGTTAATTAAAATTAAATAAGAATGGAAATGTAGTTGCTTGGTCTCACTAGTTGCATCTCAAGTAGCGATGGTCTCACAGAGCACACAGTTGGCCCAGGAGCTGTGTTGGGTGCGTGCTGGAGGCCCATGAAACCAGCCAGCCATGCTTTGCAATTTTCTTCTAGCAATGCTCACCAGCTCAGCAGCAGGCCCAGGGAAGGTGAGAGATACAGGCCTCTCAGGGTCAGGTTTTTCCAGCCAAGCAGGACAAAAGGAGAGAGGCCCAGAGCACCAATGGTATTGGGGAAGGAGAGATTTTAATGCTGGGCTGGAAAACCTACACTAGGAAAGAACAGTGAAGTTGCAAGAGGTCTATCTCATGTAAGATTATCTTACTTTTATCTTCCCTTTTTCTATAACTCTATCTCAGCGATTAAATTGTTGATAAGGGGACATTTCTTTTTATGCAAGTATTCCAGCTAGTGAAGAAGGAATGATAGAATTAGAGGATCAACAATCTATAAATTCTGGCCAGGTGTGGTGGCTCACGCCTATAATCCCAGCACTTTGGGAGGCCAAGGTGGGCTGATCACTTGAGCTCAAGAGTTTGCGACCAGCCTGAGCAACATGGTGAAACCTCATTTCTACAAATGAAATAAAACAAAACATTGTCTGGATGTGGTGGCATGTGCCTGTAGTTCTAGCTACTAGGGAGGCTGAGGGAGGAGGATTGGTTGAGCCCAGGAGGTGGAGGCTGCATGAGCCAAGATCACACCATTACACTCCAACTTTGGCAACAGAGTCTCAAAAACAAACAAACAAAAAACAACTATAAGTTCTACTGAAATAATGGGTATAGGCAGTGATCATTAGTGCTTGCTAGAATCACAAAAAAGAAAGACAAGGCATTTTGAGCCTTCTGATAGAAGTACTCAACACCACTTAATGCACCCTTGCCAAAAAAAAAAAAAAAAAAAAAAAAAAAAAAATCAACTCTGACTCTAATCAAGTTTCTAGATCTAGCAATCAATTTTGGTCTGGGTGTGGTGGCTCACACCTGTAATCCCAGCACTTTGGGAGGCCAAGGCGAGCGGATCACCTGAGGTTGAGAGTTTGAGAGCAGCCTGATCAACACGGAGAAACCCTGTCTCCAGTAAAAATACAAAAATTAGCCAGGCATGTTGGTGCATGCCTGTAATCCCAGCTACTGTGTAAGCTGAGGCAGGAGAATCGCTTGAACCTGGGAGGTGGAGGTTGCGGTGAGCCGAGATTGAGCCATTGCACTCCAGCCTGGGCAACAAGAGCAAGACTCCATCTCAAAAAAAAAAAAAAAAAAATCAATTTTGGAAAACAAGGGACTAAGGAACATGTTAGCATCAGAGGTATAGAATCGTAAAATCCAGACTGTGGAAAATTCTTCTGAATAAACAACCTGCTTGCTTTCTTTCCTCCTTCCTTCCCTTCCCTGCCCTCCCCTCTCCTTCCCTCCCCTCCTCTTCCCTTTCCTTTCTTTCTTTTTTGGATGGAGTCTCACTCTGTTGCCCAGGCTGGAATGCAGTAGTACGACTTCGGCCCACTGCAACCTTCGCCTCCCAGGTTCAAGGGATTCTCCTGCCTCAGCCTCCTGAGTAGCTGGGTTTACAGGTGCACATCACCATGCCCAGCTAATTTTTTTTTGTATTTTTAGTAGAGATAGGGTTTCACCATGTTGGCCAGGCTGGTCTTGAACAATCTGCTTTCTTCAAGAATAAGTTGCAAGGGAAAAATAGAGATGGAGGGGGAACCTAAAAGAGATTCATGACACACATCAACAATAATCAGATTGTGGCTATATATTTTTGTAATACAAACTGAAATAGTAACAGACAAAATTATGCCCCTGGGTATATTTCAGGATAATCCCAATGGATGGAGTCATTTGCTGATTATCATAGCTGGTGGATGGGCACCTGGGGCTTCATCATACTATTCTACTTTATGTATATTTGAAATTTTTCATAATAGAAAGGTTAAATAGAAGTAACACTTCCTACACTAGATACTGTATCCAGATGGGAGCCTGCCTCGCTCCTTCTTTTCACAACCAATCTTCCTGAAAAAATGATCTCTGCCACTTCTTCACGTCCTTGCCTTCCATTTGTGTCTTTAGACCTGGCAGTCTTGAGTTCCTCTACCAGAACTAAGGCCCCCAGAACCTCTAAGCCATGGGACACTTTTCTTTTTTTTTCCTTTTTTTTTTTTTTTTTTGAGATGGAGTCTCACTCTGTCGCCTAGGCTGGAATGCAATGGCGCAATCTCAGCTCACTGCAACTTTCGACTCCCAGGTTCAAACGATTTTTGTGCCTCAGCCTCCAGAGTAGCTGGGATTACAGGCACCCACCATCATGCCTGGCTAATTTTTGTATTTTTGTAGAGACAGGGTTTCACCATTTTAGTCAGGCTGGTCTTGAACTCCTGACCTCAGGTGGTCCACCCGCCTTGGCCTCCCCAAGTACTGGGATTACAGGCATGAACAACTGCACCTGGCCCAACTCCCTCACCACACCTTCCTTTCCAAACGCTCTCCAAACCAGGACAGCTAGAATCGGACAGCGAGGACTCACATGTCAGCTGGCCACACTCTGGCTTGTTGTTCTCATTGGAGAGCCTCTCTAAGTCTCCATCTCCCCATTTCTAAAGTGATGATAATAACAGTGTTTCCCTGTCCTGAGTATCGATTCCTATGTAACAATCTACCCCAAAACTTACAGGCCTAAAACACTATTTGTGATGATCTTTTATGGTTCTAGGGGTGAATGGTCTCAGCTGGGCAGCTGTCACTTGCCTTATGCAGTTACAGGCAGATGGTGCCAGAGGCTTGTGTCATCTTCATTTACATCCCTGGCCCTAGACTAGGGCGGCTGGAGCAGCTAGAGCTGGTCAGGCGTCACTCTCTCCATGAGACCTCTCTGGGCAGCTGGTTTGTGCTTCCTTTCAGGATACTTGGACCTCTTATATGACAACTGGCTTCCCCCAGAGTGAGCACTCGCGGAGACACGAAGCAGAAACACCTGATTTTTTATAGCCCACAGCGTGGCACGGCATCCCTTTTACTACATTCAAAACTGCTAAAGTTCAAAAGGAGGGGACAGTGAAGTACCAGGAAAAAGTCTCAAAGTCATTCAGCCCTGAAATAAACCCCACCTTCTATTGTAAAAAGCTCTCTCTCTTCTCTTTCACGCTCTCTCTCTCTCTGCCAACATCCTTTAGATCAGGGTTTATCAAAATATGAATGTGTTACTTATTTGGCTGCAAGAAACAGCACTGGCTTAAACAATAGAAGTATTTTTCCCCTCATTATAAGCCTCTCATTATCACACCTCAGCCTCCCAAGTAGTTAGGACTACAGGTGCACACCACCACACCCTGATAATTTTGTATTTTTGGTAGAAACAGGGTTTCTTGCCCAGGCTGGTCTCAAACTCCTGGACTCAACCAATCCTCCTGCCTTGGCCTCCTAAAATGTGATTATAGGCATGAGCCACTGCACCCACCTAATGTGATGTTTCAATACAGTATATAATGTGTAATGCTCACATCAGGTAATTGGCATGTTCGTCATCTCATTTATCATGTCTTTATGTTGGGAACATTTAAAATCCACTTTTCTAGCTATATGAAAATATACGATAAATGATTGTTTATTATAGCCGCTCTATAGTGCTGCAGAACGTTGGAACTGGCCGGGTGCGGTGGCTCATGCCTGTAATCCCAGCACTTTGGGAGCCAGAGATGGGCGGATCCCAAAGTCAGGAGATCGAGACCATCCTGGCTAACACAGTGAAACCCCGTCTCTACTAAAAATACAAAAAATTAGCCGGGCGTGGTGGCGGGCGCCTGTAGTCCCAGCTACTCGGGAGGCCGAGGCAGGAGAATGGCATGAACCCGGGAAGCAGAGCTTGCAGTGAGCAGAGATCACGCCACTGCACTCCAGCCTGGGCGGCAGAGCGAAAAAAAAAAAAAAGAACATTGGAACTTATTCCTCTTATCTAGCTGTAGTTTTGTATTCAGCAACCAGCCTCTAGTCATCGCCCCCCTCCTCTGCTTCCCAGCATCTAGTAGCCATTGCTCTGCTCTCTACTTCTATGAGATCAACTTTTTAAGCCTCCACACGTGAGTGAGAACATGCAGTATTTATTTTTCTGTGCCTGGCTTATTTCACTTTTTTTTTTTTTTTTTTTTTTTTGAGACAGTTTTGTTCGTGTTGCCCAGGCTGGAGTGCAATGGCACAGTCTCGGCTCACTGCAACCTCGTCCTCCCGGGTTCGAGTGATTCTCCTGCCTCAGCCTCCCGAGTAGCTGGGATTACAGGCACCCGCCACCAAGCCCAGCTAATTTTTGTGTTTTTAGTAGAGATGGGGTTTCACCACGTTAGCCAGGCTGGTCTCAAACTCCTGCCCTCAGGTGATCTGCCCCCCCTCAGCCTCTAAAAGGGCTGGGATTACAGGTGTGAGCCACCACGCCCAGCCTGGCTTATTTCACTAAACATAATGTCCTCCAAGCTTACCATGTGGCCACAAATGACAGAATTTTGTTCTTTTTAATTGCTAGATAGTATTGCATTGTGTATACTGGTCTCTCTCTTATAAGGACATTTATATTGGCATTTAGGGCATTCCCTCCCAGATGATCCAGGATACTCTCCTCATCTCAAAATCCTTAATCCAGTGACATCTGCAAAGACCCTTGTTCCAAATAAGGTAATATTGACAGTTTCCAGGAATCAGTGAATGGATATCTTTTGTGGGGAGGGAATGCATTTTTCAGCCTACCACAGTGGGAGTGAGCAAGGCGGAAGAGGATCAGCCTCTCTCACGGAAAAAGCCATCTTCCTTTACAAGAGTGTTGCCCCCAAATCCTTTTTCTGACACCACCTGTAAGATTTTAGCTCCATGGACATAACTCCCATTCCATCACATGGTGGCCGTGAGAATGCCTGAGCACAGTAGGGTAGTAAGGTAGGCTCGTTATGGGATCCTCTGACGGAAGACCAGCTGAGGACTCCTCAAAGGCCTTGCTGAACCTGTCTTAGAACTGCCCTGCAGACTAAGATGTTGCCAGTCAGATTCCTTTCCTTCCTTCCTGCTCTTCGCTGCTCCCTGGGGTCAGCCCTGCACCCCAGTCTGACGCCTCACAAAACCACCTTCTGGCTCCCTCCTCATTTCTCTCACAGACATTCCCCCTGGTACATTTCTTGCACGTCTAATCCCTTCTTGGCATCTGCTTCTTAGACAATCTACTTACTCTTAACTCAACTTTTCATTAAATCAATGTATTTAAGAAGGAATTTTACATCGCTACTGGAGATAGGAAGCCAAAATCACTTGCCATAAATAGAGGGAAAGCTGAAAATGTACAGGTATACACCGACAAAATAATGTTATTAAATTTTAGCCAGTTACTCGTTGCTTACTTGCCAGAGGATCAAAGTCCGAGATTGGATTGCTCTTTAAAGGGAGTTTAGCTAGTGTTAGGAAGGTGTTAAAGACTTATTCACAGCTGGGTGCAGTGACTCATGCCTGTGATCCCAACATTTCAGGAGGTAGAGGTGGATGGATTACTTGAGCTCAAGAGTTCAAGACCATGAACTCTGGGCAACATGGTGAAACCCCGTCTCTACTAAAAATACAAAAATTAGCCAGGTGTGGTAGCATGCACCTGTGGTCCCAGCTACTTGGGAGGCTGAGGCAGGAGTGTCACTTGAGCCCAGAAGGTTGAGACTGTAGTGAGCGGTGCTCATGCCACTGCCTTCCAGCCTGGGTGACAGAGCAAGACCCTGTCTCGATAGATAAATAAATAAATAAATAAATAAATAAACAAACAAACCACACAAAACAACCCTATTCACATCAAACTAAGACTTTCCCCTGAATCTAATCAGAAATATCAAAAGAGAATTAAAGAAAGAATAACTTTCTCATTTTGGGGTTCCATGTTAACATTTACCATAGACCAGTAAATACTCCTCAAACGGACACATAGCCACACACATGGTTGAAAGGCAGTAATGATAAGTTAATCGTTGAGGAAACCTTGTGGCAGGAAAACTACTGAAATATTAATTTGTGTTTTGTTCTAGTAGTAAGTTTTCCTCCATCAGTACCAATCAGTTAGCTGTTCTTCATGCTTTCTTGTCTTTGGGAGGTCTGTGCGGAGAGAGCAGAGTCTTTTGAAGGTGCTTCTCTTGTAGTCTTCAAAGCAAGCTAAATTCATGAGTGGGGAAGAGAGGTGTGTGGACACAGGACCATGGAAGGATAGAAGGAGGTTGCTCAAGCTAGGGAGGAGGACAGAGGCTTGGGATCCAGAGAGCAGTGAGGACCCCCATTCCCCTCCTTGGGGACAGAGTCCAAAGTGGAGAGGGAAGAAGATAGCTGCATGGCAAACCCACCACATCGGGATGGATCCTTGGAGTCAAATTGAAGAAAATAAAATCACATGACATTATCCACACACTTGAGTTTGTGCATCTGGAGCCCTACACACCCATAAGCATCTTTTTTTTTTTTTTTTTTTTTTTGAGACGGAGTCTCGCTCTGTCGCCCAGACTGGAGTGCAGTGGCCGGATCTCAGCTCACTGCAAGCTCCGCCTCCCGGGTTTACGCTATTCTCCTGCCTCAGCCTCCCGAGTAGCTGGGACTACAGGCGCCAGCCACCTCGCCCGGCTAGTTTTTTGTATTTTTTAGTAGAGACGGGGTTTCACCGTGTTAGCCAGGATGGTCTCAATCTCCTGACCTCGTGATCCGCCCGTCTCGGCCTCCCAAAGTGCTGGGATTACAGGCTTGAGCCACCGCGCCCGGCCACCTATAAGCATCTTAAACAAATTTTTTTTTTTTTTTGAGACGAAATCTCCCTGTGTCTCCCAGCCTAGAGTGCAGCGGTGCAGTCTCGACTCACCACAACCTCTGCTTCCCGGGTTCAAGTGATTCTCCTGCCTCGGCCTCCCGAGTAGCTGAGATTAGAGGTATATGCCATGATGTCCAGCTAATTTTTGTATTTTTAGTAGAGACGGGGTTTCACCATGTTGGCCAGGATGATCTTGAACTCCTGACCTCATGATCCACCTGTCTCGGTCTCCCAAAGTGCTAGAATTACAGGCGTGAGCCACCGCATCTGGCCAATAATTCTTTTTTTTTGTTTGTTTTTCTTTGTTTGAGATGGAGTCTTGCTCTGTTGCCCAGGCTGGGGTATAATGGTGCTATCTTAGCTCACTGCCACCTCCGCCTCCCAGGTTCAAGCGATTCTCCCACCTCAGCCCCCCGAGTCGCTAGGATTACAGGCATGTGCCACCATGCCCAGCTAATTTTTGTATTTTTAGTAGAGACGGGGTTTCACCATGTTGGCCAGGCTGGTCTTGAACTCCTGACCTCAGGTGATCCACCCGCCTCAGCCTCCCAAAGTGCTGGGATTACAGGCCTGAGCCACCGCACCTGGCCAATAATTCTTGTAATGATGATCAACTCATTCCCAAGCCATCTATTTACATTTATATTTTTATGGTGCCCCAAATGATGGCGGTCTGTTGTTTTACATGTGTATCTTCAATCTACAGAAGCATACCCTCTGCCTCTTGAAGGTGAACTAAAACGTTATTGTGGCCTCGTGGCCTTTGGAGAACCAACTTGTGGTTTGTTGGGAAAGGACACACTGTGTTTTCCATGAGTCACTAGGAGAGCAGAGAAATAACAGGTATCATCTTAATAGGTATTTAGTGGAAATTCTTAGTAGCAAGTGAGAAAGCACAACTTCAACTGGACTGAAAGAGAGAGAGAGAGAGAGAGAGAGAGAGAGAGAGAGAAAACAGAGAGGAGAATCTATTTGAGCACTCCAGGATAAATTTGCTTCAGATAGGGCTGGATCCAGCACAGTTTTGGGGGCCCACCCTTGCACTCTCCACTTTCCTCTGTTGGCGTCGTCTGCAGGCAGCTGCTGGTGGCAGAGGTAGCTGCCAACCCTAAGCTTGTATCATGTCCTCTCTTCAACCTCGGAGGGATGGGAGTCTCCACAGCAGCTCACCTACAGAGTTGGCTCTGTTTGGATGTCACATCTGTCCTTGAAACAATCGCCATGGCCAAGATAGTGGAGGGTTCTAATGAGCTGGGTAAAATTCCCACCTCTGCTAGGAGGGGTGGAACTGGCCTGTCTAGAACATCATGAGAGTAGGAAAGAAGCAATTTCCCAAGAAAATGAGAGTTCAGTTACCGGAAGATGAGGGATGAATGCCAGAGGGATGGGAAAACGCCAGATGTCTTCCTCAGGTAAATTTCAAGCTGGTAGACCCTTCCTTTCCAACGCTTCCCCAGACACAATTGTGCCCAGAACATGCAGAGCTTGTTAGCATAGAGAAGACACTGATATCTTGTTCTTGGAAAATTCTGAGTGTGTTTACAGACTGAGGAGCCTCAGACAAGGGGGTCCCCCAACTGGCACGACTGGGGGCCCTGATGAACACACTGCCCATTCCTGCTAAACTCAGAATGCACATTCTTAGAATCCTGTGTATTGGCTGGGCGTAGTGGCTCATGTGTGTGATCCCAGCACTTTGGGAAGGTGAGGAGGGAGGATCACTTGAGCTCAGGAGTTCGAGACTAGCCTGGCCAACACAGTGAAACCCCATCTCTACTAAAAATACAAAAATTAGCCAGGCATAGTGTCCCGCACCTGTAATCCCAATCCCAGCTACTGGGGAGGCTGCGGAGGGAGAATCACTTGAACCCGTGAGGCAGAGGTTGCAGTGAGCTGAGATCATGCCACTGCACTACAGTCTGGGTGGCAGAGCGAGACTCTGTCTCAAAATAAACACACAAACAAACAAATAAATAAAATTTGTGTATCTCTAATGAAGAGCTTAAAAGCAGGTACTTTTGACCTTTCTAATCCTTTGTTTTCTCACTTGAGAAATGGGTATGAAAAGAGTATTTCTGGCCGGGCGCGATGGCTCAAGCCTGTAATCCCAGCACTTTGGGAGGCCGAGACGGGCAGATCACAAGGTCAGGAGATCGAGACCAGCCTGGCTAATACGGTGAAACCCCGTCTCTACTAAAAAATACAAAAAACTAGCCGGGCGAGGTGGCTGGCGCCTGTAGTCCCAGCTACTCGGGAGGCTGAGGCAGGAGAATGGCATAGACCCGGGAGGCGGAGCTTGCAGTGAGCTGAGATGCGGCCATTGCACTCCAGCCTGGGCGACAGAGCGAGACTCTGTCTCAAAAAAAAAAAAAAAAAAAAAAAAAAGAAAAGAGTATTTCTCTCCCACAAGGGTTGTTTAGGGAACAATATCCCAGAGCATATTACCCAGTAGCTAGGTCACAGAGAGCACTTGATTAATATTGGTCATTGTCTTTTTTTTTTTTTTTTTTTTGAGATGGAGGCTTGTTCTGCCGCCCAGGCTGGAATGCAATGGTACAATCTCAGCTCACTGCAACCTTCACCTCCTGGGTTCAAGTGATTCTCCTACCTCAGCCCCCTGAGTAGATGGGATTACAGGCGTGTGCCACCACGCCACCACACTTGGCTAATTTTTGTATTTTTAGTAGAGACTGGGTCTCACCATGTTGGCCAAGCTGATCTCGATCTCCTGACCTCAAATGATCCAACTGCCTTGGTCGCTCAAAGTGCTGGGATTACAGGTGTGAGCCACTGTGCCCAGCCTTGTTATTTGAACAGTAGCATAATTCTTCATACAAGCACATACACAAATATCATCCCATTTTATTTTACTAGTGTGATGGCTAATATCAGGTGTTGGCTTAACTGGATTGAAGGATGCCTAGATGGCTGGTAAAGTACTGTTTCTGGTGTGTCTGTGAGGGTGTTGCCAGAGGAGACTGACATTGAGTCGGTTGACTGGGAGAGGAAGACCCACCCTCAGCATGGGTGGGCACCATCTATGAGCTGCCAGCAGGGCTAGAACAAAGCAGGTGGAGGAAGGTGGGATGAGCTGGCTTGCTGAGCCTTCTGGCTTTCATCTTCCTCCCATGCTGGATCCTCCCTTCCACTCCTTCTGCCCTTGGACATCAGACTCCATGTTCCTTGGCCTTTGAACTCTTGGACGTGCACCAGTGGTTTGCCAGGGGCTCTAGGGCCTTTGGCCATGGACTGAAGGCTGCACTGTTAGCTTCCCTGCTTTTGAGGCTTTCAGACTGGACTGAGCCACTACATCCCTAGAGCTTGTCAGTAGCCAAGCCAGGTTTCAAAGCCAAGTCACTGGCCTTTCAATGCAATCTCCTTCTCATCCTCCACTCAATCAAATGCTAATCAGGAACATTTGAGGACTACCTGAAGTGAGCCTTCCAGAACAATACAGGCTCTTCATGCCAGTCAAAATAGTCTAGAACCACTGTCCAGTAGAAATACAATGTGAACAGCCAGGCGCTGTGGCTCACACCTGTAATCCCAGCACTTCCGGAGACCAAGGCAGGCGGATGATGAGGTTAGGAGTTCGAGAGCAGCCTGGCCAACATGGTGAAACTCTGTCTCTACTGAAAATACAAAAACTTAGCCTTGGTGGAGGGCGCCTGTTATCCCAGCTAATTGGGAGGCTGAGGCAGGAGAATCATTGTAACCCAGGAAGCAGAGGTTGCAGTAAGCTGAGATTGCACCACTGCACTCCAGCCTGGGTGACAGCATGAGACTCCATCTTGAAAGAAACGAAGAAGGAAGGAAGGAAGGAAGGAAGGAAGGAAGGAAGGAAGGAAGGAAGGAAGGAAGGAAGGAAGGAAGGAAGGGAGGGAGGGAGGGAGGGAGGGAGGGAGGGAGGGAGGGAGGGAGGGAAGGGAGGGAAGAAGAGAGAGAGAGAGAAAGAAAAGAGAGAAGAGAAAGAAAAGAAAGAAAAGAAGGAAGTAAGGAAGGAGAAAGAAAGAAAGGAAGGAAAGGGAAGAAGGAAGGAAGGAAGGAAGGAAGGAAGGAAGGAAGGAAGGAAGGAAGGAAGGAAGGACAGACTATGTGAACCATGGGTGTATTATTAAATTTCCTAGTATCCACACAAAGAGTTTTTTAAAGAGCCACACATGGTGGCACGGCCCTGTAATCCCAGCCACTAGAGAGGCTGAAACAAGAGAATCCCTTGAGCCTAGGAACTCGAGTTTGCAGTTAGCTGTGATTGTGCCCGTGAATAGCCACTGGACTCCAACCTGGGCAACATAGTGAGATTCCCATCTCTCAAAAAAATTTAAAATAAATAAAAGTTTGGCCGGGCACGGTGGCTCACGCCTGTAATCCCAGCACTTTGGGAGGCCGAGGCGGGCGGATCACAAGGTCAGGAGATCGAGACCACGGTGAACCCCGTCTCTACTAAAAATACAAAAAAATTAGCCGGCGCGGTTGTGGGCGCCTGTAGTCCCAGCTACTCAGGAGGCTGAGGCAGGAGAATGGCGGGAACCCGGGAGGCGGAGCTTGCAGTGAGCCGAGATCGCGCCACTGCACTCCAGCCTGGGCGACAGAGCGAGACTCCGTCTCAAAAAAAAAAAAAAAAAAAAAAAAGTTTAAAAAAATTGATTTTAGTAATATGTTTTATTTACCCTGATGTATCCAAAACACTATCATTTCAACATGTAAATGAATATACAAACGGTTAATGTTTTACATTATTTTTTGCATGTTAAATATTTGGAATCTGGCGTGTATTTTACCCTTATAGCACATCTCGTTTCAGACTACCCACCTGTCGAGTTGGCTTAATAGCCAGCAGCCACATGTAACCAACTGCAGTTCCCATTTGGACAGTGCAGGACTAGAGGCAGATTAGGCATAAATTTAGGACACCAAAAAAGCAGGAGGACAAAGCAGAGGGGCTGAAAAAGAGAGACAAAGAGAGAGAGAGATTCTGCTTTGATGAGCTTAACCAGAACCTTGCAAAATAGCCTAGAAAGTGGAGATTTAAGATAAGCATAGGCCAGGCACGGTGGCTCACATCTGTAATCCCAGCACTTTGGGAGGCTGAGGTGGGCAGAACACCTAAGGTCAGGAGTTCAAGACCAGCCTGGCCAGCATGGTGAAACCCTATCTCTACTAAAAATACAAAAATTAGGTAGTATGGTGACATATGCCTGTAATTGGGGAGACTGAGGCAGGAGAATTGTTTGAACCCAGGAGGTGGAGGTTGCAGTAAGCTGAGATCGCACCATTGCACTCCAGGCTGGGTGACAAGAGTGAGACTCTATCTAAAAAAAAAAAAAGAAGACAAGTACATATTTTGTGGTTTAGCATTGCTTTTATTTTGAATTACGATGGGGTGGGGACGATGAGACAACATGATCTTGTCCTCGATCAGAAGACAGCTGAAGGTCTTAATGCTGTCCTAGGACACCAATGGCAGAATTGATGACCCAAGATGTGGCAGCAGAACCCACTGCAGCCAGTTGAATCAGAAAAGGAATGTGTTAAACACTGCTAGGTAGTTCATGGAATCTCGGGAGATGGAGACTCCATCTTGGAAGGGAGCGTCCTGAATCAATGCTCAAATTAAAGTGCAGGCCACTCCTGTGAGGGCGTCTGTCTCTGCCATCTCTGGCCAGGATGCCTGAGTAACTAACTACCATTCTTGTTGAGCACAGGGTTCGACCACCAGGAACCTGGCCACAGCACCCTCCCAGCTGCGGACGTCTCTCTCCATCACCCTTGCCCCAGCAGACACTGGCAGCTCCTCTTGGTTCACGTTGTTTATGTTGTTTGTTTTTAACTGGAGTCTAGGGGAAAATCCTTGTCATAGAACCTGGGTCACACGCTTGCATTCAGTAGCATGGAGTCTGGGAAAGTAATTTGCAGACTCTGTTGTGAGAAAGTGAACTCCTAAGTGTAAAATTGCCCAAGCATAAAGGTGTGCAGCAGGTTCCTAAAAGCATGACGCATGCCCACTATGCTGATTGGGTTTTCTCTTTTAAAAATTACTGTGACAGCCAGGTGCAGTGGCTCACACCTGTAATCCCAGCACTTTGGAAGGTCGAGCCAGGTGGATCACCTGAGGTCAGGAGTTCGAGACCAGCCTGGCCAACATAGTAAAACCTTGTCTCCACTAAAAATACAAAAATTAACCCGGTGTGGTGGTAGGTGCCTGTAATCCCAGCTACTCAGGAGACTGAGGCAGGAGAATCTCTTGAACCCGGGAGGTGGAGGTTGCAGTGAGCCAAGATCATGCCATTGCACTCCAGCCTGGGCAACAGAGTGAGACCTTGTCTCAAAAAAAAAAAAAAAAAAAAATCAAATTATTGTGACAATCAACAAAAGGAGAAAGCAACCCATGGAATAGGAGAAAATGTTTGCAAATCATATATTCAATAAGAGTGTATCCAAAATAAATAAGGAAGTCATGCAACTCAATAACAAAAAAAACCCGAATAACCCAATTAAAAAATGGGCGAAGGACATGAATAGACATTTTTCCAAAGAAGACATACAAACTGGCTTGACAGGTACTTGAAATGACTAACAGTGATGTAGTCAACATCACTAATCATCAGGGAAATGCAAATCAAGACCACCATGAGATATCACTTCACAACGGTTAGGGTGACTATTACCAAAAAGGCAGCAAATAACAAGTGTTGGCAAGGATGTGGAGAAGAGGAAACCCTCAGAAATTATTGGTGGGAATGTAAATTGGTACAGCTATTGTGGAAAAAAGTAGGGAGGTATCTCAAAAAAATAAAAATAGAACTACCATAAGATCCAGCAGTCCTACTTCTGGGTATATATCCAAAGGAAATAAAATCAGTATCTCAAAGAGCTATCCCGTGTTCACTGCAACATTATTCACAGTAGCCAAGATACAGAAACAACTGAAGTGTTCATCCACAGATGAATGGATAAAGAACATGTGTATATATTACATAGTGTGTATATATATATTTTTTAATTAATTGTTTTTGAGATGGAGTCTCACTCTATCTCCCAGCCTGGAGTGCAATGGTGTGATCTCCACTCACTGCAACCTCTGCTTCCCGGGTTCAAGCCATTCTCCTACCTCAGCCTCCTGAGTAGCTGGGATTACAGGCATGAGCCACCACGCCTGGCTATATTTTATTTATTATATATAATATATATTTCCTTTGGATATATACCTTTCTTTCATGGCTTGTTAATATATAATATATAAACGTAAAAAATATATATAATATACACATATAATGGGATGTTATTCAGCCTTAAAAAAGAAGGAAATTCTGCCGTTTTCTACAACATGGATGAACCTGGAGGATGAGAAGTACACATATTGCATGATCTCGCTTACATGTGGAATCTTAAAAAGTCGAATTCATAGAAGCAGAAAGTAGAAGGGCGGTTACCAGGGGGATGGGGTGGGGGAAAAGGGATGATGTTGACCAAAGGTTCTGTAATTAGATGAATAAGCTCTAGAGATCTAATGTACAGGATAGTGACTATAGTAAATAATACTGTATAGTATACTTGAAATTTGCTAGTGGAGGAGATCTTAAGTATTCTCACCACACACATACACACATACACATGTATCTCTGTGAGGTGATGAATATGTTAATTCGCTTGACTAAAGTAATCATTTCACAGTGTATATGTATAGCAAACGATCACCTATACCTTGAATGTATACAATTCTTGTCAATTATACCTCAAAAAAAATTGTCGTAAAATATATTTTACAGACAAGAGTGTGTATTATGTATATATACACAGTGAAACAATAATAATTATTCTGGCTGGGCACGGTGGCTCATGCTTGTAATCCCAGCACTTTGGGAGGCCAAGGTGGGTGGATCACTTGAGGTCAGGAGTTTGAGACCAGCCTGACCAACCTGATGAAACCCCGTCTCTAACAAAAATACAAAAAATTAGCCTGTAATCCCAGCTACTTGGGAAGCTGAGGCAGGAGAATCGCTTGAACATGGGAGGCAGAGGTTGAAGTGAGCTGAGATCATGCCATTGCATTCCAGCCTGGGCAACAAGAGCAAAACTCCATCTCAAAATAATAATAATAATAATACTTTTTCTTACTTTCCTGGTTTAGAAATCCAACATTACCAGCCTGAAACCACAGCCTCTCTTTGTCTTTCCTTGGGATTTTTGTTGAACTTTTTTGAAAACCCAGCCTCTCTTTGTCTTTCCTTGGGATTTTGGTTGATTTTTTTTTTTTTTTTTTTGAGACAGTAATAAGGATTCTTATTGTCAGAACAAGAGATCATAGTAGAAGACACAATTAAATTAATTTTCTGATAATTTTAGACTCCAGGGCCTCTCTACGGAAAGTTCAGCTTCTTATTCAGAGAAGATACTATCCAAAACAAAAAACAGGTATTTGAGACAGTGTTGAAGACAATGACTGAACTTATACATGGTAAGGAGAAATAAAAAGGCAGTTTCAGCTGAGCATGGTGACTCACGCCTGTAATTCCAGCACTTTGGGAGACTGAGGCGGGCAGATCACTTGAGCTCAGGAGTTTGAGACTAGCCTGGCCAATATGGTGAAACTCCATCTCTACCAAAAATACAAAAATTAGCTGGGTGTGGTGGCGTGTACCTATAGTCCCAGCTATTTAGGAGGCTGAAGCAGGAGAAACGCTTGAACCCAGGAGACGGAGGTTGCAGTGAGTCAAGATGGCACCACTGCACTACAGCCTGGGCAACAGAATGAGACTCCATCTCAAAAATAAATAAATAAATAAAATAAAAAGGCTGTTTCCCTATTTCCTTTAGTGTGTGTGTTTTGCATAAAGGGATGAGGCTCATTTTGGTGAAAAATGCTTTCATACAGAAAATTTTGAATTCTTTTGCCTCCCCCATTGCAGACGTTTCAGGCCCTGAACTGATCAAGGAAATCAAAATAAGGTAACACTGGTTTCACATGAACCTCAAGACTATAATCTAACAGTACCTACCAACTTTAAAGAAAGTTTAAAGTCCATTTACCTATTCCAAATCAGTAGACTAAATTTTCTCTTTTTAGGAAGTTTTTAACCAAATTGGAATTAACTTAATCTCACTTTAAAGTGAAAGAAAGGCTTTGCAAGACTGACTAATGTTTGTTCTGTGCCTCCCCCAGGACTGGCCTAACAGGTACCACATGAAGAACTGGCTGCAGAACAGTAATCCATTAAATCTACCAAAAGGAACGGGACATAAGGTTCAACCTAGAAAGAGGGGTTGCTGTCAAGTCTGACTCTTACCAGACAACCCAGGTCCCAAACAGATCTAACTGAGAAGGCTGGAGCACAGCATCAGCAGTCAACAGGGCCAGAGTCATCTCAACGAGTCAGTGAGCTTTGTTGAATTTATTTATTTATTTATTTATTTTTTAATCTTGGCAAAAGTAGTGACTTTAATTTACAATTGCATGAGTCAAGATTACAATGGAAACACTAGTGATACCATCTGAACAAAAGCAATGATTTATTGGTCATGGCAATGAATGAAACATTGACAGTCTCCGGCGAGAATCAAGCAATTATCCAGGAGCTGTAGATCTGATTGCAATATGGTTGTCCAGTGTCTTTTGCACGTTAGTGGCTTTCTCCTTTTTGCCAACTACTCGTTTGAAGTCATTCATATTTGTTGTCTGGACTGGAGTACCAATAAAAGTAAAATATGAAATTCTTGTTGTTTCCTCTTCACCTTGATTCGACTGAACAAATATAGTTACACTGTTAGCATTCTGAAACTTAACATAAGGAAGTGGAACAATGCCATCTTCTTTAATATCATCCTCTTTCAGTTCGAGAGCTTGAGTTGGTTCACTTCTTTCTGCCTCTTCAAAATCCATAGATCGGGGTAGGTTGATAAAAATTTTTACATATTTAGGGCCCTGACCATTATCTGGTCCTTGAAATTTCATGGAATAAAGCTTAACAGGTTGATTGAATGCCACAGTAATAAGTAGCTGTTCATCACAGTCAGATTCCAAGAAGGTCGTGTCTTCGTAAACCATTGTCAAATCCATGCTCATCACTTTCATTAAGACATTCACAACCAGCTTTGTTAATAAAAGGCATGAAATCCATATAGCCTTTTGGAATATCTGTGTCTTCACTGCTTCCAGGGTCATTTTCTAAGTGCTGCTTGATTTTTTCTTCCAATCCCACAGCATCTGCTCCTTGATATTGATCAATTCTCACTTTGTTTCGAAAAAACAAAAATGTAGGTGTTACTGATATATTGTTGCAGCTGTTCCCTGACATTGAGGTACGTTGACTTCCAAGAAAACAGCCTGTGGATATTTATTACTCAAAAAACTGAATGCTGGGGCAATCCTCAAACATGGCCCGCACCCTCTCATGGTGAACCTGACCACGGCGAGTCTGGAGCCCGCGCCGCTCAGCTCTGGCTGGAAATCCGGGTCGCTCCCGACGGGCTTCACCCCCACCATCCTCACAGAGAGCCCGGCAGGGTGGCCGCGACGCCACTGGCTTCCAAACTGAAGGAGAAGACGATCTGGGAGAGGAAGCAGAGACGCTCAGAAAGGCCGAGGCCTGGACAGAAGAGGTGGCGACCGCCCCTTCTTCTCCCGGGACTCTCAGTGCCGAGTCATGCCAGGGGGCGGAGCGGCCCAGGGGGCGGGGAGGGATCGTTGAATTTATTTTTAATTTTTTTTTTTTAGTAGAGACAGGGTTTTGCCATGTTGGTGAACTCTTGGCCTCAAGTAATCCGCCCACCTTTACGTCCCAAAGTGCTGGGATTACATGCGTGAGTCACCGCGTCTGGCCATTTGGTTGAATTTTTTTATTGACATATGATAGTTGTATATATTTTGGGGGTACCTGTGATATTTTGATAGATGTATACAATGTGTGATGATCAAATCAGGGTAATTAGGAAATTCATCACCTCAAACATTTATCTTTTCTTTGTGTTGGGACACTCCTTGTGTATACCTTTCCTCTCCCCATGGTAGTCACTACTATCCTGACTTTTGTTATTAGTCATTTTCTTACTGTAACTAATGATTATTTAAATTATTAATTTTGAGTTAATACAAATTCATAGGCAGTTGTGTGCCCTTTTCCTGTCTTCTCCTGCCGTAAATCTTACAGAATTAGAGTATGATATCACAAGCAGGATATTGACATTGAAACAATCCACAGCTTTTATTCAGATTTACCCCATTTTACCTGTACTCATTTGTGTGTGTGTGTGTGTGTGTATACTTAGTTCTATACAATTTCACCATGCAATGTAGGCTTGTATATCAACCACCACAGTCAAAATACTGCACAGTTCCAATGCCACAAGAATATTTTGTCTTCCTTTTACAAATCCTTAACTCCTAGCAACCACTAATCTTTTCTCCATTTTTGTAATTTTGTCATTTCAAGAATGTTATATAAATGGAATCATAAAATATGTAAACTTTGAGATTGACTTTTTTCTTCATCATAATTCTTTTGATATTCTTCCATAATTGTCCATTGTTGCCTAATAGTTTTCTTTTTGTTGTTGTTTTTGCTTTTGCTTTTTTTTTTTTTTGAGACAGAGTCTTGCTCTGTTGCACAGGCTGGAGTACGGTGTTGGGATCTTGGCTCACTGCAACCTACGCCTCCTAGGTCCAAGCAATTCTCTTGCCTGAGCCTCCCGAGTAACTGGGATTACAGGTGTGTACCACCATGCCCAGCTAATTTTTGTATTTTTGTAGAAACAGGGTTTCATTATGTTGGCCAGGCTGGTCTTGAACTCCTGACCTCAGGATCCCTCAGGGGATCCGCCCACCTTGGCCTCCCAAAGTGGTGGGATTAGAGGCCTCAGTCACCAAACTTGGCCTGTTGTGTAATGGTTTTAACACATATATTTGCGTTCCTAAATAGCCTATTCACTTTTATGTGTTTTTAAAAATAATTTGAATATTATAAGTTTTTTTGTAATTCACTTTTTTCATTCAACTATATTTTTGATTGTGTGGCTTTATTGATGTGTGTGGCTGTGGGGTCATTTATTTTTATTGCATAAATTTATCACAATTTATTCATCCAATTAGTTATTGACAGATAATTGGGTTGTGTCTTTTATTTTTAGGTTGAGTTTTTATTTTTTGGAATATTATGAATGATGATACTATGAATATTCTTGCCTGTGACTCTTGGTTCACTAATGTATGAGTTTTTCTAGATTAAAAATGTGGGTTGGAATATCTGGCTCAATTTTACTAAATAAAGTCAAACCTATTGCTTGGTGCCCTCACCAATACTTGGTATTTTCAGACTCCTCGATTTTGTCAGTCTGATATAAAACAGTATTTCATTGTCATTTTAATTTGCATTTTCTTGTTTATGAATGAGATTGAGCATCTTTTATATGTATGTTTATATATTAATGTTTTCCTGGAGATGCCCGTTCATGTCTTTTGCCATTTTTCTATTGAGTTTGTCTTTTTTTTTAATTGATTCATAAGAGTTCTTTATATATTCTGGATTCTCATCATTTGTAAGAGAAATGTGTTCAAAAAGTTTACTCAGTTTATTGTTTAGCGTATCATTCTCCTTATTGTGTGTTTTGATAAAGACATTCTTAATTTGTCTACAATTAAATTTATCAACCTTTTCTTTTCTTTTTTTTTTTTTTTTTTGAGACAGAGTGTGGCTCTGTTGCCTAGGCTGGGGTGCAGTGACATTATCTCGGCTCACTGCAGCCTCTGCCTCCCAGGTTCAAGCAATTCTCCTGCCTCAGCCTCCTGAATAGCTGGGACTACTGGTGCACGTCACCACTCCTGGCTAATTTTTTGTAGTTTTAGTACAGACGGGGTTTCACCATGTTGGCCAGGATGGTCTCAATCTCCTGACCTCATGATCTGCCCGCCTTGGCCTCCCAAAGTGCTGGGATTACAGGCGAGAGCCACCGTGCCTGGCCCCAACCTTTTTCTTTTCTTTTTTAAGTTCACAGTTCTTCAAGGTGGAAACCATTTTTCTTTTGTGGTTTATTTTTTGGGTCTTATTTAAGAAATTCTTTCTTATCCTCTGGTCATAAACATATTCTTCTACATTGTCTATATGCATATACGTGTATATGTATTCACACACATCTAAATGTTTAATCCACCAGAAACTGATATGTGTGTTATTCAGTTTCCTTTGTTTTTCTTTTATTTTTCCCGAATGGATAACCACTTGTTCCAATTCCATTTATTGAATATGAAATCTTTCCCTGCTGCACTGCATACCCTCTGTCATAAATCAATGCACACATATGTGTGGGGCTGTTTCCAGGCTCTCTCTCAGGTACCACTTGTCCCTCTGTGAGTGAATGCCACATCATTTTAATTACTATTGGTATCTGATCGATCAAGTCTACACACCTTGTCCTTCAGGAGTGTTTCGACTCTTCTTTCACATAAACTTTGAAAGAAATTTATCATGTCCCACAAAAAGACTGTCAAGTATTTTTAAAAATTGTATTACAGCGACAGATGAATTTGGAGATTTTTGGCCTCTTTGATTCTGAATCTTTCAATCCATTAATATGGTAAAACTTTCTATTGATTAGTGTCTTCTTTAATGTCTTCCAATAAAGATTTTTGTTGTTGTTGTTTGATTGTCTTTTAGACAGGGTCTTCTTTTTCTGTGGCTCAGGCTGGAGTGCAGTGGCACCATATAGGCTCACTGCAACCTCCACATCCCAGACTCAGGTGATCCTCCCACCTCAGCCTCCCCCGAGTCTCTGGGACTACAGGTGCACACCACCACGCCCGGCTACCAATAAAGTTTTCTAATTTCATACACAAAGAGCTTGCACAATACTTTTAAAAAATCAATTCTAAGGGGCTTTGTATTTTTGTTGTGTTTTAAATCATTTTTTGATTAGTCTTTTTATTTTTCTGACTGTTGCTGGCATGTAGAAATTTAATTGACACTCAAACCTTACACACTTAGATTTTCTTTCTTTGTTTCTATATTTTGAGACCGAGTCTCGCTCTATCGCCAGGCTGCAGTGCAGTGGTGCAATCTCGGCTCACTGCAACCTCCACCTCCTGGGTTCAAGTGATTCTCCTGCCTCAGCCTCCCGAGTACCTGGGACTAAGGCACGCACCACCACGCCCAGCTAATTTTTGTATTTTTAGTAGAGACGGGGTTTCACTATGTTGGCCAGGATGGTCTCGATCTCTTGACCTCGTGATCCACCCACCTTGGCCTCCCAAAGTGCTGGAATTACAGGCATAAGCCACTGTGCCCAGCCCACATTCAGATTTTCTACACTGTGACCTTGCTAAACTCTCTTATTAATTCTAATAACTTGTCTACAGATGCTTTTGGGTTTTCCATAGACAATGATAGTGACTACAAACAATAGTAGTTTTGCTGTTTTCCCTTATAATCCTTATATTCTTCTTTCTTCTTTTTTGCGGATCACCTGAGGTCGGGAGTTCGAGATCAGCCTGACCATCATGGAGAAACCCCATCTCCACTAAAAATACAAAAAATTAGCCGAGCATGGTGGTGCATGCCTGTAATTCCAGCTACTCGGGAGGCTGAGGCAGGAGAATCGCTTGAACTTGGGAGACGGAGGTTGCAGTGAGCCAAGATCCTGCTATTGCACTCCAGCCTGGGGGACAAGAGCGAAACTCTGCCTAAAAAAAAAAAAAGTTTAAATAAAGTTTCCTTAGGAATATTTTCTCAACATCTTACCCTCTCCTTATTGCTCTGTGCTCCAGGGATGCCATTGAGCAGGTTTGTACCTGCCTCCTTTCAACCTGACTATATATTACTGGAGAAAAGAAGTCTTAAGTGAGGGTGCAGATGGCGGCTTTCAAGAATTTGAAGAACTACCAAGGGGAGGGAGTGCAGCAGGAGGAAGTGCAGAGGGAGTCTCAGCAGCCCTGGGTGACAGAATAAAAGGGGAGATGGAAGGGCAGGAAAGCGGATTTCCACAAGCAGAAAGAGAAGCTTTTTAGCATCGTTGTTGTCTAACCAGAGAATAGGTTGCTTTTTGAGACAGTGAGCTTCCCACCTCTGGAAGTACTCAAGCAGGGCTAGATACACACCTACCAAGGATGTTGTACAGACCCCTCACCCCCAATATTGGGTGGGGTATGGACCACATTATGTCTCCTGTCTCTTCCAACTTCAGTCTTGAGATTCGTAAAGAATTGGATTCATTTCTTCTTTTTTTAAAATTGAACTTGGTTTTATTAACATCTTGTGGGTGTTTTTAAGTTCTGAGTATTCAACTTTGACTATGACCAAAATGTCTATATTTAAAGAGGTAACAAGGTATTTAACACATTGTGTAATATGAGCCAGATAAATTGCTTTCATAATGAGGGCTCCGTCCAAATAAGGCACAGGCCACGATCCCAGGTGGAAGGAATGGAAATGAATCTATTTCAAGGCCAATAGCTACAGCCCAAATTCACTCAACTCTACTAAACATACCTGCACTGCCTCAGCAACTCATCTCTACAATTTGACAAGACAATCAAAAGTACATTTTGTGCTTAATGTAATAAGAGGCTCAGATATAAATGTCTACTTTTATATATTTTTAACTTATGCAGATAGTTTGTTATTTAACAAATAGGTTAAACTGACTTTGTTGCAAATGAGATATGAGGATGTGCATATGAAGAATAATTGGGCTGGGAGCAGTGGCTCACACCTGTAATCCCAGCACTTCGGGAGGCTGAGGCGGGTGGGTCATGAGGTCAGGAGTTCGAGACCAGCCTAGCCAAGGTGGTGAAACCCCGTCTCTACAAAAAATACAAAAATCAGCCAGGCGTGGTGGCAGGCGCCTGTAATCCCATCTACACGGGAGGCTGAGGCGGGAGAATGGCTTGAGTCCGGGAGGCAGAGGTTGCAGTGACCTGAGATCGTGACATTGCACTCCAGCCTGGGCAACACAGTTAGAGTTTTTTTGGACAGAGTCTTGCTGTCACCCAGGCTGGGGTGTAGTGGGGCAATCTTGGCTCACTGCAACCTCTGCTTCCTAGGTACAAGTGATTCTTCTGCCTCAGCCTCCCGAGTAGCTGGGATTACAGGCGTGCACCACCACATCTGGCAAATTTTTGTATTTGTAGTAGAGATGGGGTTTCACCATGTTGGCCAGGCTGGTCTTGAACTCCTGACCTCAGGTGATCCACCTGCCTCGGCCTCCCAAAGTGCAGGAATTACAGATGTGAGCCACAGCGCCCGGCGGAACTTGAATGCTACTTGGTTTCTCATAGCCTATTTTCCCTCCTTCTTAAAAAATGGGACAAATAATATTACCAAATGAATGTAAATAAAGGCATTTAGGAAATAATGTGAAAAAGTTTTAAAGTGTTATTTACTTTTTCTTTTCTTTTTAAATTTTAGATTCGGGGGTACATGTGCAGGTTTGTGACGTGGCTAAATTGCATAATGCTAAAATGTGGGCTTCTAATGATCCTATCTCCCAAATTGTGAACACAGGCCAGTCGTGGTGGCTCATGTCTATAATCCCAGCACTTTGGGAGGGCGAGGCAGGCAGATCACTTGAGCTCAGGAGTTCGAGGCCAGCCTGGCCAACGTGGCAAAACCTCGTCTCTACTAAAAATACAAAAAGTAGCCTAGTGTGGTGGCGCATACCCGTAGTCCTGGCTACTTGGGAGGCTAAGGCACGAGAATTGCTTGAGCTCAGGAGGTGGAGGTTGCAACGAACTGAGCTCTCACCATTGCACTCCAGCCTGGGAACAGAGGGAAACTACGTCTCAAAAATAAAATGAAAATAACAACAAATAGTGAACATAGTACCTGATAGGTAGTTTCTCAAACTTTCCCCCCTCTCTCCCTCCCTACTTTTGGAATCCCCCTTGTTAATTGTTCCCAACTTTGTATCTGTGTGTACCCAATGTTTAGCTCCCACTTCTAATTGAGAACCTGCAGTATTAGATTTTCTGTTTCTGAGTTAATTTGCACTGGATAATGGCCTCCAGCTGCATCCATGTTTCTGCAAAGATGTGATTTCATTCTTTTTTTGTGGCAGCATAGTATTCCAGGGTGTATATATACCATATTTCCTTTATTCAGTCCACCATTGATGGGCAACTGGGTTGATACTATGTCTGTCCTATTGTGAATAGTGCTGCAATAAACACACGAGTGTTTATTGGTAAAGCGATTTATTTTCCTTTGGTTGTATACCCAGTAATTGGATTGGTAGGTCCAATGGTAATTCTATTCTTAGTTCTTTAAGAAATCTCCAAACTGCTTTCCACAGGGACTGAATTAATTTGCATTCTCACCAATAGTGTATAAGCATATAATAGCAGTGAAAGAAAATAAGAATTGGGTTCATTTCTTATCCTACTTTCTGGGATACTTCATCAACGCCTCTCATAAAACTTAGAAAACCGACCTTACAATGGAGGCAAGTCAACCAAGATGAAAGCTGGTTCTTTGTATATGTTAATAATTTTGATAGACCCCATCACGTCTGATCAAGAAAAAAAAAGAGAAATAAAACACATTAAAATTCCTTTCTCCTCAAGAAGCACCCAGCAAATATAGTAGGTGTGCATCCAGTGATCATAGAATAAAAGTGTTGTTATCCTGTTAAGTCTTCATCCCCAAACCTCTAAAGGCTGCATTCCCTTGGAGGTTTCTAGCCTTATACCTCATCGTCCTATAATCTTTTTAAATAATACAAGTAGGTAAAGTAGTCAAGGCACTCACTGGTTTGAAAACCTGTGAAAGAAAAAAAAGCTTTATAAATGGAGTTGACAGCCTCTTCCGTATAATTGGGACTTCTGAACCAAGTGAAGTTTTGAAGGTTTTTAAAGACTGGGAATAATTCTGTAGCTTCATAGTTGTACTTTATTTTTACTCTTCCATTCACCCAAGCTCCTTCTTTCTAGCAAATCCCGTTTGTTGGCGGATAAAAATACATCTGCAGAGTCTCCCGGAAGCTGCCCCATCAGCCTCGTAGACAAGAAGCCTTGTTTTCCTGCACCGCCACAGAAATGTCTTCCTCCTCCTCCTTCTCCGGCTCACTGGGATCAAAGTCTTTTTCGTTCTTAGCTGGTTTTCCTTAGAGAAAAGCTGGAGTTCAGGGTTCAGTTCAGAGAGGGTGACTCCTTGAGGGCAGACCTAGAGGCGCCGCGCACCGGTTCCGCCTGCAGCCCGGGCAGAGCTGCGCCCCGGCTGCCTGCGCCGCGCGAGTCCGCCAATAGCGCCGAGAAATCCGTTACCAGGCGGCTGTGTCCCCAAGGGCCATTCAGGGCGGAAGGGAGCAAGGAAAACCGCTGTGTTGATTCCCGGGCGCTGTAGGCTGCGAGCGCAGAGGGTCAGGTTACAGGCAGGTGAGGCTGGCTGTTGGGTGAGCCGTGGGCTCCAGGGCATCCCTGGTCAGACGCGCCCCCGCAGCACTCGGCAGCTGGCACACGTCTGACGACCTCCTGGAGGAGGGCGACCGCAGCGATACACGAGGCTGTGCCCGTTGTCCTGGGCGCACCCGAACAAGGCCTTGGGAAGGGCAGCGCGCCCCCCAACGTGAGCACAACTGCTTTAGAAACTTGGCATATTTTACCAACTCCCCCTCCTTCTCTCCCTCTCTCCTCCAGGCATAAAGGTTGATAGGAACAAACAGATATAATAATAAATGCAAAGCTTTCCTACCTCCCCGGTAGGGGCGGCGAGAAGATGTAGCCAATGTTCACTATGCTGGCTTCCTGGAAAGGTATTTCCCAGTCTCAGAATTTGGGGATCGGGTGGTTAGGGGAGGCAATGGTGGGAGTGGACGAAGATTGGGGGCTTGTTTTGAGGCTGCATTTGCTTAATATGCTCCTGGCTTTTGTTTCTATTGTGTGTTTACTTGGGGTGAGGGGGCCTCGGGGTGCAACATCTTGAGGGGAGAAGCTGCTTTGGCGGGGCAAGCCCTGTTTTTCTTAAATTGTATGATACTAGTCAGAAAAATAACGTGTTCTAAAGATGCTGAATTTATAAATTTATTTTTACTGCTTTTGGGGGGGAGTAGTAGTTGATGGATAGCTTAAGCTCCTAAGCCCCCACCCCCCATTATTAATAATCAGAATCCTTGGAAGTCTCCCGCCGCCTCGCCCTTCTGACCGCCCAGATTTCATCAAGCCCCGGGAAGGCTCCACAAGGTCCAGAGGAACTGAGCCATTTTCTGGCTCGTCGAAGACAAATCCACCGGGCGGGGGAGGGGGGCAACTCGTGGGAGGCCCCAACTCACCGGAGGGGTGCCCTGGGAGGCGAACCTGGGGTTTACTTCGAAGAGCTCGCCTCGAGGTGCAGGTGATGGGATAATGGGGCGGGGGTTGATTAAAAAATGTTCTTCCTTTCTTAAAAAGAGGAGGGGGAAGAGCAGACTTTAAATTCTTTTGCAAACATTCATGCCTAAGGAAGGGCTGGAACAGGCAGCCCCGGCCGCCGGAACCGGTCGGACAGGTAGCGAGCTTGTTGACACCGTTATGTTGCAGGGCGCATGCTCACTCCCAAGTTTCCTGGTGCCTTTTCTATTCCACCTTATGAAACTTTTTCCCCGGCGTGGTCTCACTCGCGATTTAAGGCATAGGTGTCGCCCAGCCGGGAGGCTGGGAGTCGCCAGGCGTGCGGGGGAGAGGCCTGGGCCGCGCCGCGGCGGGGGGTGGAGGAAGAGGGCAGGCGAGGCGGGAAGGTGGGCTCTGGCCGCCAGGAGCCGGGGACGGAGCCGCCGCCGTCGCCCCTAGCGGGGAGCAGCCGGGAGGAGGGGGCCGCGGTCGGGAGAGGGGACCCCACCATGCCCAAAGTCTTCCTGGTGAAGAGGAGGAGCCTGGGGGTCTCGGTCCGCAGTTGGGATGAACTCCCGGATGAGAAAAGGGCAGACACCTACATCCCAGGTGAGCGCGCGCGGGGGCCGGGCCTGGGCGCTGGGCTCCCGGGGTGGGGGAAGGGGTGGTGGGTCTTCTCCGCTCATCGGCAGGGGCGGGCTCCCCACCTCATCCCCTCTTCCGGGGGGCACGCGGGGGTCTTCTAGGCGAGGGAGGGTGGGCAATGAGGGACTGGGATGCCCGGGACTCTGGGCGCCCCCTTCCCCCTAGTGGGAGCCTCTAATTGCCCGGCGGCAGGACCGTTGGCTGCAGCGCGGGCCGAGGTGGCCCAGGAAAGGGATTGAAAGCCAGCAGGGGCTACCCCCAATCTCACGTCCTCATGGGGGTGCACAAAGGCCCGCCAACCCTTCTGGGGCTAGCTGGGGAGAGGTCAGACCCGCCTCCCCCGCCCAGAGAGGAAACTTGGCGCGCAGGGTCCTCCGCCGCGCGTGGCCACCCGGTTCCTCGTGGGCGCCAGGGCTGGGACCGGGAAGAGGCCCCCAGCACTCCAAGCTAGCCGTAGGGGTCGATCCGGGGCTTACTCGCCCACCCCCGCGACGTTGCCCACTTGGCGAGGTGCCCAGGTCCGGGGCGGGGCGGCGGCAGCACCGCCCGCAGGTCAAACTGCCGCGGGCGTACAGGCTGACGCCGAGTGTGTATGTCGGGGCGCGGCCCCTCCCTCCGCAGTGGGCCTGGGCCGCCTGCTCCACGATCCTCCCGAGGACTGCCGCAGCGACGGCGGCAGCAGCAGCGGCAGCGGCAGCAGCAGCGCGGGGGAGCCTGGAGGAGCCGAGAGCAGCTCGTCCCCGCACGCCCCCGAGCGCGAAACCCCCGAGCCCGGCGACGCCGAGGGCCCCGATGGACACCTGGCGGCCAAGCAGCGCCCGGTCGCCAGATCGAAAATCAAGGTACTGTGTCGACTCTGCCCCCGCCGCCACCTGCACCACGCCCTGGCGTCGGGCTCCCGGGGCCGGCGCCCCTCCCTGCCGCGCCCGCCCGCGCAACCCGGCACCCGCGCCCCGAGCGCGCCCGCCGCGCAGCTCCTGCACCTGCCCCTGGGCGGCGGCCAGGGCGCCTCGGCGCGTACTCCCGCCTGCAGGGTAGCTGCTGCGCAGGGGCGGCCGGTTCCCAGAGTGGGCTCTGTCCACCCGGTGGCCCCGCCTGATGCCGAGTGCTGCCTCTGGAACTGCGGAAAAGGCACTGGCATCGCTGCCTTCCGCCAGCAGCCCATTCTGTGCGCCAGGCCTGTAGAATAACGAAGGCCGTCGGAGTTCCCGAGGTCGGAAAGGAAGCCCCCGCGCTCTCAGAAATTTCACCCTCTGAAACGCAGTTCCTGGCGCCGCGGTTCTGAGAGTTCACCCCCCATGCTTATGTTCTGGATATGGGCGGCAGCTTGACACATAGTGGGCCTCTCCCAACACGAGCGGTTCCCAGTGTCTGTTAGACAGGAGGCTTGTGCACGGCACTTTAGATCTGTCATCTTTCCAATCTTGAATTAAGTTGATGGGTAAAAGGGTTCAACTACCGATTTCTCGAGCGCCCTTACCCCAGTGGATTGGAGTGTTTGCTCCCATCTATGGTCGCTTTTCAGGGCCCCCTCGAACATTCTGGACGCCCACCTGCGCTTTCGGGCAGAACTTCCATGATGGTCTGCTCAAAGGTATCAGCTACCCACCAAGATTTAGGAATCCCATTCCACTGACTCAGCCAGCTGGAGCTAGTGGGTGGCGGTTTATGATCACTTGACCCCACTTTCTAGCCTGGTGGGCCGCAGTGCGACGCTGTGCACCCCCAGATCCCCGGTATAGGTGGTAATTCCAGGGTTCTCCGGTGCCCTCCCGCCACCCAGACCGGGAGTAGAGAGTGGGGAGGGAGAGCCTGGGCTTTGCTGTGGATTGAGAAAGCAGTCCTCTTTTTCCTGGGAGAGGCCACCCCTCCCCTATGCACATTGCATATTCCCAGGGTTTGACTCCGGGGTGGGCTGAAGCGCATTTGGTTATGAATTGAGGTTTGAGGCTTCAGCTGGGATCCAAAGGAAAGACCTCTTTAAAAAAGAAGTGCCGATACTGTGCGGTCCGGTAGCCTAGCGGTAAGTGTGAGGGTGAGGTTCAAAGTCAACTGGCCTGAGGCTCTTCTGGGCCAGGCGGGGTTAAATGGGAGGGAACAATTTGCCTGAGGCTGGTAGCTCTGCCCTTCGGGAAATTCTACAAAGTGTCCCACTTGCATATTTATCACCAGGCTGAAAGGACAATTGCAACGTTGTTTTGGGAGCCTCTGCAGCTAGTTTGCCCCTCTGTCCCCCAATTGCCCAGATTCCCCTGGAGAGAAAGTGACAGATTCTCATCCAGTCTCTTAACCAACATTTTAGGCAATCTTTTCTGCCTCAGGCACACAGGGCCGTTGGAATCCTGGATTAAAGGAAGACGTAAACCAATCTGATTTCCTAGATTAGTTGCCTGTTCTCTGGGGGAAGTGGGGCAGAGAGGCACAATTCACTCCTGAACCGTTAAAAGTCTTCTTTCCATAGTTTCCAGGGGAGTTTTTATTTACTGGGGATGTTTAGCTTCCTTCTTTCTGCCTCTATCCTCAAAAAGGAGACATTTTGGTGTTAATATGCGCCAAGCCTCCAGAATTATCATCAGCCGTGGCATTGGCAGTTTTCAAATGACTGAACGAATTGCCTGTATAATTATAAAGTTCTTTCCAAGGCATGCTGAACTCACAGAGTTTCTCTAAGAATTAGTTTCTTTTCTTTCTTTTCTTTTCTTTTTCTTTTTTTTTGAGACAGAGTTTCGCTCTTGCTGTCCAGGCTGGAATGCAGTGGCTCGATCTCAGCTCACTGCAACCTCTGCCTGCCGGGTTCGAGTGATTCTCCTGCCTCAGCCTTCCAAGTAGCTGGGATTACAGGCATGTGCCACCACCACCTGCTAATTTTGTAATTTTAGTAGAGATGGGGTTTCTCCGTGTTGGTCAGGCTGGTCTTGAACTCCCGACCTCATGTGATCCGCCCACCTCGGCCTCCCAAAGTGCTGGGATTACAGGCGTGAGCCACCGTGTCCAGCCAAGAATTTGTTTCTTAGGCAGTGGGCTCCCGGGACCACAAGAAAGGCAGGTTTGAGCCACTGCCTGGCACAGAGAGGCAACACTCTGCCCATCTAACACCTGGGGTGTGCAAGGCAGCGGGAGGTAAAAATGCTCCCAACCTGGTGTTCCTTCCAGAATCATCTGGTAGTAGCTGTTATTAAGCATGTAAGCGCTGGCTTTGTCACTTCTTAGCTGTGTGACCTTGAGCAAGTGGCTTACCCTCTGGGCCTCAGTTTCCTTATCTGTAAGATGATAATAATGATACCTACTTGATAGCATTGTGAGGATAAATGAGTGGAGGGTAGAACATGGTTTGTGTCCAATTACCGTAGATAGTATTTGGGTTAATAGGGAGACACAAACATTAACTCTGCTGCAGGACCGTGAACGTGAAACCAGAATTCCAAGCAAAGATGTGACCAGTTTGAGTGGGGAAGGTGTCCTGATGTGGATTTGAAAGCCGGGGAGAAGGGAGGGGGTGGGCCTGAGGGCAGTGTGGGCTGAGTCCCGCAGCTGGAGCATAGAAAGGATGAAGCTGTGGTGGCTGAAGATAGGAAACAGGGCTTGCTGGGGTCAGGGAGAGAGTTGGCGGTAAAGAGCTAGAAATGTAACCAGGACAGGGTGAGATGGTGAAGGGGCCAAGCCAAGAAGTGTGGGTGCTCCTGCTGGGCAGAGGAGAAGCTCTGGATGATGTCAGAAGGAAAATCCCAATCGTGTTCCTCTTTTTTTTTTTTTTTTTTTTTGAGAGAGTCTCGCTCTGTCGCCCAGAGCTGGAGCACAGTGGCACAATCTCAGCTCACTGCAAACTCCGCCTCCTGGGTTCAAGCAATTCTCCTGCCTCAGCCTCCCGATTAGCTGGGATTACAGGCACCTACCCCAAAGCCTGGCTAATTTTTGTATTTTTAATAGAGACGGAGTTTCGCCATGTTTTCCGGGCTGGTCTTGAACTCCTGACCTCAGGTGATTCCGCCCACCTTGGCCTCCCAAAGTGCTGGAATTACAGGTGTGAACCATCACACCCGGCCGGCCAGTCGGGCCCCTCTTAACAGCTGTGGTCATGGATACATTATCTCCTCTGGGCCTCAGTTCCTTGATCTGTAAAGTGGAGGACTCAAACAATCAGCCTCCTACAAGAGTTGCATAGATTAAATGAGATAGTGAGTGTAAAGTGTTTAGCTTTCTGCGTATGTGTAAACTGCCCAAGAGGAAGTTAGCTGACAGTGACATACAGCAAGTTTTAATGCCCAACATTTTGTTGGCTGCAGTAAGGACACTGATCGTGTTGATGGGTGGATCTGGAAAAGGAGTCCGAGGCGCAGGTTAAGAAATGTGGCTGGACTTTCCCAGCCCATCTGCCTTTTGACGGTGTGCCTCAGGGCAGATTGTGAAATTGTCTCTTTACTGCTGAGAATTCTGTAATTTGCCAAACAAATAGGGGTGAGAAGATGACTTACATTCCACAGAGTGTGCACGGCAGGTCTCTTTTGTGCTGGATCCATCTGCCGGTCTCCAGCTGCAGGGTGGAGAAACCCAGGAAATACTAATCACCATTGTCCTGTGGAGGCTTATTAGAAACGAAGTAACTCTGAAGTTAACCCAGTTGACTGATAGTATTCATTCGTGATTCTCTGGCTGGTAGGACCCAGGTCCCAGTATGGAGTACCAAGGGAATTTGTCCTCTCACCCTGTCCTATTCTGTTCTTTCTTTTTGCCTTCTTCCATGGGTTCTTCAAAATAAAGTAAGTTTAGATTCTTTCAAAAGTATTCTTGGCCTTTTACTCAGCTCTCTAACGAGTCTTGTAGTGGTGCAGATGTGTTTATGGAGTAGTCCCCATACCCCCATCACTTTGTATTATTTAGAATCTCAAAGGCGCAGCGGTGCGTATCTGCCACCCAGCCCCAACAGCCCCATGGCCATTCCTGCCCAGGCACACCCCCACCCCTTGCCCCACACATGATTTTGAAGCAAATCTAGGACATCATACCATTTCAACTGCAAATCATTCAGAATGTGCGTTTAGTGGATAAAAACCAAAATTCATGATCACACCCACATTACCAATTGTGTTCACGTTACTAATTGTCTCATAAATTCTTACTTTTCCCCTCTAGTTTGCTTAATCAGGTCCACATAATGTCTACACGTTGTAATTGATTGGCATGTCTTTTGAGCCTCTTTTAATTTCATACATTTTCCCTCCATCAAGTTAATTGTTGAAGAAATGGGTGATTTGTTTTGTAGAGTTCCCAACAGTCTGGATTTTGCTGAGCACATCACCATGTGCCTAACATTCCTCAGTCCCCTAGGTTTTCTCTAAACGAGTAGTTGGATCTGCAGCTGCAGCATCCAGTATCACATGTGACTATCACAGCCGTAGTCAATTAAGAATGAACAATTAGACCAGGTGCCGTGGTTCATGCCTGTAATCCCAGCACTTTGGGAGGCCGAGGCGGGTGGATCACCTGAGGTCAGGAGTTCGAGACCAGCCTGGCCAACATGGTGAAACCCTGACTCTATTAAATAAATACAAAAAAAAATTAATGGGGCTTGTCCCTGTAATTCCAGCTACTCGGGATGCTGAGGCAGGAGAATTGCTTGAACCCGGAAGGCAGAGGTTGCAGTGAGCCAAGATTGCACCACTGCACTCCAGCCTGGACAACAGAGCCAGACCCCATCTCAAAATAACAATTAAGTTCCTCATTTCCACGAGTGACATTTTAAGTGCTCAGTAGCCACGTGTGACTAGTGGCCAATGTACTGGACAGTAGAGAATATAATTTTTCTGTCACCACAGAAAGTTCTATTGGACAATGCAACTCTCCCCACTTGGTCAGCTCTATTCTGTTTTAGCTAGAATATGTCACAGTGGGAGGCATCTGTCTTCATCAGAGGCACTGAATATTTGGTTATCTCTCTTTTTCTGATGTTAGCAGTTGATGCTCAGGACCTAAATATTTTGGCTTATTAGGTGTTCTAAAACAGCAGTAATCTAATTCTGTCCTCTGTTTATTAACTGATGTATTTCTATAGAGACACACTTTGCCTCATCTACTGCTTGGTTTCCCAGTGGCACAGTTCATTTTTGAAAGGCAGAATAATGCTGGATTCACTTTATTTACCTTTATAAATGAAGATAATCAGTCGTTAACCAGAATTCTCCATTGATGGCTAATTAGTTCTTTCTTTTCTTTCTCTTTCTTTATTTTTCCTTCTGAGACAGGGCCTTACTATGTTGTCCAGGCTGGTCTCAAACTCCTGGGCAGAAGCGATCCTCCTGTCTCAGCCTCCCAAAGTGCTAGGACTGTAGGCACACGCCACTGAGCCTGGCTCTCAATCTGTTATTTCATTCACTTTATTGTGAATTATGGATTTAAGCCATTTTTAAAAACCAATTCATTTGATATTTGGAAGGGAATATAAGCGCCATCTCTGACTCCTTTCCTCCTATTTTTTGTCTCCCAAGACAGCCTTGAATACTCCTCCTGCTGTCCCCATTGTAACCTGCTGCCCATTTTCTTGGCTGCACATTTGGCCAACGGACTTCTCTTTTCCACTCTAGACCCATTAGAGCCAGGGAACACTTCCTACTGGGCTCGCACTCCCCAGCAACCAGTGCAGTAGTGCCTGGGTCACAGAAGGACATAAGTCAACATAGAACAAGAATATAGGCGGGGGAAGAAGTCAACAGTCCCTAGACATGAGTGATAGCATTTGAAGGAAAACGTAGAAAGCAGGAAGAAAAGGGATACTGGAAAAATGCTTGGAATGGATTTTTGATGAAGGTTAAATTAATTAAAAGGGGGAAAAGGAGGAATATGAGAACAATGTGTATTAATTACCTGGTTTTAAACTTGAATATAGATGAAGTAGGTTTTTATTGTTGGAAAGGACTACATAGGCTTAGTTATGAACATCAGAATCCACTATAGCTAGTTTAAGCAGAGAAAGGTATTAAATGGACTAAAGAAAGAGCAAGCTGAGCTCTTACGAATGACTCAGAGCCACAGAGCAGAACTGGGGCCACCTAGGAGCTGCGGCTGCTGCCCAATCAGGAAGCTGCCACCTCGACGGCTGCCATTGCAGAGTGTAAAACACTTGCCTCTTGCCTGTCTCTGCCCAGTTAACTCGGGGCTGAATTCAGATCTCCTGGTAGTGCATGTAATTGGTAGAACCCAAGTTACTTCCCAAATCCTCATGGCAAAGGAGTCAGGGAAGTGTAGTTTTCACTTCTCTAGCTTCTGCAGTACAGGAAGGCCCACCAAAAGGAGTTGGGATAGATACTGAGTCCTTCCACAGGATCGACTACAGGAACCTTTAAAGCATGTATGGCCCCAAATCTCCTTACTTTCAGGGTGAGAAAAATTAAGTCCAGCAAGTTTTTGTTGAGTTCCTCAAAGTTGTTAGTGGCAAAACTCAACCCAAGGATCTTTAACTTTTCAGCATTGTTCCATTGCATTATGGGACAACCGCACTGTCCAGTATGTCAGCCGTAGTCAACATGTGGCTTTGATGCTTTAGCCCTTAGTGTTGATAGTCTGACATTAAGGACTCATGATGACATGAGACAAACAATGGGGTTCATGCCCCCTCCTCCTGCCCCACAGACCTGTGGGCCTGTCCTGAGGGAACTGTAGGCACAAGTTTTGCAGATGACAACCACATTCAAAATTCTCAGGGTGGGCCACTACAAGTCATGTGGCCGTGGGCAAGTCATTTCTCTTTGGGCCTCAGTTTCTTCTTTGGGTTTATAAAGATATATATTCCCTTCATCTTCTCTGCATTTGAGAAGGCTCTCCATTCTACCATGTAGGGGAGTTGTGAAGTCTAAGGAAACGGTACATAGGACCAGGAGGGGAATCTGAATGCCAAACGAATTGGGGAAATATGCTTAGCACGCTTTTAGCATTCAAGCATCGCCACGTGTCGGTGGAAATCTTGTCCAAATGGCCACCAGAAGGTAGCCTTGGACTCAGAATGTCCTCCTACAGGAAACAGGACCATTAACTAAATGAACTTGTCTGCTAGAAACATCAACAGAAAATAAAGGTTGTTCTTTCTTTTGTCGTTGTTTTCACCTTTCGAAGTTTGACAGGTGAATGATCTGAGCCAGCTTTGAAGTTGGTCAGAGGGCCAGCTGAAGGCCCTGCCTCCCTGGATGCTCCTGCAGTTTTCAGCAGTGCAGAGACAATGATTGGTTTGTTCTGCCGCCGAGTCCTGTTTTCTAGAAGAACTTGAGGAGAATTTTACACATTTTTTGAAATGAAAGCTGAGATCCTGCAGAAAACAGGACAGTGCTCAGAAAAGCGCCAGGCCATGGGGTTGGAGAGCTGTTCATTCTCTCTTCATCTTCGTGACCTGAATTAATTTCAAGACCTATGTCATTTTCCTCCCTCTATGGTAGTTTCCCTACCTCATTAATAAGCCTTTTCCAAAGTGTTAATTTTGGATTAAGGGTGAGACAATTAAGCTTTGCCAGAAGGTAGCATGGTGTAAAAACCACCCCTGGCAGGCCGGGAGCAGTACCCTATAATTAAATATATTAATAATTTCTGTATTAAAACATATGAATATTGACATTAAATGGGATAAAGTCTGCAAATATTTTTACATCAGCTCAGGTCAGATTTCACTGTCACTGGAGATAGGAGAGAATGTTGGTTGTCAGAGCTTTTTGTCATACATTTTATTTTATTTATTTTATTTTATTTTATTTTTTGAGACAGGGTCGCTCTCTGTCACTCGGGCTGGAGTGCAGTGGTGCTCTCTCGGCTCAAGCAACCTTCCCACCTCAGCCTCCGGAGTAGCTGGGATTACAGGTGTGCGCCACCACGCCCAGCTAATTTTCGTATTTTGGTAGAGCCCGGGTTTCACCATGTTGGCCAGGCTGATCTTGAACTCCTGACCTCAAGTGATCCTCCTGCCTCCACCTCTCAAAGTGCTGGGTTTACAGGCATGAGCCACTATACCCAACTGTTTTTCAGAGCTTTTCTCAAAGTGCTGGGTTTACAGGCATGAGCCACTACACCCAGCTGTTTTTCAGAGCTTTTTGAATTACAGAGTTGCAGATAAAGGACTGGGGGCTAGTGGCTCCCTTTTTAGTTTAGGTTTTTTTTTTTTTTTTTTTTTTTTTTAGTTCCCCTTTTCTTCCATCAAAGAGAGAAAAATTCAAAAGCAAATTGAGAAACATATTTTTTTGTTTTATTTTTTTGAGACAGAGTCTTGCTCTATGGCTGAGGCTGGAATGCGGTGGCATGATCTCGGCTCACTGCAACCTCTGCCTCCTGGGTTCAAGTGATTCTCATGCCTCAACCTCCTGAGTAGTTGGGACTATAGGCATGCACCACCACACCCAGCTAATTTTTGTATTTTTAGTAGAGACAGAGTTTCACCATGTTGGCCAGGCTGGTCTCGAACTCCTCAACTTAAGTGATCCACCTGCCTCAGCCTCCCAAAGTGCTGGGATTACAGGCATGAGCCACCATGCCTGGCCGAGAAACAAGAAATTTTGACCAATTACCTTTTGTTTAGGACCACAGGATTTTGGAGTTGGTCTAACTATAATGGGACTTACAAAGTACCAGGTCCTTTTTAAGTAGCTTTTAAAATTTAATTTCTTCATTTCTTTTTCTTTTTTTTTTTTTTTTTTTTGAGATGGAGTCTCACTCTGTCGCCGGGGCTGGAGTAAAATGGCACAGCCTCTGCTCACTGCAACCTGCACCTCCCGGGTTCAAGCGATTCTCCTGTCTCAGCCTCCCGAGTAGTTGGGATTACAGGTGCCTACCACCATGCCTGGCTAATTTTTGTATTTTTAGTAGAGATGGGTTTTGCCATGTTGGTCAGGCTGGTCTTGAACTCCTGACCTCAGATGATCCACCCGACTTGGCCTCCCAAAGTACTGGGATTATAGGCATGAGCCACTGTGCTCTGCCAATTTCTTCATTTATTTCTACGAGGTAATTATTATTATTATTATTGTTATATTTATTTATTTTGAGACAGAGTTTTGGTCTTGTTGCCCAGGCTGGAGTGCAACGACATGGTCTCAGCCCACTGCAACCTCCACCTCCCGGGTTCAAATGATTCTCTTGTCTCAGCCTCCCAAGTAGCTGGGATTACAGGCGCATGCCACCATGCCCGGCTAATTTTTGTATTTTTGGTAGAGACGGGGTTTCATCATATTGGTCAGACTGGTCTTGAACTCCTGACCTCAGGTGATCCACCCACCTCGGCCTCCCAAAGTGCTGGGGTTACAGGCATAAACCACCTCACCCAGCCACAGAAATATTATTATTCACATTTTACGGGTGATGAAATTAAGGCTTAGAGAAGTTAGGTAACTTGCCTACAACTAAGTTAGGTAACTTGCCACAAACTAAGTGGTGGGGCAGGAATTGAAGGAATTTAGGAAACTGGAAAACAGACCCTGCTCTTATCTTCTTATACTGCTGAAGAGATCATCTAATATAATTTTATTGTTTTACATGTGGGGAAATTGTGACATAGTAATGTTAAATGACATTCCATATCACACCCCTAGCCAGATCTAGGGTTTTTTTCAATCCTTCAGATTTATTGTCTCTCTGTTCCACTATTGTTTTGTAACTAACATGACTAAGATGTAATTAAGTTTAGTTTACTACTTGTAGAGGAACAAAGTAAGACTGATTAACTCTTTTTTAACTTTTAGGAGGTAGTGTTAGGTGTAAACCTATGTAAACATAATAAAGGTGCTCCAGTGAGCAGAGCCGTGATCCTGATCCAGGCAGGGTCAACTGGTCCTCTGGCCCATGAGACATCAGTCCAGGAGTCAGATATGTCTTCTGTACCATGCAGTCCTGGGAGAGACACTTAGAAATGTGGCAGGTCTGGCGTCTGGAGAGAATGATACGTTTATTACTGTTCCAGTTAACCTATTTCTGCTCCACAAGTGACTCCAAATTTAATAGCTGAAATAATGTAATATTGTATTATCCATCTCTGTGGGATAACTGGGCTCAGCAGGGCGGTCCTTGCCTTGTGGCTGCAGTCAGATGGCGGCTGAAACTGGAGTCTTCTGGGGGTTTGACTGGGATGGACATCCACAAGGGCTCACTCACATGGCTGGCAGGTGACACTTGAACTGCTTCTAGCCTCTTACCTTTGTCCAGTGCATTAATTGTAAGGTTCTGCCATCTTTTTTTTTTTTTTTTTTTTTTTTTTTTTTTTTTTTGAGGTGGAGTTTTGCTCTTATTGCCCAGGCTGGAGTGCAATGGCACAATCTCGGCTCACTGCAACCTCTGCCTCCCAAGTTCAAGCGATTCTCCTGCCTCAGACTCCTGAATAGCTGGGATTACAGGCATGCACTACTGTGCCTGGCTAATTTTGTACTTTTAGTAGAGATGGGATTTCTCCATGTTGGCCAGGCTGGTCTCAAACTTCTGACCTCAGGTGATCCACCTGCCTCAGCCTCCCAAAGTGCTGGGATTACAAGCTTGAGCCACTGTGCCCGGCCCTCTGCCATCATTTTTTAGCAAGTTCCTGTTGATAGACATATATTTAGTTTCCAGTCCTTTGCTATTACAAACCAAATTTCAAGGCACAAGCCACATTTAATATACTTTTGGGGATAAATTTCATGTTTAGGAATTTACAAAGATCCCTTCCTTTCTGAGAAGTGAAATAGTCTGGCAGAAGCTGGCTTTGTCAGCCATGATTTTTTGCCATTAAGTAACATTACATCTTTTTCAACAAGGCTCCTGAAGACTTTGAGTGTAATTTGTTAATATCTGATGTCTGGATTGGTCATAAGGGTGGTAAGCAGCACTTAATGGATTGGAGGGTGTGCCACAGGGTGAATTCCCTACATGAGCCGCTTCTTGGTGATTCAGCTTTCCATGCTGTGAAATGGGGAGAAATGAAAAACTTGCCTTTGCTGAGGGGTATGTGGAGAATTTTCATTTTTGCTCCAAGAAAACCAGAGGAAAGGTCCCCTTGAGAATTAGGTGTGCCCTGAGTCTCCAACCCCTTCTCTCCATTCCCATTTTCTCCCCTGTTTTATAAAGCTTCCTGGAGAGTCATGGTGGCTCATGCCTGTAATCCCAGCACTTTGGAAGGCTGAGGCAGGAGGATCCCTTGATAGGAGTTGAAGACCAGCCTGGGAAACATAGTGAGATTTCATCTCTAAAAAAGGTTAAAAACAAACAAAACTAAATAAAGTGCTTTCTATGTCTTGGTCAGATGATCTACTGGCCCCCTACTCCCTTAAACTGTCACTGATCTCCCTTTCCTGTGTCCTTTAAGATCTTATTCTTTTCAAACAAAATAATGCCTGTGATTTGAGATTTTCACTCTAGACTGCAATAGAAGACATCTGTATGGCATTCAGAGCATTTTAAAAATAGAAATTTATCAAAAAGATTAAACAAGAGTTCATGTTTGAATTGTGGTTGGTGAGTCCTTAGGGACATTCTACAAGACTTTCAAAAGACAGTTGCAGGTTTTTACTAATTTTAATTGGAATTACCAGGGTAATTGTCTTTGTTCTATTTCATTAGCCCCTCACTACCACTCACATGTCCTTGTGCGCACTTGGTCTTTAGAAGTTCAAAGTACTTAGTGGAGCATATTTAGTCTTTTCAAATCCCTCCAAGGGTGGCTGTGAGCAGGATGAGGTCTGTCGGACAAGGAGGAGAACGTGATCTGCCTGGGTGATAGGAAAGCCTTGGGCAGAGGTGGGTAGCTGCAGTTCTGGGGAGTGAGGCAGTTGATGAGGATCCAGGACTCAACTGGGTCATTGAACTCAGCCGCTGTGATGGTCCCCCTTTGTCTTCCAATGGCTCCCTCTTGCCCTTTGACTACATTCCAGCTCCAGTAGGGCCCTCAAGGTGGACTCCTAAGGGGATCTTGCTCTTCTCAGCTACCACTGCTTTCTTCATTAACTGCTCTCCCAGGCTCAGGCTAGCCATGCTGAACCACACACAGTTCCCTCTTTCCCACCATCCTCTTCTGGAATGTTCTTTGCTGTGCGCCCCTTTTCCTCCTCATGTTTTCCTGGCTAAGGAGCTCACTTCCTCTGGAAACATCTTCCCTGGTGCTGCAGGTCCAGAGTAGGTGCCCCCTTGGACCCCTGGGCCTCTCAGATGTCAATGGCTGTTGACTTGCCTGCACCCCCACTAGACTCGGCAGCTTCCTAGGGACTGGGGATTAAACCATCTCTAACTGTATTGCCTCCAGCTGTAAGCACAGGGCTTGTCACGGATCAGGGCCTTCTCAGTGTTAGCTGGGGCAAATTAAGCTCCAAGCAAAGGAAAATGAACTGGTGGAAAAGGCTGACTGGAATACCCTGTTCTGGGGTCTTGTGCCTCCCTTGAGACTCTGCATCCTGCCACCTGCTCCCAGCTGCCGGTCAGCACATACTGATTGTGCACTGGCCCTAGACTAGGCTTGGAGCAGGGGGTAGGGAGGCAGGAATGGGACTGAATGCTTGCCGACCATCCTCAAGGTGTTGAGTTGAGAAAACCAGATGAACTGTGTGCATAGTGAGTCTTGGGAATGAGATGGAATATAGCATGACTTCTCAGGGCTAGTGTGGCATGTGCGCCAGCTGCAGTGGCATCTCCTGGGCTCTGGTTAGAAATGCAGCACATCAGACCCTACCAGACCTCCTGAATCAGAACTTGCATTTTAACAAGACCCCAGGGGAGGCATAGGTATGCTGGAGTCTGAGAGGCACTGGTTTACGTGGGACAGTGAGCAGTTTAGTCATGGGCTGCAGTATTTGGAGAAGGCTGCGTTGGCAAGGGAGCAACTGAGCTCCCTTGAGTCTTGGGAGGGCAATACCCAGGGTGGATGAAAGAGGAGAGTATTTGAAGCTGGGAGAGCATGGAGCCAGGAAAGAACCAGTCTTCTTGCTAGTGATGAATTTTGGCAGAGCAATGGGATCCATCTTCTAAAGGGTCTGATTTGGTAACATTCACGTCACATGTTCAAAAGTTACCAAATCAGATACTAAAATTGAACACATCATTTTTATCACACAGATGTAGATTCTATGTTCTTCCTCAGCAGTAGCAAAGGTGGTGGAAAGCACTCAGCAGGGAGCCCAGACCCAGGTCTGGTTGTGTTTGCTTTGTGTAACAAAGTTGTGGAGTCCTGACCAAGTCACTTTACAAACTGATAATTTTATGCGTTTATGATTTTGTGGGTCAAGACAAAAGCTATAGGCATGGCTCTGCTAGGCAGTTCTACTCTGAGTAGCATTAGCGGAGGCCACTCATTCAGCTGGTGGCAGCCCTGAGTTGGGCTGGAGAGTCCAGTGAGGCTTTATTCATATCTGGCTCCTCCGTGCTCCCCCATGTGGCCTTTGGCTGTCCACATGGCTAGCATGGGCTTCCTCACAGCATGGTAGCCTCAGACTTCTTATGTGGCAGCTGGCTTACAAGAGGGAAGAAGTGGAAGCTGCAGGGTCTCTTAAAACCTGGAACGGACACATCTTCATTGCATTCTATTGATCCAACTGGTCATAAGCCCTACCCAGATTCAAGGAGAGGGAAAACAGTCTCCATCTCTTGGTAAATGGAGCAGGATGCAGGCACAAGGAGGACAGAATTGAGTGTGGCTCTCTTTGGGTACTGTCTGTAATATAACATACCAGGCTCCATGACGTCGTCAGGACCCAGACTCCTTTCTTCTCCTCCATCCTCAGCACGCACTTCCACCTCATGGGCCAAGGTGGCTATTGGCGCTGTAGTCAGCAGGAAGGAGCAAAGGAGGAAGAGGGCACCAATTGTTCCCCTTCAAGGAGATTTCTATTTCATTGGCCAGGTAGTCCATGGCCATGCTGTCTTAGTCCATTTTGCGTTGTCATAAAGAATACCTGGGACTGGCTAATTTATAGAGAAGAGGTTTATGGCTCATGGTTCTGCAGGCTGTACAAGAAGCATAGTGCTGGTGTCTTCTTCTGGTGAGGCCCTCAGGAAGCTTCCACTCATAGAAGGCAGAAGGGGAATAGGTGTGTCACATGGTGGAGGAAGCAAGAGAGAGGGGAGGAAGTGCCAGGCTCTTTTCTTTTTTTTGAGATGGAGTTTCGCTCTTGCTGCCCAGACTGGAGTGCAATGGCGCAATCTTGGCTCACCGCAACCTCTGCCTCCTAGGTTCAAGTGATTCTCCTGCCTCAGCTTCCCGAGTAGCTGGAATTACAGGCATGCGCCACCACGCCCGGCTAATTTTGTATTTTTAGTAGGGACGGGGTTTCTCCATGTTGGTCAGGCTGATCTCAAATTCCCAACCTCAGGTGATCTACCCACATCAGCCTCCCAAAGTGCTGGGATTACAGGCAGGAGACACCACGCCTGGCCGCCAGGCTTTTTTAAACAGCCAGCTCTCCCATGAACTGATGAGAATAAGAGCTCACTCTTTACTACCGGGGCGGCACCAGGTCATTCATAAGGGATCTGCCCCTGTAACCGCCCACCAGGCCCCACTTCCAACACTGGGGATCACATTTCAACACGACATTTGGAGGGGCCTAACATCCATACCCCATCATATGCCTATAGGATGCTGTAAGACAGTATGCCCAGCTAGAAGTCAGAGGTTTGTTCTAAGGAAGAAGGGGAGAATTAAAAGTGGGAGGAACTGGCCGGGGCACTGTGACTCATGCCTGTAATCCCAGCACTTCGGGATGCTGAGGCAGATGGATCACCTGAGGTCAGGAGTTTGAGACCAGCCTGGCCAACATGGTGAAACCCCGTCTCTACTAAAAATACAAAAATTAGCCAGGCATGGTGGTATGTGCCCCTGTAGTCCCAACTACTTGGAGAGTTGAGGCAAGAGAATTGCTTGAATCCGAGAGGTAGATGTTACAGTGAGCTGAGATTGAGCCACTGTACTCCAGCCTGGGCAACGAAGTGAGACTCCATCTCAAAAAAAAAAGAGAAAAAAAGTGGGAGGAACCGCCAGTTGTTATTTCACCTTTCCCAAAGCAAAAACCTGCTTGAAAATTTTAGGGGCAGAAGCTGCAGACGGTGCAAGCCTCAAGACACAGGAGGTGGGTCTCTGGAGTGAACCTACTGGATGTGCCTGCTTGCTCGGGGACCCTCACAGCCTCTCTCTGCCCCCAGTTCACCACAGGCACGTGCAGCGACTCAGTGGTTCACAGCTGCGACCTGTGTGGCAAGGGCTTCCGTCTGCAGCGCATGCTGAACCGTCACCTCAAGTGCCACAATCAGGTGAAAAGACACCTGTGCACCTTCTGCGGCAAAGGCTTCAATGACACCTTCGACCTGAAGAGGCACGTCCGCACCCACACAGGTGAGTGGGGAGCACGGGCTTTGTTCTCTGTTTTGTTATTCTGGCCAAGAGCTCCTGTTTCTTCCCCACCAAAGAAGCAGGTCGAGACCATGGAACAATGTTGTGTTTCTAGAAAGATCACAAGATGGGGATCACGAGGTTAGGAGTTCGAGACCAGCCTGACCAACATAGTGAAACCCTGTCTCTACTAAAAATCCAAAAAAAATTAGCTGGGCGTGGTGGTGGGCACCTGTAATCCCAGCTGCTTGGGAGGCTGAGGCAGGAGAATTGCTTGAACCTGGGAGGCAGAGGTTGCAGTGAGCCAAGATCATGCCACTGCACTCCAGCCTGGGTGACGTTGCAAGACTCTGTCTCAAAAAAAGAAAAAAAAAAAGAAAGATCACAAGATGATGGGGCATTAGGGCCAATCCTTCTGGGTTCACCTCCTGACTCTGCCACCTGCCAACTGTGTCACCTTGGGCCAGGTGAGCCACCTGTGGTAGCCTGCCTTTCACTGCAAGCTCCGCCTCCCGCAAAGTAGCTGGAGATACTGATGTGAGTTTCTAGCCAGGATGAGGCTCAAAAACCTCGGATCCGCCCGTCTCGGCCTCCCTGTGCTGGAACCGTGATGTGAGTTCTGTGAGAAACGGATCCCTGGCTGGAAGTATTCTGAGAATCATGATGCATGGCACACACGGGGCCTGCCATAGCTCAGCCCTTTGGTCCTGGCTGCTGGAATGTGGGTCTTGTGGCCCCACAATGAGTATTTTATGCTTCTCTCTTGGGACATAAGCCTGTCTCTGGATAGCATCGTGTTCCTCCTGGGAGACAAAAAGGAGCTCATTGCCTTTAGGAGCGCCGAGCCTTCTACTGGAGCCTGGCAGGCAATCGCCTTCCTGTCCTTGGACCTGCCTCAGTTTCCTGACTTAGGAAGTGGGAATCCAGGTTCTCCCCAGTTCCAGTTCTTCACAGAGTGCTGGGGGTGCCCTTGGCCTCTGGTCTCGGCCTCACTGCTTCTATCTTAGAAACACCTGGCCTCCATGCTTTCCCGCCTGAGCTCCATTGTCCACACCTCTGCCAGAGTGATCCCTCCAGGAGAATTCTAAGGACTCGACTTCCCCAAGAAATCTCCAACTCTGAACAGAACGAAATCCAGACTCCTCATCTCTCATCTTGCTGGGCTTCGTGTAAAGGCCTTTACAATGTGGGTCCTATCTTCAAATCCCCATCCTATCTCAGCCCATCCCAGCCCATCGCATCCTATCCCATCTCGTCCTATCACAGCCCACCTCAGACCAGCCCATCTCACTCCAATCCATTTCAGCTCATCCTATCCCATCCCATCTTAACCCATTCAACCCTATCCAGGCTACCACCCACCCTCCCAACAGACTTATAGAATTTGCTACCTGCAGGCTGGGTGCAGTGGCTCATTCTCATAATCCTTGCACATAGGGAGGCCAAGATGGGAGGATTGCTTGAGGCCAGGAGTTGGAGACCAGCCTGGGCAACATCGAAAGACTCTGTCTGCCCAAGAAAATTTTAAAATTAGCCAAACATGGTGGTGCATGCCTATAGTCCTAGCTACTTGGAAGACTGAGGCTGGAGGATCGCTTGAACGTAGGAGTTTGAGGCTGCAGTGAGCTATAATTGTGCCACTGCACTCCAGCCTGGACAAGAGAGCAAGACCTGGTTTCAAGGAAAAAAAAAAAAAAAGGGTTTACTATTTCAGTCCTTGGTATTTTGGTAGGGATGGGAAGACACTTACCTCCCTCCAGATGGGGCTCCCAGCTACTCAGCCCTCATACAGGTTCCTTCTTAGGCCTCTGCATCCTATTTTCTAGTTCATATCATGCGTGATTGCTCTTAGAGGATTGGTCGTGAGCTGCCTCCCTGGTCTGGAAAGAGTTTCTGCCACCTTAGAGAGTGGCTGGAATCCTAACATATTTCTTTTCTGTTTTCCTTTTTTAAAACTTTTTCTTTTCTTTTCCTTTCTTTTTTTTTTTTTTTTTTTTTTTTTTTTTTTTTTGAGACAACATCTTTCTCTCTCACCCAGGCTGGAGTGCAGCCACCAACTCCTGGGATCAACTGATCCTCCCACCTCAGCCCCCCTAGTAGCTGGGACTATAGGTGCGTGCCACCACTCCCAGCTAATTTTTTTTTTTATTTTGTACTTTTTGTAGAGATGAGATTTCGTCATGTTGCCCAGGCTGGTCTCAAACTCCTGGGCTCAAGCAATCCACCTGCCTTGGCCTCCCAAAATGCTGGAATTAGAGGCATGAGCCACCACACCCAGCCAAAAACTTTTTCTAAAGAGAACTTTTCATTTCAGTTTAATATACCTCCAGAAAAGTGCACAGATCCTAAGTGTCGACCTCAGTGAATTTAGGAAGTTTTACAAAGTGAACACACTCGTGCAACTAGCAGTCAGACCAAGAAACAGAATATTTCCAGCCACTAGAAGTCACTACCCCTCCCAGTCCACCTCTTTCTCTCCAAGGAAAACCACTGTTGCAAATTCTAACAGCTTAAGTTCCTGTTGCCTGTTTTTGAGCTTGATGTAAATGGAATCCCACAGTGTGCTCTTTGGGTCTGGTTATATGGCTTCTTTTCCTAGCACCAGTGAATCAGTAAAAGTGTGACCTCTGTGAGGCTAAGCTGGCCATCGGGTGGGGGTGAGGAGAATGCTTAGGGAGTGGTGGAGGATCCATAGGGCAGTGGGGGGTCTTATAAGAGGCCTAGGGGAAGGTCTTGAGGCTGTCAAGGGACCCATCCAGCAGAAGCAAAGCTGGGCTTTCCTCCTGACCCAGGGGCAGGAAATCGGGGCCACTCCTGAAGTCACTGGCCATTGGCGGCCCTGGAGGGTGTCTCAGCCCCTCCTTGAGGGTGTCTCAAGGACATCATCTCTGAGGATGTCCTTAGGGCATTCCCTGCCTGGGTGGACTCTGTGGTCAATCCCCCAACCCTGGCTTCTAGGACACAGTGCAAGGGGCCCAGGGAGCATGGCTGGCTGTTGGTACCATCAACTGGAATAAACACTGAGCTGATGGCGTTGCCTCCCCTGTGATTGAGTTAATCCTCCATTGCTGGAGACTAAGGGAAATATTAGGGACTGGCAGCTTCTCAGAGAAGAGTTTACAAGTTGAGGCGATCACAGAGTAGTTAAGAACTCCTGATCTGAGTTAACTGACTGTGAGACTTGGTCTAAATTATTCATCTTTCACCTTAGTTTTTCCATCTCTAGAATGGGTGTGATAATTTTAATACTTGCCACTTAAAGTGGTGGTTGTGAGGTTTTAGGGCCAGAATTACATAAACGTGCTTCTTACATTGTAAGTGCTTAGTAAACATTGGCTATTGCTAGTAGTAAAATTGCAACAGTTGGCAGAGGCTTCCTGAGGACCTGATGTGTAACAGGCCCTAGGATTCACCTCGTGCTCATGGAGCTCTCAGCCAACACAGGGAGGAATAACTCAGACATCCGACTGTGAGACAAGGGAAACAGCAGATATGCCAGACAGAAGAAAAAGTGGCTCATGCCAAAGGGAAGTCCTGGGAGGTGCCGTGTTTCTAACTGCATGTCAGGGAGGCTTCTTAGAAAAGGTGGTCTTTCAGCTGGGCCTTGAAGGATGAGCAAGCTTTCTACAGCAGGACGGAAGGAGGAAGGGCGTGGCTGATGAGGAGTGTCTTAGTTTGGGTTGCCCAAGAAGCAGATACTGACACAAGGATTTGAATGTGACCAGTGTATTTGGGAGGTGATCCCAGGAAACACAGTAGAGGAGGGAGGGGAGGTCGGGAGGGAAGACAGCCAATTAGAGCTCAATAATAATGAGTGGGTTATCACTATGGGCAATGGGGGCTCCATCCCGCTGGAGATCCTACAGAATGCACTCCAGGTTGCTCGATCAACCCCCATCCCTCCTGCTTGGGTGTCCATCCTGGACCTCCTGACTCGTAGGCAGTTCTCCCCACCCACTGCCCACCCCAGCCCTTTGCAGGCCTGGAGAGCATCCTTAGGCAGAGAGATGCAGGAACCATCTGAGATGCCTGGCAGTCTGCTAAGGCGATATGAACGGGGCATTCACCCTGGGAGGCAGAAGATTTAACAAGTGAGGAGGGTGGCTCGGCAGAGACTGGGAGACCCTTCAGAGAGTACCATGGCTTCTGCAGACAGAAGCAAGCCACACGTGGTCACTGTCCTTCATGCCAGGCCCCCAGCCTTTATCCTCTCATCTCAAACTACCCCAAGCGGTCAGTGCTGCTGTTCCCCACCTTTTGCAGATGAGGAAACGAGGCTCAGGGAGCTCACACAACCCCTCAGTGGTGGAGCTGAGAACCAGAACCGGCTGACCTGAAGTTCATGGTCTTTTCTCCTCCGTAGGGTCTCCTTCTCTGCCCTCTTTGCCTCCCAGTGCCTTCCTCAGCCTTCTCCCTGAGGCAGGGGCCTCACCAGCCTGCCCTGTTGCAGTTTCTAGAAGCTTGCTTGCTTCTAGAGGAAGGTGAGATAAAGGGAAATGCAGACCTATTAGTAGTACAAACTGCACACCTTGGCTTGGGGTTTAGTAGGTTGTAGAGGAGCCTGTGAGCGTGTGAGTTCAGTGGTGCCAAGATGTCCTCTGCCCACAGAGGAAGCAAGAAAGAGGGTGCCTGTACCCGCTCGGACTCCCAACCTGAGGTTCTCAGATTTTCTCCATCTCCTACTCTTCTAGTGACTCCTGTGAGGGTGCTGAAAATCATTTAAGTTAGTGAATGACGCTTTCCACCTGACGCTTTCCCAAAGGGCTTCACAATTATCGCTTTAGGGGAAAGGCTAGGGCTTAGGAGGCAGCTAGGAGTGAAAAACCTAGAGGTGCGCTGGCTGGTCTGACGGCCACTGATGATGGGTGGCTCCTGAGTCTCAGAAGAGTGGCTGGTCCAGATTGAGATGTGTTGTATGCGCAAAAGAGACACTAAGTTTCAAGTTGTAATGCAAAAAAAAGAAGGTGTAAAAATCTCAATTTTTTTGTTTTTTTTTCTTTTTTGAGAAGGAGTTTTGCTCTTGTCGCCAAGGCTGGAGTACAATGGCTCGATCTCGGCTCACTGCAACCTCTGCCTCCTGGGTTCAAGTGATTCTCCTGCCTCAGCCTCCTGAGTAGCTGGGATTACAGGGATGTGCCACCATGCCTAACTAATTTTGTATTCTTAGTAGAGATGGAGTTTCTCCATGTTGGTCAGGCTGGTTTCGAACTCCTGACCTCAGGTGATCTGCCCGCCTCGGCCTCCCAAAGTGCTGGGATTACAGGCGTGAGGCACCACGCTCGGCCAAAAATCTCAGTTTTTAATGTGGATTTTACATTGAAATGGTAGTGTTTTGGGCATAATGAGTTAAACAAAATATAGCATTAAAATTCATTTCACCCATTTCTTCCTATTTGTTTGCAGCTTCTACAAAATGTTAACTTATAAAGCAGCTTGCATTTTAATTTCTATTGGATGGCACTAAGATAACCTACAGATAACATTTTAAAATTTTAGTCATAATTTTGACACTTCAAGTGATGAACAAATGGAACTATGGAAATGTTTTAGACCTATTTGCCCCATCCTGACCTATTGTCTGATGAAGATGTGTCTCCATGTAATAAAAGACCAGAAACAGCAGTCGGGGCTTCCTGACACATCAGCGGGTGGCAAGCTCAGAGGAACAGGCTTGCCCCGCCATCTCTTCAGCTCTGTCCAAAAGAGACAGTTGGTACAAAGTGCAAAAATGTCGGTTTCTCAGATGATGTTTTAGTTCATGTGAACAAACTTCACCAGCTCCAAAAGACCTTACTGGAATTCAGTGGGGATTTGGTCTTACCTTTGTTTTTTGTTTGTTTGCTTTGTTTTGTTTTGTTTTTTTTAGACAGAGTCTTGCTCTGTTGCCCAGGCGGGAGTACAATGGCTCCCATCTAGGCTCACTCCAGCCTCTGCCTCCTGGGTTCCAGCGATTCTCCTGCCTCAGCCTCCCGGGTAGCTGTAGCTGAGATAATAGGTACATGCCACTACACCTGGCTAATTTTTGTATTTCCAGTAGAGATGGGGTTTCACTATGTTGGCCAGGCTGGTCTCGACTTCCTGACCTCAGATGATCGGCCTGCCTCGCCCTCCCAAAGTGCTGGGATTACAGGCATGAGCCACTGCGCCCTGGTCTTGCCTTTGACTGAGCTGTGAGTGTTGTATTTTTGCTGTTGGTTCTTCATAAGTAAATGTTATATTTAGGCCAGAAACAAAGATATAGACACTTAACATAAATACGACAGATAGTTAAATGAGGGGTGTGTGTGTTTGCAGTCCAATTAGACCAGGCCATGGCCAATTTAAAGACTTATCTGGGACCCCAGGACCCTTTGTTGGAGAATTGTAGCTATCATATTGATGAGGTGGGCAAAGACAGTGAGATAGAGAATCAGGGTTAATATGCACCACCCCCTTCTCCCCCATCTCTTCCTATCCCCTGCAACTACTGAGCAAACAGGATATCTAAGGAAAGACTCAAAACACAAAGAAACATCTTGAAAAAGATCCAGGGAAACTAGAACCTGACAATGTCTTACATTAATATCCAAGTAGATAAAAGAAAAGATTAGGACTTCTTTTTTGCCTGTGAGTTCACCCAAGAAAGGTAAATTGGAGGAGTGTGTGTGTGTGTGTGTGTGTGTGTGTGTGTGTGTGTGAGAGAGAGAGAGAGAGAGAGAGAAAGAGGAGAAGGGAGTGTTAGTTAAATGGTGTCTTATTGAAGACTGGAAGAGAGAAACTGACCTGTGCAGAAAATCTCTGTAATATTTTGTGAAAATGTTATCAGCAAACAAGTGGCTATTTTCAATCCAAATTGTTTTAGGTGGGGTTTGGAAGCAGCTTCCCATCAAATGGTTTATTGAGGGAGGGCTGTCAACAGGGGCCTGTGAGGGCAGAGGATGAGCATGGGTTTTGCTGTTAGCTGGAGTGCAGCCTTGACCTCATCCCTGGGGGGATCTGGAGTGTGAAAGGACTCCAGGGTGGACCTTGCTACAGGCAAGGTGGAGGCAGGGACTTTTTTTTACCCCCATTTCAGTCTGACGTTGGCTGAGGGCTGTGTCTGCCCTGGGTGAGGTCAGGCAGACACTCCTGAGCATCTGGAACGTCACTTGCCCAGTGCTGCTGATTCCTTAAAGAGGGGGACAGCCAGAAACCTCACAACAGCTGGGGACAGGCACTGACCCAGAAAAGCGGTCTGGATGGGAAGCCAGCAGCGCAGCCACTATATAATTGAGGGAATTGCTGTACTTTTAGTGAAGTTGACAGGATCACTGAGGCCAAAATCGGAAATTTTGCCTGCTAACCAGCTCAAAATAGAGAGAGGGGACATGAACTTCCAGGAAATGAATGTGTATTCAGTTCATAGCCTGTGAAAAACATCATGGGCCTTTATGTTTCTAGGATATATATAGTATTTATAGGATATTCTTTTGGGTTTATTTCAGTGTTTTAGGTTGAACAGGCTAGGATGCTTCCGAAGAACGGCTCTCTGTTGAAGTCAATTATTTGCTTTGGGAGGAGAGGGAGGCGATCTGTATTTTAGAGGAAAAAATAATAACCAGCCCTTGCAAGCACGAGACTCTGCACTGAGTGTCCACACCCTCCCTACTCAAAGGGTGGTCCGCGGACCAGCAGTGCCAGAGTCCTCAGGAGCGAACATGCGGGAAATGCAGACTATTGCTTTGGAAGTGCCCGATGTGCCAAGCCCATCATTCAAGTCCAGCATTTATGGAAAGTGTTTTATTTTGCTCATTTGTAAAATGACTACATATTCTGTAAAAGATTTCAGACAATATAAAAAACTGCAGAGAAGACCATGTAAAGGGCCATAAACAGGTGAGAAGGGCACACGCATCCGTGGGGCTCCCGGCTAAGGCTTTGCAGGGAGCCATGTGGCCCAGGGAGGTCATAAACCCACGCTGGTTATAACTTAACAACGCTGGCTGGAATAAAGGAGGCAGTTCAGGGCTCGTGCCATTCCTGGGGAAGCTGCTGAGTTCCACAGAGTGAAGCGAGGAATTCCAATTCTGAGGTCAGGGAGGTGGGGAGGCGGCACTGGCCCCACCCTCTAGGGCGCCTTCTGTCCTTATCTTCCATCGGGGGCTACATTCAGAGGGAGGAGAAGGCACACAAATCCCATCTTGATTAAAGAAGAGAAAACAATGGTGTCTTTGTTTGGAGCCCAAAGGGAAGAATTGACTAGATTGGGAAAAATGCAGATTGGGAGACGTTTGGAGTGGGGCAGATGGAGAAGAAAGAATCAAGTCACCTCCACCCCTAGTAGCCTGAATGCTGTCATGCGGAATTGCCTGGTCCAGTTAACAAACCCTCGCCTCATTGTTTTATTCTTAATTTGTATTTTATCTTAATTTATTTTTTAGCTAAGAAGGTAATATGTTCATTAGGAGATAAAAGGAAAGAAAAAAATGTAAACTTCTTCACATGCCAAGCCCCAGTTCTACGATTTAATTTTTTTCCCAAAACCTTTTAATGCTTATTGCTTTTTTCATATAATATGTATCTTGGAGCTGGGCGCGGTGGCTCACACCTGTAATCCCAGCACTTTGGGAGGCCAAGGCGGGCTGATCACTTGAGGTCAGGAGTTTGAGACCGGCCTGGCCAGCATGGTGAAACCCTGTCTCCACTAAAAACACAAAAATTAGCTGGACGTGGTGGTGGGCGCCTGTAATCCCAGCTACTCAGGAGGCTGAGGCAGGAGAATCACTTGAACTCGGGAGGCAGAGGCTACAGTGACCTGAGATGGCGCCACTGCACTCCAGCCTGGGCAACAGAGTGAGACTCCATCTCAAAATAATAATAATAATAATAATAAAAGAAATCATGACAAAATTTCCAATATTGAGGGACTGTGCTTTTCTATTCCCCAATTGATGACATTTGCTTCCATTTGCATATTTCCTTCCTTCCTCCCTTCCATCCTCCCTCCCTTCCTTTTTTTTTCTTTTCTTTTCTTTCTTTCTCTCTCTCTCCCTTTCCTTTCCCTTCCCTTCGCTTCCCTTCCCTTTGCTTCCCTTCCCTTCCCTTCCCTTCCCTTCCTTTCCTTTCTCTCTCTCTCTCTCTCTCTCTTCCTTCCCTCCTTCCTCCCTTCTTTTCTTTCTTCTTTCCTTTCTTTCATTTCAGGCAATCCTACCATGAGTATATCTTGTATATCCTTCGCCTCCCTGTGTGAGTCTTCCTGTAGGATAATTTCCCTGATGTGGAATTGCTGGGCCAAAGGGTAGATACACTATGATTTTTTTTTTATGGACATTGCCAAATTGCCCTCCGAGGAGGCTGCCGTAAATGTCCACTCCCACAAGCATGCCTGTAAAAATCTTCTTGCTGAAGTTCACCTTCGGATAAAGTTCAGTAAAGGAGCAGTTGACCTATAGCAAGGAAAGCAACTAGAAAGTTCCAAAGGGAAGAATTTTCCTTGGGGATGTATGGCATGAAGCTTGATTTGCTATTAAGGTAAAAAATTTGAAAACAACAAACCTTTTTGATAACTCAATAAACAACATTTTTTGGACTAGGTAGGACAGGCTGATGGTACAAAATTCAAAAGGGCAGATGGCGAAAGCAGTCCCCCCGCTCCTCCGCCAACCCCATTTGAAAAAATTATCCTTTTCTTTTGTTGTGAAATAAGTAACACATACAAAAGTATACATATAGGTACAGTTTAAAGACAAATCTGCAAAATACTCATGTGCCCAGCAGCCAGCTTATGTTTTTTGGGTTTTGTTTTGTTTTGTTTTGTTTCTGAGATAGAGTGTTGCTCTGTTACCCAGGTTGGAGTGCAGTGGCGCCATCTCAGCTCACTGTAACCTTCGCCTCCCGGATTCCAGTGATTCTCCTGCCTTGGCCTCCCAAGTAGCTGGGATTACAGGCACCCGCCAGCATGCCCGGCTAAATTTTTTTTTGTATTTTTTAGTAGAGGCAGGGTTTCACCATATTGGCCAGGCTGGTGAGCAGCCAGCTTATGAATGAGGCTTATCTGCATTACGTTGAGCTGTATCCAATTGAGAACTTAGTGTATCTCAGCTAATCCTCACAGCAGCCATGCAAGAGCTATGATACCCCTGTGACAGGTGAGGAAACGGCCTTTTGGACTGGAGCAGCCTGCCCCTGTTTCAGTTAATGAGCAGCAGATCTGCAGCCTGGCTTTTCAGTGGCCTTGGACTCACAGTCGTGTGGGTGTCAGTAGGTTAATGATGTCTAGTGCATGGGTGGTGTTCTTCAGTTCCCATGTCCTGCTTTAGACACAGGCACCATTGGCCTTTGCGTGAGGGCACCAAGATGGGTGAGCCTCAGTGGTGGGAGGGGCCTTGGCATCAGTCCCTCTTGCCCAGGACTCCTCTCTGGCCACCTTTGTTCCCCTGAGTGTGTGGGTGATGGGGGTGCTCTGGGAGGGAGGTGCTTGTTCCCAAACCTAGAAAGGGTCACCAAGGGGCTGCCGCATGGCAGTGCCCGCACCAGTGAATGAGGGGTGAATGGTGGCGTTTACACTAGAAAATTGGGAAGCAGAAATGCTGGGGCCCAGAGCAGTGCATTTGGCAAAAGTCAGAAGTGCCATAACTAGAGCTTTTTGGGCCTACGTCTCCTTTCCATCTCTGCCTGCGAGTCACTCATCTTCCAAACCAGGCTCTAATTCCACCCCTTCCCTGGAAAAAAATCCCCCACTGCCATCATCTCTGTTGTTGGCATGATGGAGGGCTTTGGAATCTTCTAGACTTTGCTATCCAGGCCTTGCTGGGTACTCTGCTCATAGAAGATGCTCAAAGGATGTGTTGACTGAAGAGAGGAAGGAGATGTGGCCCTGTGCACACGGGGCTGAGTGGTGGCCTGGCTGGCCTCTCCTAGGGGGCAGATCACCTTGGAGGATGGGAACCTCCAGGAGTTGGTTGTATCCAGGTTAAACCCTGATGTAAGTGTGCCAGCTTCCCCATATTTTTAGTTTGGATGTTTTGAAACAGCAGCGGGTTATTTCTACTAACTAGTGAAAGGAGCAACTAATATTTCTGCTGACGAGCTGAAGGTTTGAAGTCAGGTTTGCTGCTTGATCTGTTGAATAGTGGGAGCCAGCTGCTCACTGCTGCGTGGGCCTAGAAGGCCAGGAAAACACCGAGTCTGCGTTACAGTGGAAACATGAAAGCTAGAGCGGGTGCATTCCTTAGGAGGGAAGTCTGTAGCCCTTGCCTATGTGGAAAACTAGTCCCAAAGATGTGACCTTTCTTTCCTGGTACCAATAGAGTTCATTCATACATTCAATATTTTGATTTTTTAAATATTGCCTTAAAACTTTCTTAACCTTGATTGGTGAGGGTTTTTTGGTTTGTTTGTTTTTTGTTTTTTTGAGATAGGATCTGACTCTGTCACCCAGGCTGGAGTGCAGTGGTGCAATCATGGCTCACTGTAACCTTGAACTCCTAGGTTCAAGACATTTCTCCCACCTTAGCCTACTGAGTAGCTGGGACCACAGGGGCATGCCACCATACCAAGCTAATTTTTTAGTTTTTTGTAGAGATGGGGATCTCCCCATGTTCGCCACGCTGGTCTCGAACTCCTGGACTCAAGAGCTCCTCCTGCCTTGGCCTGCCGAAGTGCTGGGATTACAGGCGTGAGCCATGCACCTATCCTAGAATAGTTTTAAGAGAAAAGGTGGGAGATTCATTGTCATTCCACTGCCCAGGAGGAACCACAGTTAATATGAAAATTATTATCATTAATACTGGCAGGTGGTTGGAGGTGGGAAGTAGTACAGACAGGGACGCAATGACAAGTGTAAGCTTTCACCACCCTCCAGACTTTCTCTCCAGAACCCCAGGTTTATGTTTCAGAAAAATATACATACGTGCATATGCCAGTGTGAATGTGCATTTATTTAGAACGCTCGTTTTCATACTTGGCTGCACACTAGAGCTTCCTGGGGAAGCTTTAAAAAATTCTCCTGCTCAGGCAACACCCAGAGATGACATATATTTATTAATCTTAAAATATATATGTAGGCCGGGTGTGGTGGCTCACGCCGGTCATCCCAGCACTTTGGGAGGCCGAGGCAGGTGGATCTCCTGAGATCAGGAGTTCAAAATCAGCCTGGCCAATATGGTGAAACCCGGTCTCTACTAAAAAATTACAAAAGTTAGCTGGACATTGTGGCAGGCACCTGTGGTCTCAGCTATTTGGGAGGCTGAGGCAGGAGAATCGCTTGAACCCAGGAGGCGGAGGTTGCAGTGAGCCAAGATCGTGCCACTGCACTGCAGCCTGGGAGACAGAGCGAGCCTCCTTCTTAAAAAATAAAATAAAATAAAATGTATGTATATATAATTTGTAGAAAACATGAAGCATCACAAGAAACTTGAGAGTCAGGACTAGGGAAGGAGAGGTACATGGGTGACAAAGGGATCTTTTCTGTTTTTTTTTTTTTTTAAATTTACTGCTGTTTTTCACCATAAAACTGGGGGTATATTACTTTTAAATTTAAACAACTATTAATAGTAACCTTTTATTATTTATTTTATTTATGTATTTATTTATTTTGAGACAGGGTCTCGCTCTCTTGCCCAGGCTGGAGTGCAGTGGCACTATCTCAGCTCACTGCAATCTCTGTGTGCTGGGTTCAAGCAATTTTCATGCCTCATTCTCCCAGGTAGCTGAGATTACAGATGTGGGCCACCACACCAGGCTGATTTTTGTATTTTTAGTAGAGACGGAGTTTCACTGTGTTGGCCAGGCAAGTCTCGAACTCCCGACCTCACAATCCACCCAGCTTGGCCTCCCAAAGTGCTGGGATTACAGGCCTGAGCCACTGCACCCAGCCTATTTTTTATATTTTAATAGAAGGTAAATATTAGGGCCAGGCACAGTGGTTCATGCCTGTAATCTCAGCACTTCGGGAGGCCAAGGCAGGTGAATCACCTGAGGTCAGGAGTTTGACACCAGCCTGGCCAACACTGTGAAACCCTGTCTGTACTAAAAATGTAAAAATTAGCTGGCTGTGCCTGGCACGGTGGCTCACACCTGTAATCCCAGCACTTTGGGAGGCAGAGGCTGGCGGATCACCAGGTCAGGAGATCGAAACCATCCTGGCTAACATGGTGAAACCCCGTCTCTACTAAAAATACAAAACATTAGCCGGGCGTGGTGGTGGGTGCCTGTAGTCCCAGCTACTCAGGAGGCTGAGGCAGGAGAATGGCATGAACCCGGGAGGCAGAGCTTGCAGTGAGCCGAGATCGCACCACTGCACTCCAGCCGGGGCAACACAGAGACTCTGTCTCAAAAAAAAAAAAAAAAATAGCTGGCTGTGGTGGTGGGCACCTGTAGTCCCAGCTACTCGGGAGGCTGAGGCAGGAGAATTGCTTGAACTCAGGAAGCAGAGGTTGCGGTGAGCCGAGATTGTGCCACTGCATTTCAGCCTGAGTGACAGAGCAAGACTCAGTCTCAATAAAATAAAATAAAGGCCGGGCGCGGTGGCTCAAGCCTGTAATCCCAGCACTTTGGGAGGCCGAGACGGGTGGATCACGAGGTCAGGAGATCGAGACCATCCTGGCTAACACGGTGAAACCCCGTCTCTACTAAAAAATACAAAAAACTAGCCGGGCGAGGTGGCGGGCGCCTGTAGTCCCAGCTACTCGGGAGGCTGAGGCAGGAGAATGGCGTAAACCCGGGAGGCGGAGCTTGCAGTGAGCTGAGATCCGGCCACTGCACTCCAGCCTGGGCGGCAGAGCGAGACTCCGTCTCAAAAAAAAAAAAAAAAAAAAAAAAATAAAATAAAATAAAATAAAATATTAAAAATGAAACTGCAGCTTCCTAGTCCCAGCCCCTGACCTAGTGCCTGGGGTCCCTGAGGCAGGTCCAGGAATCTGTACAGGATCTGCAGGTTCCTCCAGGTGGCATCCCTCCTGTCTCTAGGCTCTAAGATGGTCTCATAGCTGTGGCAGTGGCCCCTTTGTGCTCCATGCACCCCCAGTACCATATTCACCCTCTCTCAGCTTCCATGCTTTTGTGACTGTGTCTCCTTCACAGCCATAGCCTCTCTTTGAGAGCCTAAGTTAGACCTTACTATGGTGATTTCTTAATTTTATTTATTTATTTATTTACTTACTTACTTACTTACTTACTTATTTATTTTTTTTGGAGACGGAGTCTCGCTCTGTCGCCCAGGCTGGAGTGCAGTGGCACAATCTCGACTGACTGCAACCTCTACCTCCTGGGTTCAAGCAATTCTTCTGCCTCAGCCTCCCCAGTAACTGGGATTATAGGCATGTGCCGCCCTGCCTATCTAATTTCTGTATCTTTAGTAGAGACGGGGTATTTCCAGGCTGGTCTCAAACTCCTGACCTCAGGTGATCCACCCACCTCAGCCTCCCAAAGTGCTAGGATCACAGATAAGAGTCACTGTGCAGCACCCAGACAATTCGTTTCTTAAAGCCCAATGAAACTTGTTGATATGACCTACAGGAATTTCCTAGAATCTGTCATGTGAGATTTCGGCTTAGTGTGCTTGCTTCTCTCACATACCAGTCTCAACCTTTTAAAAAAAAAAATTCAACTTTGATTTTAGATTCAGGGGGTACATGTGCAGGTCTGTTTATATGGGTACATTGCATGACGCTAAGATTTGAGGTCCAGATGATCCCGTCACCAAGGTAGTGCACATAATACCCAATGGGGAGTCTCTCAGCCCTCGGCCCCTCCCTCTGGTAGTCCCCAGTGTCTATTGTTCCATCTTTAAATCCCAACCTTCTTTTTGAGTGTGAGCCTCCTGTTCAGCCACTGGCTCGAGGGGTGACCTTTGCTGGTGGAGGGTTGTGCTCTGAGGTCTCCGCCCTGCCACTACCTTCCGTGACCTCAGGCAAGACCACAACCAGAATCTTAAAGACCATAATCGGTAGCTCTTGAAAGCCAAGTTAAACACTGGAATATCCAGTGACGTTTGTTAAAAATAGATTGCTGGGCCTGGCACGTTGGCTCACGCCTATAATCCCAGCACTCTGGGAGGCCGAGGCGGGCGGATCATGAGGTCAGGAGATCGAGACCATCCTGGCTAACACGGTGAAACCCAGTCCCTACTAAAAATACAAAAATTAGCTGGGCATGGTAGCAGGCTCCTGTAGTCCCAGCTACTCGGGAGGCTGAGGCAGGAGAATGGTGTGAACCCGGGAGGCAGAGCTTGCAGTGAGCCGAGATCTCGCCACTGCACTCCAGCCTGGGCAACAGAGCCAGACTCTGTCTCAAATAAATAAATAAATAAATAAATAAATAAATAAATAAATAGATTCCCCAACAGAGCCAGACTCTGTCTCAAATAAATAAATAAATAAATAAATAAATAAATAGATTCCTGATTCCTACCCCAGACCCACTGAGTTGGTCTTAGGAGAAGTGAGTTAAGATTTTCAAAAGCTCTCCAGGTGATTCTGAGGCTCTGGCAAGTATGTAAAATACTGCACTGTCCAAGCTCATCCAAATAGTCTGTTGCATACACGTAGAGTCCATGTTTATATTCTTTATCTGACATTCTGCCACACACATCAGGGTGAGTACCAGTCATCGAGGTAGGAGCGGCAGTGCTTTGATGAGGCTGAACTCCCTGCTCTATATTGTACCTGTGAAATCTCAGCTAGAAGGCAGGTCTAATGTTAGCCCAGTTCTAACGCCAGCATATCTTGTTTGGAAATGATTTTCATAACTGCAACAAATGCCTCAGTATCCTGCCAATGGCCTGGGCATCTGCCATTTCTGGGCACACCAGTCCAAGTGGCAACTGCCCACGCTTGCACCTCTGCTGGAGAGGTTTCCTGCTGGAGCCCAGTGTGTCTGCACAAGGCAGGCAGAAGTGCTGGGGATGGAGAATCAAAGCCACCCAGGAGCAGCCGGCAGCCAGTGACTGACCTCAGCTCCTGGAGGGGCAAGATGACGCCAAGGTGTGTGCCACACTGTCTCCCTGCATTGCACAACAGGACTGGACCCTGGTAACTGGCTGGGTAGCTCCCCCTGTACTGGATCCTACCCCTCCCTGCCTCACATCTTTGTTGCCCTATAGGTTATTCCCAGGATCACCTCTCAAATAAACTACTGGTACTAGAATCTTTGTCCCAGGCTCTGTTTCTGGGAAAACCCAAATTAATTTTTTTTTTAATGGAGTCTCACTGTTGCCCAGGCTGGAGTGCAGTGGCTCGATCTTGGCTCACTGCAACCTCTGCCTCCCGGGTTCCAGTGACTCTCCTGCCTCAGCCTCCCGAGCTGCTGGGACTACAGGTGCTCACCACCATGCCTGGCTAGTTTTTTGTGTTTTCAGTAGAGATGGGGTTTCACTATGTTGGCCAGGCTGGTCTCGAACTCCTAGCCTCAAGTGATCTGCCCGCCTTGGCCTCCCAAAGTGCTAGGATTACAGGCGTAAGCCACTGCACCTGACCTGAAGTAATTTTTTTTTTAAAGTTTACTTTGCTCACAATAATATGAAAACGTTAAGGTATGCGAGTTGGAAGAATAAAAATCTTCCTCCCATAAGCCGGTGGTTTTTGTTTGTTTGTTTGTTTGTTTTTGGCTTTTTTCCCTATGTTGGCATCTGTTTGTGTTAGGTTTGGTCAGGTGGATGCTATGATTTTTTGTAGACAGTTTTGTCTCCTGCTGTAACCATTGTCCTCATGCTGCCATGAATCCTTGGTCAGGATGACTTTTACTGGCTTCATAGTTGGGTGGTTCTGGCTTGGCCATGACCAATCGATGCTGTTTCTGTCTCTCGTCCTTGCAGGTATTCGTCCCTACAAATGCAACGTCTGCAATAAAGCCTTCACCCAGCGCTGCTCTCTGGAGTCCCACCTGAAGAAGATCCACGGGGTGCAGCAGCAGTACGCCTATAAGCAGCGGCGGGACAAGCTCTATGTCTGCGAGGATTGCGGCTACACGGGCCCCACCCAGGAGGACCTGTACCTTCACGTGAACAGTGCTCACCCGGGCAGCTCGTTTCTCAAAAAGACATCGAAAAAACTGGCAGCCCTTTTGCAGGGCAAGCTGACGTCCACACACCAGGAGAATACCAGCCTGAGTGAGGAGGAGGAGAGGAAGTGAGGAGAAGGAAGGGGAGGACAGACGTTCACACTGCCACGTATGTCTACGTGGATTTTTGGTTTTCAGCGTCCCCCACCCCGCTGGCTCTTCTTAATTAGAAGTGACCAGTTCACCTCTGTGTCCTTTTGAAACATCAGCAGTAGGGTCCGTTCCAAGGTTATCAGTTACCGTAGTGACATCAGGCCCTGTAACCTGTGTCCTGTCTGGCGCAGTTGCTCGCATTCACCAAAGTTTGTTTTCAATGATCCTGATGGCCAAGAACACCGTGTGGGATTTTTTTTTTCCCCCCAAGGATTTTCACACATGGAAGGAGAGGTATTTCTTAGAGAGATCATCATTTTATGGTGCCTTGAAATAAAAATACTTCTACTTGAAATGCTGTTTAAGCAAGGAAAATGAATTTTGTTATTCTGAAAGAGTTTACAGAAACTATTTTAATAAATGAAATGTTCTTGTGAAGCTTTTAAAAGCAAAATGGAACATTGACCTACAGCTCTTTGTTCAGGGCTTATTGTGTGATGTTTAATTTCAGGTTATTGAGGTGGGGAGGTTGATTACTTTGTATTAGTTGTGTGGGTTTGAAGAAGCAGAACTTCCTCTCTTTTTTTTTTTGTTCTTGAGACAAGTTCTCACTCTGTTGCCCAGGCTGGAGTGCAGTGGAACGATCATGGCTCACTGCAGCTTTGACCTCCCAGGCTCAGGTAATCCTCCCACTTCAGCCTCCCAAGTAGCTGGGACTACAGGTGCATGCCACTATGCCCAGCTAATTTTTGTATTTTTTGTAGAGATGGAGTTTTGCTATGTAGTCCGGGCTGAGAAGCAAATCTTGAGTGTTGGGTGGAAGAACAAATGGCCAATTGGAAAAACGTGCACTGAGGGGCTGGCTCACGCAGGCTGGTGGGCAGAGATGCCTGGGGGTGGCATGGCAGGGAACTCAACTCTTGGGTCTCTTTTTATGGGCCTGGTCTCTTTTTCTGCAGAGGTCTTGAGTTTCTGCGGTTAGGATGCGCTGGCTGAAGGCTCTTCTCCCTCCCTTGAATGGGCTTTGGGGCCAACCCTGGAGAATGAGGAATGCTGGCTCCTCACTTACAGGCGGGATAACAATGCCAGGAGTTCCCTCAGGGTGCGTGACAGCCGAGTGCAGTACCTCTGCTACCTCCATCTCCTCACCTTGAAGGCCTGCGTCAGAGCCATGGGAGGCAAGACCCTGATAGGGTAAAATGTGCGCAGCTGGCCATGCGGGGCGGGGGAGGAGGTTTCCTCATCCTGTCTGCCTGGGGGGTATTTGCCTCAGGCTGGGAGCTGCTGCCTGAATTGAATAGGAAGTTCAGATCACCTATACCCCAATCACCTACGCCCCAGTCACCAACACCCTGATCATCTACATCCCTATCACAGATACTCCAATCACCTACACCCCATCACCTACACCCTGATCACCTACACCATGGTCACCAACACCCCATCACCTACATCCTGATCACCTACACCCTGGTCACCAACATCCCATCACGTACACCTCAATCACCTTGACCCCGATCACCTACACCCCATCACCTATACCCTGGTCACCTACACCCTGATGACCTACACCCCAATCACTTACACCACATCACCTACACCCTGATCACCAACACCCCATCACCTACACCTCTATCACCTTGACCCCAATCACCTACATCCCATCACCTACACCCCAATCACCTATAACCCATCACCTACACCACGATCATCTACACTCCATCACCTACACCCTGATCACCTATACCCCAATCACTTATACCCTAGTCACCTACACCCCGATGACCTACACCCCATCACCTATACCCTGTCGCACCCTGATCACCTACACCCCAATGACCTATACCCCATCACCTATACCCTATCACACCCTGATCACCTATACCCCAATCACTTATACCCTAGTCACCTACACCCCGATGACCTACACCCCATCACCTATACCCTATCACACCCTGATCACCTACACCCCGATGACCTACACCCCATCACCTATACCCTATCACACCCTGATCACCTATACCCCATCACCTACACCTCTATCACCTTGACCCCAATCACCTACATCCCATCACCTACACTCCGATCACCTATACCCCATCACCTACACCTCATCACCTACACCCCATCACTTACACCCCATCACCTATACCCCATCACACCCTGATCACCTACACCCTGATCACCAATACCCCATCACCTACACCTTGATCACCTTGACCCCCTTGACCCCCATCGCCTATACCCCATCACCTACACCTCAATCATCTACACCCATCACCTATACCCTCATCACCTACATCCCATCACCTATACCCCAATCACCTACACCCCAGTCACCAACACCCCATCACCTACATCCTGATCACCTACACCCTGATCACCTATATCCCATCACCTACACCTCGATCATCTACACTCCATCACCTACACCCCAATCACCTATACCCTGGTCACCTACACTCTGATGACCTATACCCCAATCACTTATACCCCATCACCTACACCCTGATCACCAACACCCCATCACCTACACCTCTATCACCTTGACCCCAATCACCTACATCCCATCACCTATACCCTGATGACCTACACCCAAATCACCTACACCCAAATCACCTACACCCCATCACCTACACCCTGATCACCTACACCCCATCACCTACACCTCATAACCCACAACCCATCACCTACACCCCATCACCTATACCCCATCACACCCTGATCACCTACACCCTGATCACCAACAACCCATCAGCTACACCTCGATCACCTTGACCCCCATCACCTATACCCCATCACCTATACCCTCATCACCTACACCCCATCACCTACACCCTGATCATCTACACCCCGGTCACCTACACCCCACCACCTATACCCCATCACTTACACCCTGATCACCTACACCCCAATCACCAACACCCCATCACCTACACCTTGATCACCTTGACCCCATCACCTACACCCCATCACCTACTCCTTGATCATCTATACCCCATTACCTATACCCCAGTCTTCTACACCCCATCACCTACATCCTGATCACCTATACCCCGATCATCTACACCCCATTGTCTTTTTTTGCCCACTCCCTGTCCCCTGGGCACCATCTGGGCCACTTCTTGGTCTAGGGAAACACCCAGATGAGGAGGCCCTTGTCTTATTTTCTCTCTCCCCGCTTCCTCCTCTCTTCCCTTTCCCCTCCCTCCTTTCCTTCCACCTTCTCTCCTCTCCCACACTGTGCGCCAGGCGTTATGCCAAGATCTGGACATTTTAAGTGTCATATCCTATAGCTTGAGTCAACATTTCTCTTTCAATTCAGTGCTTTTGTTCCAGAAGGAAAGGAAACAAACGCTTTTTGGGCAGTGAGCTAGGTAGCCCTCACTGGGCAGATGTTTTCTGGAAGAATCCTCAGAGCGCCCCTGGGGTCACATCCCTGTTTCCATGAGTAGATGAGGCAACTGCAGAGGCTGTCCTCTGGCGGTCAGAGGCAGAGGCCAGGAATCCTAAGTCTAGTCAGAACACCTCTGTTTTCCCCCTCTCTCCTCACCCTCCCTTCAAAAAAGAAAGCAAAGGCCTCAGGCTGGACTGGGACCATGCAGAGGCAGGTATGAGACCAGGGCTGACTAGGGGGTCCTCACCCCTCCAGTGTTTGAACTGGCAAGTTTCAGGGACCATGGGGCCCTGCCCTGCCTCATCTGACGTTCCGGGTTTCTGGGCTGAGGCTGTGGCACAAAACAGTCTAAATGGCCCCATTCAGGCATCAGCAGCAGCAGCAAGGGTTGAAGCTGGCACTCAAGTGTCACAGGTGCAGCCTCCCAGGACAGCCAGCGCTGAGGCTCAACCCTGACTCCAGAGGGCAGAGTACTAACATTGTGTTCTCTCTTAGTACCTGCTGCCTAGGAAGGCACCGCTGGAAGGCGGTTGATTTGCTTTCTCCTTGGTTATCTGGGTCATGTAGACACCAAAGTGAGCATTCTTAGAAGGGAATATCCAAATGACAGGCTGGGGCAGCTGGCCTGTGCCTGTTTTGCACAGGGAATTGTGAACCAGCTAACATTCTCTTTAGGGTCAGGTTTTTATTAAACAGAGCTCTTGGTTGCAAGGGACAGAAATCCAGTGTAAAACAAATTTAGCAGAAAAGGGAATGTAGTAGCTGAAAAGCCTAGGGTTGTTCCAGTTTCAGGGGTGGCCAGATCTGGTGCTTATGTGATGTCATCTTCTCCTACCTCCCTCTCCATCTTTTAGCTCAATTTCCCCCATAGTGACTTCTTTCTCAGGCAGGCGCAAATGGAGGCTGGATGGCCACCCACAGCTCTGGACTTCTGCCTCACAGTGCAGTCACTCAGTAGGAGGGTTTCTCTTTCAGGCTAAGATCTTGGGCAGATTTGGCTCTGGGACCCACCCTCAACTAATTACTGTGCCCTGGGAAATGTGCGGCTCTCTTATCCCAGGCCCAAGCCCCTCCCTCCCCTGAACTGAGTGGAGAGAGCCCAGGTCAGCTACACCCCTGGTCTGGGATCAGTGGGAAAGGGATTCTCCAGCAGAAAATCAGGACGCCATGGCCAGAAGAGGAAGTGGATGTTGGGTGGCTATGCTAGTTAAGATAAGGCATGGCTAGGCCGGGCGCGGTGGCTCACGCCTGTAATCCCAGCACTTTGGGAGGCCGAGGCGGGCGGATCACGAGGTCGGGAGATCGAGACCGTCCTGGCTAACACGGTGAAACCCCGTCTCTACTAAAAATACAAAAAATTAGCCGGGCGAGGTGGCGGGCGCCTGTAGTCCCAGCTACTCAGAGGCTGAGGCAGGAGAATGGCGTGAACCCGGGAGGTGGAGCTTGCAGTGAGCCGAGATTGCGCCACTGCACTCCAGTCTGGGCAACAAAGCGAGACTCCGTCTCAAAAAAAGAAAAAAAAAAAAAGATAAGGCATGGCTGGGCTGGGTGCAGTGGCTCACACCTGTAATCCCAGCACTTTGGGAGGCCAAGGCAGGAGGATCAGTTGAGGTCAGGAGTTTGAAACCAGGCTGACCAACATGGTGAAACCCCATCTCTACTAAAACTACAAAAATCGGCTGGGCGTGGTGGTGGCATGTGCCTGTAGTCCCAGCTACTCAGGAGGCTGAGGCACGAGAATCGCTTGAACCGGGGAGGCAGAGGTTGCAGTGAGCTGAGATGGTGCCACTGCACTCCAGCCTGGCGACAGAGCAAGACTCCATCTCTAAAACAAAACAAAACAAAAAACCAGATCAGGCATGGCTGCTGTAACAAAGATTCCCAACACACCTACGGCTTAAAGAAGAGAGAGTGTTGTTTCTCACGTAGTTGTTCTGGGTTGGGAGGTCTCCATGCCATCATTTGAGGGCCCAGAGTTTTTCCTTGTGATTATCTGCCACGCCCTAAGATAATGCCATCATATGCGTGGTAGAAACTGGGTTTCTGTGGGTCTCAGCTGATAGGAGAGTTGTCTTGAAGAAGCAAATCTTGAGTGTTGGGTGGAAGAACAAACAACGGATTGGGAAAACCTGCACTGAGGGTCTCACACAGGCTGGTGGGCAGAGACACCTGGGGGTGACTTGGCAGGGAGCTCAACAATTTGGGCTCTTCTTAAGGCGCTGGTCTCTCCTTTTTTAAATGTATTTTTAGTTCACCCAGAAGTCAATGCTGAGGCAAGGATTAAAGTTCAAGTGGATTGTTTAGGAAGCAATCCCAGAAAGTATCTGCAGGGGATTGGGGAGGTGTGACAGGAAGAAAAGTGCCCATGTGGGGAACAGAATCAAGGAAGTTACTGCTGTGGGTAACTGTGCTTAATCGCCCTGGGCCCTCTGGGAGGCAGTACAGCACACGTCTCCGAGTTATCCCGCTGCAGATGCGTAGGACACTGTCCGCAACTTTCCATCCATCATTGGTTGAAGGCTGCTGACATTAGGGCCCTTCCAACTTGCCCTGTGCACTGGCCAAGCATGCTTCCTGTGCCAGGAAAATCTCCGGAGGTTAGCTGTAAGCAACTTTCAGCACATAGACCTAAAAGCTGGCAAAACCCAGCGATGAGATGATGATTGTGTCTGGTACAGGTGTGGAAGGGTCACAGCCCCTACCTGAAGACACTGGCCTGGGTATGGCCCTTCCATTCCCATTCCATAGGGAGAATTTAGTCACATTAACTAGAGAGGTGGAGAAAAGCAGGCATCTCAGCCACAACACTTCTGTGCAGCAGAATGGGGATGGATTATGGTGGGCGACTGGATATTGGCAGTCAAAACCAACTGACATCCACTCTAGCCTTTTTTGCTCCCTCCTCCTCCCAACTCTATTTACCTGTCCTGCTCTCAGCCAGTTGCTTGGAAATCCAGCCAAAGTGCCCAAAATCATGACTTAGGGTTCTCAGGCTGGCAGCCCTGGAGCCTTGGGTCTGAAGGTGCTGGGGATGGAGACCCATGGGCTATAACTTGTACCGAGTCCACCCAGCACTATCTGCTTTAGGTTGGTGTTAGTTCAGCACCGTGCGGATATGCTGATGCTTGGGCTAGTCAGAAGTGCCTACTGGTCTTTCATTTTAGAGAAAGGGATCTGTTTTCAATCAATGTGATTTATTTTGTGAATGTCTTAAGTTGGGTCCTAGAAGCGGAGTCTGAGACGAGGATTCTGGGGTAAGTGATTTATTGAGGGAGGCTCTCAGGAGAAATCAAGAAGGAGGTGAGGGAAGTGAGGTACAGCAGAGGAAGGAACTCAGCAAAGATACAGGGTCGGCTGACGTCCAGCCTCGGCCTGATTCCCGGCACCTCTGGAGTATGAATGGCATGACTGAAGTTGTCCCACCTTGAGGCAAGGGGGCCCGTCATCAGCTATGGGCTATCCCTGGTCAGGGAAGGCATAACCACTGGGCATTTCCAGCAATAGCAATTGTGGGCTGTTTAGTAGTCAGTGCTCTGAGCAGCTGCATGCTGGCTCTCTAAAGGTCTCCAAGCAGGGGAAGAGAGAAATCACAGGGACAGATTCTTAGGGGTGAAAAAGACTGAGGTCCACAGAATCTGGCTACATCCCTCTGGAACATTTGCATTTTGATAAAGGACTTGCTTTTGGAGCTAAGGAGTGAATCACTTATTGCAAATTATGTGGCATTTTCAGAAGAAATACAATAATATATAAAAATGTACACAAAGGAAAGTCGTATCTGCAAATGAGTCCCTTATCTGCCAAGCCTCTACCTTTGTAATTAACCACTGTTATTAGCTCCTCTTGTAACTTTCCTGTTTCTTTAACCATATATAAGCAAACATGAATGTGTGTATTCTTGCTGTCCACTGTTTCTTCTTCTTTTAGCATTTTAATTAGCAGATAGCATACTATACATACTGTTTGGCACCTTACATTTTTCTTTTTTCTTTTTTTTAAATTTTAAATTTTAATTGTTGTGGGTACGTAGTAGGTATGTATACATTTTTCTTTTAATAGTACATCTAGTAGTTCTTTCCAAAATAGTACAAAAAAGTGTTCTCATACAAAAAAATTAGCCAGGCATGGTGGTGTGTACCTCTACTCCCAGCTACTCGGGAGGTTGAGGCAAGAGAATTGCTTGAACCTGGGAGGCAGAGGTTGCAGTGAGCCAAAATTGTGTCACTGCACTCCAGCCTGGGTGACAGAGTGGGACTCCATCTCAAAAAAAAAAAAAAAAAAAAAAAAAAGTGTTCCTATTCTTCTTTACAGCTATCTGGTATTGTATTATACGGATGTGCCATAATTTAGGCTATCAGTCTTCTATTGATAGGCAGTAACATTATTTCCAATGTTTTGCTACTATGGAGAAGGCTATAATGAGTAACTTTATATATATGTCATTTCATATAGGAGCAAATATATCTGTGGGATAAATTCCCAGAAATGCAATGGTTAGAGCTAACAATTTCATACAATTAAGGGTCATTTGTAGTTCCTTCTTCTGTGAACTGCCTTAATGCCCCTTTTTCCACTGGAGTGTTGGTGTTTTTCTCTGCCTAACTTCTAGGAGTTTTTTCAAAACATATCAGGAAGTTTGGCCTATTATGATGTAAGCTGCTGGTTTTTATAATGTTGATGGATATGGCCCAATTTACCCTACCCGGAGGTTGTACTGTTTGTGATGTGTGAGAGTACCCGTGACCTCACCACCCTGCCAGTGCTGTCTTGCCATGGTTTGGGATGTTTGCCAATCTGATATGGAAGAAATAGTTTTTCGGTGTAGTTTTATTTTATATTTTTGTTATATTTGAGAGAGAGTGAATGTTTTTTCATATGATTAACGGTCATTTGTACAGTCTACGTGTGTGGGACTGGTTCCAGGACCCCTACAGATACCAAAATCCACAGATGCTCAAGTCCCTGATATAAAATGGTGTAGTATTGGCTGGTTACTATGGCTCATACCTGTAATTCCAGCCCTTTGGGAGGCCAAGGCGGGCAGATCACTTGAGCTCAGGAGTTCAAGACCAGCCTGGGCAACGTGGGAAAACCCTACCTCTACCAAAACGACAAAAAATTTTCCAGGCTGGTGGCACAGGCCTGTAGTCCCAGCTACTCAGGAGGCTGAGGTGGGAGGATCACTTGAGCCTGGGAGACAGAGGTTGCAGTGAGCCGAGATCGCTCCACTATACTCCAGCCTGGGTGACAGAGTAAGACCCCATCTCAAAAAAAAAGAAAAAAAAAAAGGTGTAGTATTTGCATATAACCTACACACATCCTTTATATATGTGTGTGTATGTGTGTGTGTATCCATATATATATATGGATATATAACTTCTAGGAGTTTGGGGGATCTTTTCAAAATATATCAGGAAGTTTGGCCCATTATGATGTAAGTTGCTGGTTTTTATAATGTTGATAGATGTGACCCAATTATATATATATACACACACACATATATATACACACACATACACATATATACACATACACATATATACACACACACATACACACATATATGTGTGTGTTTTTAAAGATGAGGTCTCACTATGTGGCCCAGGCTTGTCTCAAACTCCTGAACTCAAGTGATCCTCTCACTCCATCCTCCCAAAGTGCTAGGATTACAGGCATAAGCCACTACACCCAGCCCTTCCATGTACTTTAAATCATCTCTAGATTACTTATAATACCTAATACTATGTAAATGCTATATAAATAGTAGTTATGCTTTATTGTTTTTTATTTATATTATTTTTATTAGTTTTTTTTTCCTTCTTTTTTTTTTATTTTTTGAGACAGGGTCTCGTTCTGTTGTCCAGGCTGGAGTATAGTGCCACAATCTCGGCTCACTGCCGCCTTGACCTCCCAGGCTCAGGTGATCTTCCTACCTCAGCCTCCTGAGAAGTTGGGACTACAGGCAGGCATGTGCCATTACGCCCTGTTAACATTTTGTATAGACAGGGTCTCACTATGTTTCCCAGGCTGGTCTCAAGCAGTCCTCTGACCTCGGCTTCCCAAAGTGCTAGGGTTACAGGCATGAGCCACTGCTCCTGGCCCCAAATATTTTCAACCTGTGGTTGGTTGAATCCACAATGTAGAACTCTTGGATACACAGGGCTGACTTTATAGTCCCGTTTTCTGTGAACTGCCTGCCTGAATGCCCATTTTCCCACTGGGTTTCTGCCTAGCTTGATCTTTTTTTTCCTGCCTAATATCCAGAAGTTTTTTGTTTCTTTGGTTTTTTTGTTTTTGTTTTGAGACAGAGTCTCACTCTGTCACCCAGGTTGGAGTGCAATGGCGTGGTCTTGGCTCACTGCAACCTCCGCCTCCCAGGTTCAAGCACTTCTCCTGCCTCAGCCTCCCAAGTAGCTGGGATTATAGGCACTCACCAGCACACCTGGCTAATTTTTGTATTTTTAGTAGAGACGGAGTTTCACCCTGTTAGCCAGGCTGGTCTCAAACTCCTGACCTCATGATCTGCCCGCCTCGGCCCCCCAAAGTACTGGGATTACAGGCGTGAGCCACCGCGCCTGGCCTGATTTTGCTCATTCTGTTTTGTTGTTGTTGTTGTTTTCATGACCAAGCAGAAGTTTTTGATTTTTATGTACTTTGAGTTGATCCATTTTTTCTTTCTTCCTTCCTTCCTTTCTTTTCTTTTCTTTTTTTTTTTTTCTCCAGTAGAGATGAGGTCTTGCTATGTTGCCCAGGTTGGTCTCGAACTCCTGAGCTGAAGCAGTCGATCTGCCTCGGCCTCCCAAAGTGCTGGGGTGACAGGTGTGAGCCACCGCACCCGGCCCATCTTTTTCTTTAATGGCTGCTGGAGACTGAGTCGTAGCTAGAAAGGCTTTCCTACTCCAAGGCGACATGAGAATGCTACGGGGCTTTTTTCTAGGACTTGAATGGCTTCATTTTACCATGTATAAATCTTTGATCCGCTTGGACTATTTCCTGGTGTATAGTGGGAGGTATGGATCCAACTTTATCATTTTCCAGATGGCTGACAAGAGATATTTTTTAGCAGGGAGCTGGTCCAAAACACACCAGAGAACACTTTCTTCAGGAAAAGGTCACATGCCTCAGCAGAAGGTGTTGCGAATTATAGTAAGGAGCAGTTTTCTTTAATTAGCAGTTTGCTTTAATTCATTTGTTCAACAAATATTTTTCAAGTGCCCACTGTGTGCTAGGTACTTTTCTAGATACTGAGGCTAGAAAAAATAGACAAAAGTTTCTGCCTTCAAGGAACTCACGTTCTCTTGGTGGGGGGTGTGGGTAGACAATAGAGAAGCAAGTAAATACACATTATGTTAGACACTATAGAGAAAAATTAAATGAGGTGTTCTGGGTACTAGGGCTGTGCAACTAAATGGGCCCAAACTTATGGATTCTGTGGGTCAAAGATTTGGACAGGGCCTGGCATAGGGGCACAGGAGCAGCTTTCCCTGCCCCACCATGGCTGGGACCTCAGCTGAAAGACTCAAAGGCCGGGTCCTGGGCTTCATCTGAAGGCCCGTTCTCTCGTGCACCTGGCAGTTCATGCTGGTGATTGGCTGGAGGCCTCGATTCCTCTCCCCACGGACCTCTCCTTATGGTTTCTCTCTGTGTGGGCTGGTTTGGGCGCCAAGGACATAGTAGGTTCCAAAGGAGAATGTTCTAAGAGGAAGAGTCAGGTGGAGGCTGTGTCACAGATCAAGAGCTGGCCTCAAAAGTCCGGCAGCATTGCTTCTGTCACAGTCTGCTTATTAGAAGCCAGTTACGAAAGGCTGGTCCATATTCATGGGGAGAGAAAGAAAACTCTCCTGGCCAGGTGTGGTGGCTCACGCCTGCAATCCCAGCACTTTGGGAGGCCGAGGCAGGTGGATGGCTTGAGGCCAGGATTCGAGACCAGCCTGGCCAACATGGTGAAACCCCATCTCTACTAAAAATACAAAACTTAGCTGGGTGTGGTGGCATGTGCCTGTAATCCCAGCTACTCAGAAGGCTGAGGCATGAGAATTGCTTGAACCAGAAGGTGGAGGTTGCAGTGAGCTGAGATTGCACCACTGCACTCCAGCCTGGGCAACAGAGCGAGACCCTGTCTCAAGAAAAGAAGAAAAAAAGAAAACTCTCTTGATGGGAGGAGTGGTTCTAGAAGAGCTTGTGAGAACATAGGTAACTGTAGCCATTGTTAGAAAATTTAATTTACCACGTAAGAGAAGGAGAGCTGGGATGAGGTGGAGGTGATGTTGATAGAGATTGGTGTCATTTTGTTTCAATTTTTTGATACAGGTCTTGGTCTGTTGCCCAGGCTGGAGTGCAGTGGTGCAAACATGGCTCACTGTAGCTTTGAACTTCTGGGCTCAGAGGATCCTCCTGCCTCAGCCTCCCGAGTGGCTAGAACTACAGCTATGCACCACATTGCCCAGTTAATTTGTATGTATTTTTGGAGAGATGGGGTCTTGATATATTGCCCAGACTGGTCTTGAATTCTTGGCCTCAGGCAATCCTCTTGCCACAGCCTCACAAAGTGCTGTGATTACAGTCGTGGGCTGCCGCGCCCAGCTGATGTCACTTTTGTTGTTGTTAGAACAACTCGGGAAAATAAAAATTCCTGTATATTGTTGGACAACATTGTTTCACACATACCTCAAATAGGCAATAAATAAATAAATAAACAAACAAACAAACAAACAGCAACTCCATAGACGAAAAAGGAAAACAAAGAAATCTTTTATCTTTGGCCCTCTTAACTATCTCATACAAACCAACTACTTATTAGTACAGCTAAGTACATACACAAAAACGTTACTGGAATGCTCGGAATAAGACTGTTTTTCTGTTGTCGTTTTTGCTTTTCTTACAAGGTTTTGTTTTTGTCCTTTGAGATTATAACAAACATGGTCACACCACAAGTGAAGTTAGAAGCAGGACAGAGAATGCTCTGAAGGCTGGTTTGGTCATCTGAGATCACTGAAAGTGGTTGACCCTAACAATATGTACAAAAATATAAAATGTAAATTAAAAAATACAGACAAATTTCCTTTTTAAAGTATTTTTAAGGAAAAAAGCAGAGTCTTGGGAAGTTTTGGTTCTTTTTTCCTCCCCTGTTGCAAATTCTCATGGTTTGGGTTGGGTAGTGGAGAGCACATGTCATCTGCGGGTGGCACTGCCCACAGTGGGCGGGTGGACAGGCCTCAATACACAAAGGTGACCATATGTAGATTCTGAGACGGGAAGTGGAGGGTGAATAGCTTACCCTCCTAACGTTTCCTTTCTTGCTGTCTAGTCATCCTCGTCGGTCTTCTGCTTTTTGGTATCGGCATCGTCATCCTCATCATCTTCAGCTGCCCACTTGCCCTAGCAGACTCAGCTTCCTCGTCTTCATCTCCATCCCCTTCCTCACCATCAATTTCTTCTTCCTCCTCCTTTTCCTCCCCACCTTCTTTCTCTTCCTCATCTACTTCATTGTCAGCCTCCAGCTCCCCATTTTCCTCATTAGCATTCCCATTAGCAGGGGCGTCTGTTCCATTTTCCTCCTCTTCTCCAACTTCCTTCTTCTCCTTTAAGTTCTTGGTGGTGATTTCGGAGCTGGTGTCTACGGCTGTGTCTGACATGGTGGGGCACCCCGGTGATCCGATGCGGGGGATTAAAAAGAAAGTGAGAGTTCAGGGACTCTGGCGATAAAGTGGCCGGAGTCCGCGGCGGCAAAGGTGGCTGCGGCGAGCAAGGAGCCAGACAAGGAACAATGTAAAGATGGCTTTTCAGAGCAGCCAGTGGGTGACGTCATTTTTTTTATACGGGAGTCAGGGACATGTGGCCAGAAAGGAGTGAAAGAGGAAGCCCTGTCGTTATGTGGGAAGCATTCCAGACAGAGGGAAGAGCAAAGTCAAAGGCCAGGCAGAAGTGGGAGTGTGCTTGACTTACCTGGAGAGTGTGAGGACTGGTGTAGCTTACGTGGAGTGGGAAGAGACGGGGAATGTGTGGATGAGATCAGAGCTGTTGCAGGGAACAGATTGCTGCTGTAGGCCATTTTGAAGACTTCAGCTTTTCCTCTGAACGGTCGAGTATTTTCAGCAGAGGAGTAACACGATCTCACTTATTTTTAACGGGCTTACTCTGGCTGCTGTGAAAACAGATTTGGGGGTAAGAGGCAAGTCTAGAAGTGGGGGATCAACTAGGAGGCCATTGCAAAGATAAAGGCAGAACACGATGAATGCTTGGACGAGGATGATAGTGGAGGAGGTGAGAAATGACCGGATGCTGGATGTGTCTGTTAAAATAGAGCTAACTGGATTTGCTCATGGATTGGGTGTGGGTTAATGGATAGACCATACATCTTATTTGTCTGGGGAAGTTCAGGTTTATATAATGAATTATACAGTCACTCTAGTACTGAGAAAAAGAGAGGAGCCAAGAATGACTCCAAAACCCGCATGGTGGCTCACACCAGGAATCCCAGCACTTTGGGAGGCCAAGGCAGGAGGATTACTGGAGGCCAGGAATTTGAGACCAGCCTGGGCAATATAGCAAGACCCCATCTCTACAAAATAGTTTTAAAATTAGCCAGGCACCTGGCACTAACCTGTAGTCCCAGCTACTTGGGAGGCTGAGGCTGTAGGATCGCTTGAGCCCTGGAGTTTGAGTCTAGCCTGGGCAACATATGAGACCCTGTCTCCTGGAAAAAAAAAAAAAAAAAAAAAAATAAAAGTGTTGTAAGCATCGTTACAAATATCGCCTGTTGCCAGGTGGTTTGCTGGCACAGCTTGAAAGCTGCTGAGGCCCACGGGCTGGCTTGTCCCTGCCGTGCAGCCCTAGATGGCTCTGCTTGGAAACATCGCCCCAAATGTGGTAGGCCACATTTGCATTTTGAGTTTTCTGTCCTCCCCTCACTGACAGCTGGCATTTGCCTTCTTGTCCCAGGCCTCTCCTCCTTTAATCCAGGGCTCACCAGGCTATGACTGCTTGATAACTGACTTATCGAGTATACCAGGATCATAGGTGAATGAGGGTCTGTCCTGTGACCGTCAGTCATGGCGTGGGCTACTTTGAAGGCTTTTTTTTTCTTCTTCATTTTCCCTGGATAATTGCTTGCTTGAAAGCAACTTTTAGATAAGTTGAGTGGAACTATAAAAATTATTTTGTTGGCCAGGCACAATGGCTCACGCCTGTAATCTCAGCACTTTGGGAGGCCGAGGCAGGCGGATCACGAGGTCAGGAGATCGAGACCATCCTGGCTAACACGGTGAAACCCTGTCCCTACTAAAAATACAAAAATTAGCCGGGCATGGTAGCAGGCTCCTGTAGTCCCAGCTACTTGGGAGGCTGAGGCAGGAGAATGGCGTGAATCCAGCAGGCGGAGCTTGCAGTGAGCCGAGATCACGCCACTGCACTCCAGCCTGGACGACAGAGCGAGACTCTGTCTCTTAAAAAATATATATATATAAAAATTATTTTGTTGTTGCATTAATTCAGTCATGCAGTTTTTGCTAGAGGCCCCATATAGTGTTAGCACCAGCTGGGGTTACAGAGATGGGCTGGTTAGTTCATTGGTACAACAAATACTATTTAATGGTTGTGAGCCTATGGATGAAACAGACAGACTCCCTGTCTGTTTCAAGTTTACATTCTAGAGTGAGAGGGTAAACAAGACAATAGGGACATCAGCAAAATATCAGGCATGCAGTGGCGCTGAGTGCCACAGAGAGACCATTAGGCAGAGAGGCAGCTGGAGGGTGCTGCAGTTGAAACAGGGCCATTCTGGGCAGCATGCAAACCTGGCGGTGGGCACGGGGCAGGGATCTGTCCCCAGCTTCAGAACCCACCAGTTGTGAATCAAGGCAGGTCCAGTGCTTCTCATCCCACTAGAAATAACTCCTGAATCCCTCTCCGTGGCCTGCAGCCAGGACAGTCTGGCCCCTGGCTACCCCCTGGCCTCGTCGCTTATCTCTCCTCTCTGCTGTTCAGCTCCCGCCACAGTGGCCTGTTTCTTTCCCCGCTGCTCCCACAGCACAGCCCTGACTCAGGGGCCTTTGCATGTCCCCTTAGCGCTGCAGGGCCCACTCTTTCCTCTGTCCTGGTCTCTGCTCAGCCGGTACACGGCCAGGCCTCCCAGCACCCCTCCCTTGTGTAGCCTCCTCCCACACGGGATCTCAGCCGGTACTTGCTTCAACTAACAGGACGTGGCAGGCGTGATGCCCTGACAATTCCAGGCCTAAGCCTTGACACAGCCTGGCAGCTTCTGCTTCTGAATTTCAGGAGCCCTGAGCTGTCATGTAAAGAAGTCTGGCTGCCTTGCTGGAAAGGTCACATGGACAGACCATGTGAGAGGCCACATAGGCCTCATGGAGAGAGAAAGGTGTTGAGACCACCTGGAGAGGGAGCCCAGTTGACTAAACACCCCCACTGAGCCCAACCCCCCAGCCCTCCCTGCCAGGACACCAAACATGTGAGTGAGGCTGTTCCAGCCTGGCCAAGCACCAGTAGACTGTTGCTGCAGAGAAAATCTGCATAGAATAAAAGAACCCCCGAGCTGAGCCCAGTTAGTCCACAGAATCATGAGAGATAAGCAAATGATTGTCATTTTGAATCACTTAGTCTTGAGGTGGCTTAGCATGCAGCAAGAGATGACCGGAACACCTTCCCTGGCCACCCAAACTCAAATTGCATTTTCTTTCCTCTGCTTTTCTTCTTCTTCTTCCTCTGCTTTTCTCCTCCTCCTCCTCCTCCTCCTTCCTCTTCTTTTTTTTTGAGACAGGATCTGGCTCTGTTGCCTAGGCTGGAGTGCAATGGTGCAATATTGGCTCACTGCAACCTCTACCTCCTAGGTTCAAACCATTCTCCTGCCTCACTCTCCCAAATAGTTGGGACTACAGGCGTCCGCCACCACACCCAGCTAATTTTTATAGTTTTAGTAGAGACAGGGTTTTGCCATGTTGGCCAGGCTGGTCTCGAACTCCTGACCTCAGGTGATCCATGTGCCTTGGCCTCCCAAAGTGCTAGGATTACAGGTGTGAGCCACCACACCTGGCCCCTGTGCTTTTCTTCACACTTAAAATCTCCTGACATTTGTACATGTATTTGTTTACTGTCCAGTCCTCCCACTGGTCTGTAATCTCGATGAGGTGGGGAATTGTGTTGAATTTGCTCACTTTCCTCCTGGAGCTCAAGACAGTGCCTAGACAAACACAGGCACTCAATAAATATTTGTAGAATGTATAAGTATCCATGGCAGGCGTGGTGGCTCACACCTATAATCTCAGCACTTTTGGAGGCCAAAGCGGGTGGATCATTTGAGCCCAGGAGTATGAGAACAGCCTGGGCAACATAGGGAGACCGTCTCTCTAAAATTAAAGAAAAAAAAAAAAAATAGGCCAGGCATGGTGGCTCACGCCTGTAATCCCAGCACTTTGGGAGACAGAGGCGGGCAGATCACAAGGTCAGGAGTTCGAGACCATCCTGCCTAACATGGTGAAACCCCATCTCTACTAAAAATACAAAAAAATTAGCCGGGTGTAGGGGCTGGCACCTGTAGTCCCAACTACTTGGGAGGCTGAGGCAGGAGAATGGTGTGAACCCGGGAGGCGGAGCTTGCAGTGAGCCGAGATCGCACCACTGCACTCCAGCCTTCCAGCCTGGGCAACAGAGCGAGACTCCATATCAAAAAAAAAAAAAAAAGTTCTAGACCACCCTGGCCAACAAAGTGAAACCCCATCTCTACTAAAAATACAAAAGATTAGCTGGGCATGGTGGCGCACGCCTGTAATCCCAGCTGGTTTGGGGAGGCTGAGACAGGAGAATCGCTTGAACTGGGGAGGCAGAGGTTGCAGTGAGCTGAAATCAACCCATTGCACTCCAGCCTGGGTGACAGAGCGAGACTTCATCTCAAAAAAGAGAAAAAATTTTAAATAATAAATAAATATCCAGTCTTCTAAGATCCAAACAGTCCTGCTTTTAGAATGACCCCTTTTCTCTGAGAAAGCAAAACAGAACAAAACACCCAATCGCCAGCTCATAAGGGCACACGCTGTTCTGCGAGATACATCCTGCAACTGGCCTCAGGCATGAAAATCCACACATTTTTCTTGAACTGTACCGTGGAAGATTGATTGGAAAACGAACTGATGAACATTTAAAAATAAACGACTTTAAACAAACTGAGTTCTATGTTTGGACAATCCCCTCTGTTCTGGGAGGAAGGGGTGAAGAGCGCCCAGGGTGGAGGGCCCTGCTCCAGCTGCCCCCGAGTCCCAGGGCCCCCTCCCTGCAGCCTTTGCCACCTACCAATTCCCCCTCAAGAGGCCTCCTGAGCTCTGGGAGTCCGGCCTTCTACGCAAAGGGGCAGATTTGTGTCGCCACCACCGTCCACACAGTTGCTATTTTGGTTCTCTCCCTTGTTCTGTCAGCCTGACATTTCCCCAGCCGATTCCAAGCCCAGTGTACCATTTTAGCTGACGTGGGTGAGCGTTTCGTGGGGACAGCAGATGGATGGAATGACAAATAGCAGGATGGTGGGGACAGCTGAGAAGTGCTTTTTCCTGTGTCGGATCTGTTGGCTGTGCACGTGCCCCAACGTAGTCTAGACACACTGTGGGGGCAGCGCGTGTGCCAGGGCCCAGCCGGCGCGCGGGCTCCCATTTCTTTCTTTGCTGCTAATCATGCCCATCCACACAGCCAATCAGCCAACTAGCCAGTTGTCTCGGTTTGAGCTCCACCAGAAGCAGACCCCAAGATAGTAGTTTCTTTGACCCAGGAAGCGTGAGGCAGTAGAGGGGAAGTGAGACCGGAAGAGAAGGAGGAGTGGTTATGAGCAGTCACTGCTGTGGACAGCCAGGGCTCAGTGCTGCTGGGTCTGGCCAGGTGACTGTGCAGAAACTGCCCCAGGGTTGTCCCGTGCTGGGCTATTCATCCACTAACTGCTTAAGTGTTGCCCCAGGGTGTTAACTCCATGGAACTTTGGCCTGACCTGCACCCAGACAAAACCCGCAGGCAGAAATTCTTAGGTTCTTAGTAAGAAGCCATCATCTGGAATAGCAAGTGCTGAAGGTATGGTCATTTGTAACACTGACCTGTGCGTCTGCCACATACCAGGCACTGAGTTAGACCAGCGGCAGAGGAAACATAAAATGGGAAGTTTAGGCCGGGCACCATGGCTCATGCATGTAATCCCAACACTTTGGAAGGCTGAGTTGAGTGGATCATTTGAGGTCAAAAGTTCGAGACCAGCCTGGGCAATATTGCAAGACCCCTGTCTCTACAAAAAATGTTAAAATCAGCCAGGCATAGTAGCACATGCCTACAGTCCCAGCTACATGGGAGGCTGAGGTGGGAGGATCACTAGCATCCAGGAGTTCGAGGCTGCAGTGAGCCATGTTGGCGCCATTGCACTCCAGCCTGGGCAACAGAGCAAGACACTATCTCAAAAAAATAAAATAATAATAATAATGATTGCCGGGCGCGGTGGCTCAAGCCTGTAATCCCAGCACTTTGGGAGGCCGAGACAGGCGGATCACGAGGTCAGGAGATCGAGACCATCCTGGCGAACATGGTGAAACCCCGTCTCTACTAAAAAAGTACAAAAAACTAGCTGGGCGAGGTGGCGGGCGCCTGTAATCCCAGCTACTCGGGAGGCTGAGGCAGGAGAGTGGCGTAAACCCGGGAGGCGGAGCTTGCAGTGAGCTGAGATCCAGCCACTGCACTCCAGCCTGGGGGACAGAGCAAGACTCTGTCTCAAATAATAATAATAATAATAATTATAATTATAATAAAAACGTTGGAGGCTTGCCCATTGTCTAGTAGGGAGATGGATATGAAAGCAGATATGGTGAATACCTTGGCAGAGGCCCATGTCAAATGCAACAGGTGGCAGAACCACCACGGAGCATTCCTGGGAAGCTTCGCAGCGCAGGGAACATGAGCTGGGTCTTGCGAGCCAGACTTGAGTTCAGGGTTACGTAAGTGCGGTTCACAGTTCACAGTCTCTCCACACATATGGTGGCTGCCTTCCATGATGGGACAGCTGGGACTCCTTGTCAGTTAGAAGTTCTTGGAATTCCTAACCAGGGAGCTGTTTCTTGAGCATTCAGCAAAGGAACCTACCAAAGGAAGGGGCAGAGGCCTCTCCATCAATTCCATGTCCTGGGGTGACACCTGAGCTGCCATGCAGGGAGTGAGGCCTGCCTGGTCATCCTGGTGACAAGCTGGAGGTCCTGGAGCTGGAAGGCAGTTGGAGAGGCCACCGGTCCTCTCATCTCTTGGCTGGCTCCTTGATTTTCCTCACAGCGCACCTCTTCGTGCCTAGCCTCGGAATAGCCTTACGACCTGCTCTATTTATTCAGCGTTTTACAGACTATAAGGCCTTATGACATGTGGCTCACAATTGGTTCTTACAGGGACCCTGTGAGGCAGGCAAGCGGTCATTAACTTCATTTTTCTTGAGAATCCCCAGGCCTCCAAATGTCAACAGGTGAGTTCACGGTTACACAGCTAGGAGGTGGAAAGTCCCTGAGCCACACCAGGTCTTTGTGCCATGTCCTATACGTGTCTCGAGCTTCATGAAGGGGAAAGTTGTTAAACAGGCAATTTTCTCCCTCTTGTTTCTGGTCTAGCCTCAGTGTTTCCTAAATAACTTGAGAACATTTTATGTACTGCGCTGTGCTGCTCTAAATAACACCAGCGTACACCGTAAAAAGTTTACCCGTTTTCCATATTTCTGATTATAGTTGGAAGAAAATCTCTGTAGATCATACAGCTTTTGCCACCGGCTTTTTGCTTGGGTATCTTCTTTTTATAAAAGAGAGAGCAGCCCTCAGATTCTGCTTTTGGAAAGTAGAAGTGAGTTAGAATTAACAGCCCCGGTTTGTTGTTGTTTTTGAAACAGAGTCTCGCTCTGTTGCCCAGGCTGGAATGCAGTGGCGCGATCTTGGCTCACTGCAGCCTCCACCTCCTGGGTTCAAGCAATTCTTGTGCCTCAGCCTCCCAAGTAGCTGGGATTACAGGCATGTGCCACCATGTCCAACTAATTTTTGTAGTTTTAGTGGAGACCATGTTGGCCAGGCTAGTCTCAAACTCCTGACGTCAAGTGATCCACCCACCTCAGCCTCCCAAATTGCTGGGATTACAGTTGAGCCACTGCACCTAGCTTTGTTTGTTTGTTTTTGAGACGGAGTCTTGCTCCATTGCCCAAGGTGGAGTGTGGTGGCGTGATCTCGGCTCACTGCAACCTCCACCTCCTGGATTCAAATGATTCTCCTGCCTCAGCCTCCAGAGTAGCTGGGATTACAGGCGTGTGCCACCACACCTGGCTGATTTTTGTATTTCTAGTAGAGACAGGGTTTCACCATGTTGGCCAGGCTGGTCTCGAAATCTTCACCTCAGGTGATCCACCTGCCTCAGCCTTCCGAAGTGCTGGGATTACAAGTGTGAGCCATCATGCTTGGCCACTGCTTTGTGTTTAGTGTTTATTGTATTTATTTTACAATAAATAAATGTATTTATTGCCTTCTATTTAGGGCAGGTGATAGTCACTTCCCATTGTAGTAGTTAACATGCTTCCTTTTGAAATTAATTTCTTTTTTTTTTTTTTTTTTTTTTTTTGAGACAAAGTTTCACTTTTGTTACCCAGGCTGGAGTGCAATGGTGCTATCTCAGCCCATTGCAACCTCCACCTCCCGGGTTCAAGCAATTCTCCTGCCTCAGCCTCCTGAGTAGCTGAGATTACAGGTATGTGCCACCACTCCCGGCTAATTTTGTATTTTTAGTAGAGACAAGGTTTCTCCACGTTGGTCAGGCTGGTCTCAAGCTCCCGACCTCAGGTGATCTGCCCGCCTCAGCCTCCCAAAGTGCTGGGATTACAGGTGTGAGCCACCGCGCCCAGCCTGAAATTAATTTATTTAAATAAAAAGAATGGGGCTGGGCACAGTGGCTCACGCCTGTAATCCCAGCACTTTGGGAGGCCGAGGCAGGTGGATCATGAGGTCAGGAGATCGAGATCATTCTGGCTAACATGGTGAAATCCCGTCTCTATTAGAAATACAAAAAAATTAGCAGGGCTTGGTGGTGGGCACCTGTAGTCCCAGCTACTCAGAAGGCAGAGGCAGGAGAGTTGCTTGAAACTGGGAGGTGGAGGTTGCAGTGAGGCGAGATCGTGCCACTGTACTCCAGCCTGGCAACAGAGCGAGACCCCGTTTCAAAAAAAAAAAAAAAAAAAAAGTGAACCTGTTTAATAGTCTTAAGTGATCCTCAGATATGGAAAAAGCAAAGTTTTTTTTGTGGCACAGCAGTGACTGGAGTTTAGGAAATGAGAGTTTGCCCAATAGGGACTGAACTTTTTCATTATGATGATAACAATAAAACAGCTACTACTATGTTATGTGCCAGCTACTTCTAGTCCTTACGAAAACCCTATGAAGTAGTTATTATTTCACCCATTTACAGATGAGGACACTGAGGCTCGAAAGCTTTAGGTAACTTGCCTGGCTCATGCCGTTAGCATGGTGTGTTGTAAAAATGGTCCCATTGTTCCCTTTCCTGTTCCACAGCCCTTTGCCATGTGAGTTTTTGGCTCCTTTCTGCAAGAGGTGGAATTTATTTCTCCATCCTTTGACTCTTGCCTTGGCCATGTGACTTGCTTTGGCAAAGGAGACATTAGTAAGCATGGCCCAAGCTGAGGCTTGTGAAGCGCTGTGCGCTGGGGCTTGTTCTGCTGCTGTCCGGAACCCTTCTGCTACTGCTGTGTGGACGCGAGCCCAGGTTAGCCCTCTGGAGGATGAGAGTCACCAGGCCCAGGCATCTCCATGGCCCCAGCTGACACCAGGCCAACCCTCAGACATCTAAGTGATGACATCCTAAATCATCTAGCCCCAGCTGTGCCCACACAGACCAGAAATGCCCAGCTTGACCTCAGAATTGTGAGAAATAAGTTGTAAACCACTGAATTTAGGGGTGATTTTTATTTACTTGTTTTTGAGACAAGGTCTCACTCTGTCACCCAGACTGGAATGCGGTGGCACAAACATGACTCACTGCAACCTCCATCTCCCAGGCTCAAGCGATCCTCCCACCTCAGCCTCCCAAGTAGCTGGGACCACAGGCATGTGCCACCACACCCAGCTAGTTTGTTTTGTTTTGTTTTTTTTCTGTTTTTTCTAGAAGCGAGTCTCGCCATGTTGCCCAGGCTGGGTGATTTATTGCACAGCAAAGCTAGCTGACAGTGTTAGTGAGGAGAAGAGCTGGGGTTGGATCTGGATTGTTCTCCCTCCAGCCTTTCCCATGTCAGCAAATAACATGCATGCCCCAATCTACAACTTACCTTCCATTTATACGTCTTCCTCACTCTTCTCATCCAAACCCTCAGGCAAGGCTCCCAAAATACATCTCGAATCTTCCTTCCGAGCACCTCCTCTGCCATTTCTCTAGGCCAGCCTACCTCTTCTCTCATCTAGACTGAGAGTCAGCAGACTTACTCTATAGAAGTGCAGATGGTAAATACTTGAGGCTTTGAAGGCCATACAGTTTCTGTTACCTACTTAACCCTGCCGCTACAGAAGGAAAGCAGCCAGAGACAAAAGCAAATGGGTGATGCTGTGTTCCAGGAAACCTTGACTTACAGACACTGGAATTCGAATCTTTATAATTTTATAAAAATTATATATGCCATAAAAGATTCTACTCTTAATTTTTTTCAACCATTTAAAAATGTAAAAACAACTCTTTGCTAACAGACTGTATAAAGACTGTATCAAGCAGCAGGCCGGATTTGGTGGATGAGCCAGTGTGCTGACTCCTATTATAATAGCTCTGTCTATAATAGTCCAGCCAGGCTCTGCTTCAGCGCTTGCCTCCTGCATTCTGCTCTCCAAACAATGCTGATCTCCTTCTCCTTCTCCTTAAACTTCTCCTCCTCCTCTTCTTCCTCCTCCTCCTCCTCCTTCTTCCTTCTTTCTAATAATTTTAATTAAATTAGGCCAGGTACAGTGGCTCCTGCCTGTAATCCCAGCACTTTGAGAGGCTGAGGCAGGTGGATCATCTGAGGTTAGGAATTCAAGACCAGCCTGGTAAAACCCCATCTCTACTAAAAATACAAAAATTAGCCAGGCATGGTGGCATTGGCGTGCACCTGTAATCCCAGCTACTCAGGAGGCTGAGGCAGGAGAATCACTTGAATCTGGGAGGCAGATGTTGCAGTGAGCCGAGGTGGCGCCATTGGATTCCAGCCTGGGAGACAAGAGCAAAACTCCATCTCAAAATAAATAAAATGAAATAGATAAGATAAAATAAAATAAAAATAGAGGTGGAGGTCTCACTATGTTGCCCAGGCTGGCCTCAAACTCCTGGGCTCAAGTGATCGCCTGCCTTGGCCTCCCAAAGTGCTGGGATTACCGGTGAGAGCCACTGCACTCAGCCCTGATCTTCTTGAAAGGCAATGGAATGGCTTTATTCCCCTGCTTATCCCTGCCTTTCCATCTTAGGGTAAAAGCTAAACTCCTTACCGTGGCATATTGAGTTTGACATCACCTGGCTCCCCCACCCACTTCTGCAGCCTGCAATTCCTTTCCTTTCCCCCACTGCCTTCTGGCCACCCCTGCGTTCTTATAGCTCCTGTAACATGCTGTTCTTTCCTACCTTGGGGACTTCGAACATGCTGATCCTTCTGCTGGAATATTCTTCCTGTGGCTCTCTGCAGTGCTGGCCACATTTCCTTTCCTCCTTCAAGTATCATGTTATGTGTCGTCCCTCAGAAGAGCCCTGTCTGACCACACAATCCAAAGTTGCAATTCCCCTCCTGGCTCAGCGATCCTCTGTTTCTTCATGGCACCTGTCAATCTGTAATTTTCATACTGACTTTCTCACTTATTGTTTGCCCCTTCTCTAGACTGTCAACTCTATGTGTTTTGCAAAAGACTTGCACAAGACAGACATGAATATTCAATAATAGACATTTGTTGGGTAAAGGAATGAATTACCACCTATAATGGTCAATCTTACGTGTCAGTGTAACTGGATTAATGATACCCAGAAAGCTGGTGAAGCATTATTTTGAGGTGTCTGTGAGGTGTTTAAGGAAGAAACTGGCATTTGAATCAGTGGACTGAGTAAGGAAGATCCACCCTCACTCAATGTCAGGGGGCACCATTCATCGGCTGAGGGCCAGGATAACAAAAAGGCGGAGGAAAGGAGGATTTGCTCTGTTTTCTGGAGCTGGAACAACCTTCTTCTGCTGCCCTTGTACATCAGAACTCCAGCTTCTCCAGCCTTTGGACTCTGGGACACCAGTGGCCTCCTGGATTCTCAGGCTTTCAGCCCGAGACTGAGTGCTATCAGTTTCTCTGGTTCTGAGGCTTTTGAACTTGGACTGAGCCATGCTACCAGCTTCCCTGGTTCTCCAGCCTGCAGACAGCAGACCGTAGGACTTCTCAGCCTCCATAATTGTGGGAGCCCATTTCCCTAATAAATCCCCTGTCCATACCTATAGCTACAAGCCCTGTTGGTTTTGGCTCTCTGACTTATGCACCATCTAACTACAATCCCATGACTTTCTTCAGCATCACATCCTTATCTGTACTGCCTCATTAATCTTATTTTGCAAGTCTTGTTTCACTACATGACTCCCCTAGTTCTAAACAAAGCTTTCATTTCTTTTTTTTTTTTTTCCTTTATACACTCAAAACTTTCAAATCACTGAGCTCACAAGTGAACCCATAGCCTCTTATCAAAGGGGTGACCAGCGCTAACC